>NC_043710.1:18649827-18715681 GCF_006229205.1 Suricata suricatta | reverse complement strand
TGGACCTCGAGGGTGTCATGCTAAGCGAAATAAGTCAGGCAGAGAAGGACAGATACCATATGTTTGCACTCATAGGTCTAACAGGAGAACAGGAGAAACCTAATGGAGGACCAGGGGGAGGGGAAGAGGGAAAGAGAGTTGGGGAGAGAGAGGGACGCAAAACTTGAGAGACTATTGAATACTGAAAACGAACTGAGGGTTGAAGGGGAAGGGGGAGAGGGGAAAAGAGGTGGTGGTGATGAAGGAGGGCACTTGTGGGGAAGAGCACTGGGTTGTGTATGGAAACCAATGTGACAATAAACTATTTAAAAAAAAACAAAAAAAAAAACCCCTCAACCATCCTATAATGCTATACAGTCTTCAAGATGAATAAAAAATAATAATAATAAAAAAATAAAATAAAAATAAAATCTCTACAGAAAAAAAGGAACCTGTAGTGGGAGATTGCTCAGCGAGGTGCTGTGAAAGGGAGGAAGAATAGAAGGGCAAGAGAAAGTTAGTTGAGAGCACCAAAGATAAATTTTCATGTTTGGACGTCCCCCCACCTATTTCCATAGCTCAGGTATAAGATGGCTCACGCCCAGGAAAAAGCAGAGGCCATTAGGCTAGGTCTACAGGAAAGGCTTACAGGAACATGACAGGCTAATAGCACAGAGTGTGGAGTTTGCCTATTATTCCAGGATGCAATTTATGGGTTTAAGACACTTCCAAAACTTCTCTTTTGTAGTGCTATCCAATTTTGTCCCTAACCACCCAGAGTTAATGTGCACCCCACAGGTTCAGGGCACAGTCCCCAGGCCACCTGTACTTCTGATCAACTGGCTACAAACTTGGGGGTTCCCCTCGCCCCTTCAGGTTTGATAATTTGCTAGAACATCTTATAGAACTAGGAGAGCACTATACTCACAAGTAGGGTTTTATTATGAAGGATAGGAATTAACACTAGCCAAATGCAGAGACCCGTAGGGCAAGATCTGAGAGGATTCTGAATGCTGTGCCTCTCTGTGGAGTTAGGATACATCTCCTCTCTGCACTTAATGTTCACCAACCTGAAAGCTCAGTGTCCAGAATTTTTATTGGGGTTTCATTATGTAGATGTGATTAATTGAATCTGACTATGTGACTGAACTTAGTTTCTAGCTGGCTCAAAGCCTTAGCCTTCTAGTCACACAGTTTGGTCTCTTTGGTGACCAAGCCCCATCCTGATTAATCTCATTCACATAGTCTCAGGTGTGATCCAAAGGCTAACCAGGAAGGGGCACCTGGCTGGCTCAGTCAGTAGAGCAGGCAGAGCATGTGACTCTTGATCTCGGGAGTCGTGAGGTCAATCCCCACGTTGAGTGTAGAGATTACTAAAATAAATAAAACTTAAAAAGAGAAAAGGCCCACCATGAACTACAAAGAAACTCCTATCATCTTGGAAAGAGCAAGGGTTTAGAACCTCTACCCCAGAAATCTGGAACCAAGACCAGAGAAATACTTTATTCTGGGGCACCTTTCCTTTCCTGTTTGTTGATTGATTTGTGTCCTAATTCATTCAACCATACAGCAGTACATAAAACTGATAGTGGTTCTGCTTTTTTGGAATACAGCTATTGAACAAGCAGTGAATGTAATGAAAGAATATGTTGCAGAGAAAGCTGAGGTGTTGGAGATGGTCTCTGAGAAAGTAATATTTAAGGTGAGCCCTAAAGGCTGATCAACCCTGGAGAAGAGAGGTGGTAAGGGTTTCCCGGTAGAAGAAAAGGCTAGAGGTGAATGTGCTTGACAGGTTGGAGGGACCGATGGAATTCCTGTAAGTCAAGAGCATGGACTGCGGTGGGGATGGGGCCAGAGTCAGGAGATTATCCAGGGCCAGCTCACGAAAGCCTTAGAAAACCAGGTTCATAGGTTTGGGCTCTACTGGAAGGACAATGAAGATATTGTAGAGTTTTAAGCAGTAAATTGACATCATTTTAGAGAGATTATTCTGACTTCAAGTGGAAGAGGGCAGGATTTGATTAAAAGAGACTAGTAAGCTTCTTTCAGCAATGAAACATCAGTTGACGGTGGTTACATTAGGATGCGGGCAGTGGGAATGATTAGAAGTAGTTTGACCACAGAGATGTTTAGGAAATAGAAACAGGACCCAATGTCCGTTGCGCGAGGGTCCTCATCAGAGGTTTTGTCCGATAGAAGGAATGATTAATAACAATGACAGACGTTCGGTGTGTCTGATCATTATTGCCAGCATCCCCGGGTGCTGTGTATACCAGACACCGTGCTAACAAATCACATGCAATCCTCAACAGTACTCTAAGGTAGATTCTTTACTGTTTTGGTGCCCATTTTATAGCTAAGAAACAGACTTAACGAGGTTAAATATTGTCTAGGATTATACAAGTAGTGGTTAGTGGTTTACAGGTTCCGGCTTGAGCAACTCTGTGCTATTTCCCTAAGACAAGAAACCCTAGATCAGGAGCAAATTCTGTAAAGAAAATGATGATTTCGCTTTGGGGTATGTTAAGCCCGAAAGAGCTATGAGAAGTCCAAGTGGAGATTCAAGTGGACCTGTGGATCTCTGGCACCAGTGCCCTCCTTTGTGTTAAATGAGGCCAGAACCTGGGGTCACCAATCACGGCAAGTGGAATAACTACATTGATTTTTTTTTTTAAGACTAGGAGACTCATAAGGAACATTATCAGACTAAGTATAGTGTCTTATAGTTCCATTAGATGTGTTGGATGAAATTGGATTTCTAAAGTGAGAATAAGACGTAGAATTCAAATGTAACTCCTTTCACTCGAAAACCGCTAATGGTATTAATTAAAGCAGAACCTTTAACTTAAAATGGAGTAATTAACTGTGATCTCAGAAATGTAAATAGAACCGTAATTCAAGAAATTGATGAATGCTCCTCCCATTCGCTAAGATTTAACTACCAACCTCATGTCATCCTTCTTCCCTCCTCTCTTCTGAGTTCATGGATGGCAGATCTTACCTAGTTTTATAATGAGGATCACATAGCAATTTATAATTAAACAGTGGAAATAGGGTTTTGTTGTGTTGCTTCTGACTCAGTCTTAAACTTTTCAATTTCTGATTAAAGGCACTGCAAATTTGAAGCCCTGTAAACTCTCTTTTATTTAGAAATTGCTACTCACAAGTGTATGAAAACTGTAAAGTTTGCAAAATGTT
Source organism: Suricata suricatta (assembly GCF_006229205.1). Lineage (NCBI taxonomy): Eukaryota > Metazoa > Chordata > Mammalia > Carnivora > Herpestidae > Suricata > Suricata suricatta. The sequence continues at coordinate 18,712,504 of NC_043710.1, read as the reverse complement.
TTACATGGTGTTCCAAATATCATCTGTCAGAGTATGAACATGTGCTAGCTACAGCAATATGTTAAATAAGGCAAAGAAGGAATGTTCTTTGCCTCACTTTGCAAACTCTCTGTAGACTGTAAGACTAGATCTACTTGAAAGAAATAGAGGGTAGAGAAACAACTGGGATATCCTTAATCAGTATGAGCAGTTATTCTGGCTGTTTCCACGGGATCTCTCCACTTTGCCGCTGGCCGCATATGATAAAAGCAGGACCTTGCCTGTCCTGCTGTGTCCCAGCACCTAGAATTGTGCTGGGTACAGAGTGGTTCAGTAACTTCCTGTTGAAGAAGTGACCTGGGTGGCTCCATCAGCTAAGTGTGCAACTCTTGATTTCGGCTCAGGCTGTTATCTTGTAGTTCGTGAGTTTGAGCCCTGCATCAGGCTCTGCACTGTCAGTGCTTGGGATTCTCATTGAGGTCAAATCACTTGCCCCTTGTTAGGAGCTGGCAGTAGTAGAGATAGGACTGAAATTGGGTCTGAGATCCAGACTCTGTGAGTTCAAAAGCTTAAGGCAGGAGATGTTTCTGCCTGCTTTTGGCATATATGCTACAACTAAAGTCTGCCTTCAAAAAAATCAGTTTGTTTTGAAAAGTGATGAAGTAGCAGCATTTTAAAATTCATTTTATTAATGAACTGTAATAGGTTTTTCATTTCTCTAGTCTTTAATTTGAATGCTTGAACTAGATTAGTCTATATCACTTATAAATGTGACTGAAATTACCTTAGCATATGTGCTTTGATATGATGAGTGGAAAATCGGGAATACTTCACATTATTTGACATCTATTGGGAAGCCCAACCATTAAATGAAGTATTTTTATACCACCTTAATTTCTTCAGCCTCTGATTAATCTAGAAAAAGCAGGTTGAAGGTGTTTTGTGTGTGGTCGCCTGTATTTTCTTATTTTCTCGTAATTTATTGTTTGCTCCTCCCTCATGTCCAACCCAGATTCCAAATATCTGAATTTCTAATGATGTCATTATCTCAAAAGCAGCCGGCATCTAAGTCTGGTAAGTCAGAAAAAGCGGCAAATGAATTTAGAAGAAAGAGAAATCTTGTGTATGTTCTTTTTTAAGTATGAGAGATGTGTAAGTGATTTTTAGCAAGCGTATGATACAGAACATCTACATAATGCTTGCTTCAGAATTACTCTGGATTCTGAGTCTTTAAAATACAATCCTTTATCAGTATTGGTGTTTTCCGAAGTTCTGCCTGGGGACGTGGGCACTGCTGAGCGCGGGGCATGGACGGCTCTTCCCAGCGGGGGCCAGATCTTTTCGTCTTGCTCCTTTCCCCGCCGCGTCCTTCCTTTTCCACTTGCCTTGCCCTTGTTCTTGGTCTTTTGTGACCTCTGCTCTCTGTCTGCCTCATCTCTTCTCTTGAACTATTCTTACCTTAGCACTCCAATGAGAAACTGATGGGAAAGATTATATATCTATTCATGATCCTGTGGTGATTTTTGAATTTCCAGTTGGAATTCTGAGATTACATGGGCATCCTTTGTTTTTGGAAAGACCCTGTGTCTTTTATGTGAGTGAAAGGTTTTTGTGGGTCACTGAATAAAAAATGTTGAATTTGTCTCTGGTGTCCTATTTAAAGAGTTAAGAAGAATTAAGAAAGAATTAAGAAAGAAAGAAGTAAGAAAGCAATAACAACAAAAACGACCCTGAATAATAAACAGATATTTAATACCAATTTAAAATGCTACCATTTAGGGGCACTTGGGCGGCTCAGTCAGTTGAGCATCTGGCTTTGGCTCAGGTCATGATCTCATGGTTGGTGGGTTTGAGCCCTGCATTGGGCTTTGGGCTGACAGCTCAGGGCCTGGAGCCTGTCTTCAGATTCTGTGTCTCCCTCTCTCTCTGACCCTCACCTGTTCACGATGTCGCTCTCTCTTTCTCGAAAATAAATAAACCATTAAAAATTTTAAAATAAAATTAAATGCTACCATTTAGAAGGGGTTTTCAACGATCTGAATACTGTTGGAATGACTTGCGGCACTGTTTAGTTTGGTGAATTCTATAATGAATCCTATAATATATAGAGATGGCATTGCACGCACCCATTCTTAATGAGACTACATTTAATGGAAATATTTCCATTTTTCACTCCTACCCAAAGCCTGTTTTCTTCCTTTTCCAATTCCCTGAAAGCTTTCAGCCTGCCATTTGGTTATTGCTGCCACCTAATGTCTCAAAATAAAATTGCAATGGGGTTGTCTTTTTCAAAAGATTTGCACTGTTGTGCCGTTTATAGAAATAGCTATTTGAGAGCAACAGTTGTTTTTGTCTGTACTCTTAAATAATAGCAGCCTAAAGTGATTACCAACCGTGGAGAGATTACGGGTAGTGTATATTTCCCAAGCAAAAGGCGCAACTAACAAAACAGGAAGGGATTTTAGCATCCTAAGCCCTGGTATCGAACAGATTGCCAGCCTGACCTTGTAATGTACTTCCCCTCATCAAATTGGGCTTAATGCTCTGAAAGATCTATCCCAGCTTTAACATTTTTTTCTGTGTGTATTTTTGGTTATAATAACATGGCCCTTATACATGATTCTATTTATTTCTTTGGGCTAAAGTGTTGAACATATTCCTTTTTATGTTTAAATTTTTTCATTAATGTTTCTTTATTTTTGAGAGAGAGTGAGACAGAGCATGAGCGAGAGAGGGACAGAGAGAGAGGGAGACACAGAATCTGAAGCAGGCTCCACGCTCCAAGCTGTCAGCACAGAGCCTGACATGGGGCTCGAACCCACGCACCTGGAGATCATGACCTGAGCTGAAGTCGGCCGCTCAACTGGCTGAGCTACCCAGGCTCCCCGAACATGTTTTCTTTTAGAACTATATTAAATAGATGTGCATGTTTTCATTGTGTGAACATGTAGTTTTGATGGCTCCCTTTGCTCAGTTAGAAACAGATCTGAAGATTGTCCATTAGCAGTGCCTTAATCAGAGTGACATTTCCCTGCTTGCTTAGTTTTTTGTGGGCTTCCTTAGCTCAACTTTGTACTTGCAGTACTGCTTAGGGAGACAGATGAAAACACACACACACACACACACACACACACACTCACACACACTCACACACATGCATGCGCAATCTGGATTTTAAAAGATTTAGGAGCGCCTGGGTGGCTCAGCTGGTTAAGCATCTGACTCTTGGTTTCAGCTCAGGTCATGATCTCATGATTCTTGAGAGGTTGTGCCCCGCATCAGGCTCTGAGCTGACAGCATAGACACTGCTTGGGATTCTCTCTGCCCCTCCCTTTCTTGTGTACGCACGGGCGTGCATGTGCACGCACAATCTCTCCAAATAAATAAATAAACGTTTAAAAAAGCATCAACTCTTTAAAAAATGTAAATAACAGATTTATAATTACACTGTCTAGTTTTCTTCAGCACTTTGAAATAGGGCGTTAGTATTTCCGTTGACTAGGAAGAAAACAAAGTTTTCTAGATCCAGGAGAGTGAAAGAAAATGGAGTTGACCGTAAGTGATAGAATTTTTCTTCAATCCTGAAGAACATTACAATTTGGCAAAACCTTTCCCTGGAGATTCTATTATTTTAAGTTGACTTTGTAACAAATATTTATTTGTAGCATTTTAACAGATACTTCAGTTGTTGTTGTTTCTCTTAGGCTGTGAGTTAATTCATTCTTTATAATTCTGTCCATGGTTAAGGCAAAGTCAAGGGAACATTATGCCTCACCTTTAACTAATTTAGCCTTAATTGTTAAAGGTCTGTATAGAATCAATTCCTTGAACCTGTGGTGGGTGGAGAACCTGTTGAATAAATTAAGAATGGATTTGGACCTGTGATTATTAATTATGTTTAGATATAATCCTTGTTCACAAGAGCATAAATTGTAATTAAGTACAGTTTGCTTTTCCACTTTGCTTTCTGAGTTTCAGTGATCTTGTTAAGTCTGTCCTGACCAAGTTGTGCAGGCAAAATCTTGAGACTCACAGCCTCAAGTGACTGTCTTACTGCTAAATATAGAATCTTTCTTGAGTTATTTCGAACCACTAATTTTGTTAGTCTATTGAAAAAGTTACTGTTACAACCATCAGGTTTATTTGGCACAATGCCTTCTAAATTTAGCAGACTGACCATAATTTCACCACCTTTTCGCTACTGAAACCTTTCTTTTCTAATACTCCAGTTTTATTAAACATGGTTACCAGATTTCTGGGTTTTTTAAATCCAATTATTACTGATATTTTTTTTCTGAAGTGAATACTGGGTGAAGTCAGTAATGTGGTGGTTAAGCGCCCAGTCTCTGAAGTCAAATTTCCAGAGTTGGAGTCCCAGCCCTACTTTGCTCTATGTCCTTTGGCAAGTTATTTAACCACTGTGAACTTTGGTTTTCTACTATGTGAAAGGGAGATCGTAATAGGAACCACCTATTAGAGTTGTTGTGGTGACTATATGTAGATAGAGATTATAAAGTCCAAGATATTTTATATATACATATTTTTTATTCCTGCAAATGTTCCTTATTCTGGGTCTGTCTTTCCAGAGCTAGGGAGAATCATAGAATATCTGAGTATTAATCATGTACCTAGTTGTATATACATTTCTTCTTGGCTTCTCAGTTGTCCTATAGTCCCAACCTTAGGTGAGGTGACTGAGGAGGAAGGGTATAGAAAGACTAGAACATGATCTTGATTTTTCAGGGCTTGTGGTCTGGTAAGGATGGATGGTTCATTGGAGACATTTAGTCTAGAGTCTAGAACCTACTCTCTTGGCCTCCACCAAGAAGTCTTCCTTCATTTCCTAGATGATGTCAGACTCCAGGAATAGGCTCCCACGGCACAGTATACTTTGTAATGAAATAAATGTTTTATTCTTTTTGTTCAGTGCCGTTCTCTTACTACAACATAGTATGCACCGTGATGCCAGAGATTGCCTTTTGCTTTCTGGTGTTTCTAGTTTCTAGTACATGTGTTGTACATATGTGTATGGCAAATATTTGTTGAATGATAAAACAAGCTCTCGTGTTAGAGATGAAACTGACATGCATCTCGTACGTGGCTTACCCTCGATTACACATTTTCTGTTCCTAGTAGAATACAAGTTTCTGGTCCCCTACACTGCGGTATTCTTCACTCTTTCTACTCCATTCTGAAGATGTAAGTCTAGTAGAGAGGGGCAAGCAATATCTACAAATAACTGTCACAGAGGACGAATACCTAGTCCAAGGGGCTAGGGAAATGAAAGCGAAGAGAAAGTCCCTTTACCAGGGGTTAGATGGTAGGTTCAGGAAGGGCTTAATGAAGAAGGCATTTGAACTATACAAACACCGGTAGATTTGGGGTGGGAAGGTGATGGTCACTCCAGTCATAAACAGTGTTTGATATCATTGTGTGTATCACTTTGATATTATTTATCTCATTATCTTAGTAAATCTATAAAATGTAGTCTATGTCATCCAGCTCACGATCTTGTCTTATTTCAGTGAACAATGTGGGGATGTCATATGACTATCCTGAATACTTTCTGGACATTCCTGACTTGGACAATGTAAGTCTTTTTTTTAATAGTATGGTAACAAAAGCAAAGCGTGTGAGTATAGGCAAGGCAGTGTGGCATAAGGGTTCATACCGTGGCCCTTCTTCCGGTTCTCTGAGTTACTCTGGGGATGATCCCAACCATCCCACATCCACAAAATTCGTGTCCCTTCACACATCCACAAAATAGGCACCTTCAGAGGGATCTTAGAAGGATTGAATGAGAAAATGTTTATAACCTCTTTAGTAAAGTCCAGGGTTCGATAATAACTCATTTCATTATCTAATTTCTATTTTTATTATATCAAAATAGCTCTGTTTTAAATATCAGAATTCTAAGTATCAATTTAGAAATCATGAATATGTTAATATATAGCAATATGGTTGATTCGGGTAAACTTACCAAAATGAAATCTGTATCCTTGAGGCATGCATAAATCTTTTTTTTTAAATGTTTATTTATCTTTGAGGGGTGGGGAGGTGGAGAGGCAGAGAGAGGGAGAGAGAATCCTAAGTAGGCCCCACACTGTCAGTGCAGAACCTGATGTGGGGCTCGAACTCACAAACCGTGAGATCATGACCTGAGCTGAAATCAAGAGTTAGATACTTATCCAACCGAGCCACCCAGGTGGCTCTCTTTTAGATTTAGTGTCTTTTGCTTCCAGATTTTACTTACATATTTACCTTGGGTTTTGCATTTTAGCACGAATTGCTGCTTTTGGTAGGAAAGTATTATAACACTGAAAGTAAAATCTGCCTTCCCACCCCAACTCCTGCCATTTTTTCCAATGTCTCTGCTGTATCTGGGGAAATTTCTGGTGCTTTTCTAGATCACTAGAGACATAGGTATCTAATATGGTTACTTCCACGATCAGACGTATATAAAATTATCCATATTTTTTTTTACAGATCATCAAGAAACTGATAAATATTAATGTTCTCTCTGTTTGTAAGGTAAGCAGCCTTTTTATAAATATGTCATCTTTTTTGGTTCGTTCTATTTAAAAACACATGACCGGTTTGTTCACACTAGCCAACACTTCTTTCCGTGTAAATACGTATCCCCAGTGACGGTGGTCATTTTTCTCATGTTTTGGTACAAAGAGCTGAAGACCAAACAGGTTTTTGGGTCATTTTGTTTTTGAACAATTGAACATTTATGCAATGCCTCCTCTGTCCAAACAGTGTGGTGGGTCCTGGGACTACACAAATGAACTTGGGCTGAAGATTGATTTGTACAAAGTGTTCATCACCCCGCAGTTCTTCACGGAGAAGTTAGTTCCATTTCGTATCCCCGGTACCACATTGTAAGCAGACGGATGACACGTTGTGGTGAAGCATTGTGCAGTAGCATGGGGCTATAGAGTAAGGAGAGCGAGTGATTTTTATTAGCCACACATAAAAATTACTCTGGTTTCTAGTAGGTAGACATGCAGTAACGTCATGTCACTTGTATGTGCCTGGAAAAGACATCACAGGTAAAAGGAAGATGAGGCAGCAAAAGAGTCGGGAGGAATAAGTAGCAAATATCTGAGCATGCTTTTCCCTATATGCCAGCAGTCACCGATCCGATGCCTTGACTCTACGTACTAGCCTGGCAAAAAGTATTGCCTGAGGCAGCATTTCCATAGGCAACGTCAGAAGCTTCAAATTGGAACATGCAGTAGTGCCCCCCTTAGCCACAGGGGATGTGTTCTAAGACGTCCAGTGGATGCCTGAAACCACCGATAACCCCCAAACCCTATATATATATACTGCTTTTTCCTATGTGTACATACCTAGGACAAAGTTTCATTTCTAAATTAGGCTCAGTAAGAGGTGAACAGCCATAACAAAATAGAACAATTATAATGAGAGACTGTAATGCAAGTTGTGTGAATGGGGTCTCCCTCGAAATATCTTACTGTCCTGCACTGATGGTGTGGAGTGGTAAGATGCCCACGTGCTGCGATGAGGGGAGGGGAAAGATGTGGGCACCCTGACCTGCTGTTAGGCTGCTCTTGACCTTCCGATGGTGTGTCCGAAGGAGGATAATCCGCTTTCTGACCGTGGTTGACCATGGCTGACTGTGGGTAAGTGAAACCTTGGAAAGCGGAACCACGGATAAGTGGGGACCACCGTACTAACAGAAAAGCCAAATCCATCTTTAGTAACGCTTCTAGCGTAAGCCAATCAAAAAATACTAAACTCAAAATTTTTGGAGTTAACCAGCTAAATATAAATAAGAACTTAATTACGAGTTTTCAGCTTATGGCACAGTCTTGATCTTTTTCTCTATTGTGAATGTTTAAAGAAAAATTCTCCTTACGTCTTCATTTCCTGAGAAGTGATATCTGTTGCATGCTGGATTTGAAGTCCATGGCCCCTAAAATCTTATATCTTGTCCAATTCTTCATGTATGGTTGTACCGCTCCCTGGATGATATATATGTTGCATTTCAAGATCTTAGTTAAATCAGTTGTTATGTGGTTTATTATGATTTTAATAATATGTTGATTCGTATAAACCAGTTACCAAAATGAAAGCTTCATCATTGTTGCATACATACCACGTAACATTTGGTAGCTTGCTACTTAAAGGTACCTCATTTGAATTATATTGTAATATGACAAATAATTTTATAAAAGAAAATAACTATGGTATCTTTTCCATTATTGTTTATAACCAGGGTTTTTTTTTAACTTAAGATTCAGTTTTAGGGGTGCCTTGGTGGCTCATTAGGTTAGGCGTCCGACTTTGGCTCAGGTCATGATCTCACAGTTCATGAGTTTGAGCCCCGCGTCGGGCTCTGGGCTGACAGCTAGCTCAGAGCCTGGAGCTTATCTTCGGATTCTGTGTCTGACTCTCCCCTGCTTATGTTGTCTCTGTCTGTCTGTCTCCCTCTCCCTCTCTCTCTCTCTCTCTTGAAAATAAATAAAACATTTTTAAAAATTAAAAAAAAAAGATTCAGTTTAAGTGAGCTCCACCAACAAGTGGATCTTTTAAGTAGATTTGGAGCAAGACCCCGCCCCTCCCCACAAAACAGATTCTTTTAAACATATCTGTATAGTTTTAAAGCCATTTCCCTTAACATACCTATATAAATGTTGTCATTGTTCAGTAATCTGTATGAGGTTTCAAGTTAATTAAGTAACTCTACAATTTACTAGTTGTACGACCCAGAACTAGTTGTTCGACTCAGCGCAGATATCTTGCCCTCTGTGCTTCCATTTTTCATGTGTAAAATGGAAGGTGTTAATCTCTACCTCACAGAGTTGTTTGGGGAATTAAATAAGGTAATGTACCCAGCTCCTAGAAGGGCTCTAAGAATGTTACTATTATTTTGTTAGTCTCAGCACTGATAAAGATTTTTAGTATCTATGTGCAGGCAAAATGTTTTGATCAAAACTAACATTCTGGTCTCTAATGCATTTTGTATTCTTGCCTTTTGAAATGACTGATATGTACTATTGTTCTGATAATCTTTTCTAGCACATTTGTCCAAATGCCTAAAAAGGATGAATTGTTACAACTATGTGCATGTATTTCATAGTATATTTTCATGAGTTAATGATGAAAAATATGTTGAAGTGCTTACATTTTATTTTATAGATGTGTTAATATTAGCTACAGATTAGTCTCCTGATCTTTTTAACCCCTCTGTCAGATAAGCCGTATACAATCTTTACTCTAGAATACAGTAGTATTTTCTCCTGTCACCTCCCGCTTGGCTGTGCTTCTGTACTTATGTGCCTTGATATTAAAAAAAAAAAAAAAACCCTCCGTCTCCCAAGACATGCATTTTTGGCCGGCAGTCTACCGAATACTAGTGATCAAAGCCCAGGGTCTTGACCTTGACCTGTGAGAACCAGTCAGCTTGCTGTGCACCACGCCACACACCACATCCTCACGCAGCATCTGAGCCAGAGCGACACGTGTGGTGGTGGCCGCCTCGTGCCCCCGCGGAGACGAGTAGGCAGGGGTCAGCGCCCAAGGAGCAGCCCAGATCCAACAGCACCGCAGAGTACCTCTCAGGTTTTTAAAAATAACCGTGAAAGAGGAATGCGTGGCACCAGTCTTAATAGCTCAACAGATTTTAAATGCTTCTCTCCTCTTCTTCCGTCTTCCTCTTCTCCTTTGTCTTTCCACACTGGCATATGTACTTGTTCAACCATGGAATGAGTCAGGGGGACAAATGCTAACTTATTAAACATGTCATAGCCTGTCATATGGTGAACCATATTGGAGGGAAGTGTCACTGCCACAGGAACTGGGTATAGGCTTAACATTTTTGTCTGGAAGCCTGATTTTTGCAAATCAAATCCCATTTACAAAGCACTACAGGAGTTTGCTGCTTAAAACACTGGAGCGCCCGGGTGGCCCAGTTGGTTGAGCGTCTGACTTTGGCTCAGGTCATGATCTCGCGGCTCATGGCTTTGAACCCTGCGTCGGGCCCTTTGCTGACAGCTCAGAACCTGTTTTGGATTCTGTGTCTCCCTCTCTCTCTCTGCCTCTCTTCCTTTTGTGTTCTTTCTGTCTCTCTTCCTCTATCTCTCTAAAATAAACATTAAAAGAAATTGAAAACACTTGTACATTAAACTGAAAAGTCATCCTTTATCTTTAGTTTGAATATGAACTTTCCTGTACCTTTGTGATGTGCACTTTGAGTGGAAAACCAGTTCAGAACTCTTGCTTATTCCTCACGGAACGAGTAGCATCCAGAGGGCAGCCAGGTGGTCTCTGTTGTGCCATAGACAGGATCCGTGTGGTCGGGGTCTCTTTTGCACAGATGACTAGTGAGTGTTGAGGTGTGAGAAGGGCTTGGCTGGAGGAGGAGCAGAGGCGAGTGGCGTGCACCGAGTAACCGACCAGCGGCCAGAAGGGTGAGTTAGGACACGATTGTGCAGGAGCTTGGGTGCTGGGCTCAGGAGGATGGAGAACCTTTGAGCAGAGAAGCTAAGGTGTGATCTGACGTCCACTTTAGAAAGGTGATTCTAGTGGCAGAGTGGCCATATGTGTTTTACAGTATAGGAGTTGACTTTCTCTCTACTGCAGAAGGGGCATTCACCTGGGGACGGTTTTCTGTGTGCGGCTCCCAGGTTCAGCGTTCTCCTGTGCTGCTGTGGTTTACCCTGTGGTGTATTTTGACGAATCGGGCCTATTGCGCTTTAGTTGACTCTGTTATGTTGCCAGGGCCAGGGCTACATTTTCTAGAGAAATGTAACTGTGCTTGGAGCCCTGGGGTAACTTAAAAGAAGATGAAAATGGGTCTGGCTATAGAATCTTAGAAGATTTTATGGTGGCGGGACGTCAGGGGAGCGAGGGCATGGGTGTCTGCCGCCTAATGTCGTAATAAATGTCTTGAAAATGGTTTACGCCAGGAAGAAAACAGCTGCTTCTCATCATCTGCGCGGGTCCAAGTTTTCCTCTGCCCCAAACCACACGAGAGGGACGCCTGAGAAGCGTGCCAGGAAAGAGGAGTGAAATCCGTATACCCCTGTGACCTTGGGTTTGTTCCCCTAATTTGGAGATGTTGGTTGGGAGAGGCCCCAGCATCTTGTTGTAGGTCCTGTGCCACTTTATGGGCATTGAATGACCTGGATCCTTCAGGCCCAAGCTTATCATGTGATCCTTGTGCTCCTGTGTTATTAGTAGGTCAGATGATTATAAAAAGTCACATAAGTTGCACATCCCAACAGAGGAATAAGAGAAGTGAAATATCTTGCCAGAGAAATTACTAGTCATCACCAGATGAAGTGGCGGTGAGTGGCCCAGAAGACTCTTGGGGAAGAAACATTAACCAGAATACTTTTGACTGTAGACCTTTGATGTGTAATCATAGAGTCTAATTCAGCTCTCCCAGGCCATTTTCTAAGTCCTGCTTACCTGGACTTTACCTTCACCAGACAGAAAACTGTTAGCAGAGGTAACTCAAGAGGTGTGTAGAAGGCTTGTTGCTTACCCTACAGTTTTGCTTTCACATCCTTTAGGGGTAAATTTAGTCCTGTTCTTTCTTGTTCTCTGCAGAGCAGCTAAGTGCCAAGGTGAGGAAGGCAGTGGTGGGGAAGTTCTAATTGACCAATATGGCAGGTAGATCGCCTCAACTGGAAGAGAGGCCCTACTAGCCAGGGCTTTGTCTTTTGTGATTTCAGATGCTGCGTGACTAAAATCTAAGGTAAGTCTTATTTCTCCTCAAGAACAATGACCTTCAGACCAGAAATCGCCAAGTGTAGAGATAATTAAACCTTCAGACATTGAACCAGACTCTTCTAAAACAGTTGCAGTTTTATGCCTGGAGGGCTTTCCGTCTCCAAATACTGAGAGTTTGCAGATGAGACTGTTGTAGTACTATTGATAAATCTGGGGGAAATGAGGGAAATGGGAGAAGTCCCACAGCTCCAGAGACAGGTCACCACGAGTCCGATTTCAAACAGGCAAGGCACCGAGCTCCACACCAACTCAAAGACAAGTTCTAAAACAGATCTTGCTTGCATTGTTTGTTTCTGATTTGAGATCACTTGTTTGAATCTGCCGCATCTGGAGTTGCCTTCCTCCTCTAGGCCTGACAGATTTTTGATTCCTCTAACGACAGTTTTAGGACCTCAAGGCATTCTTCACCCCTTTTTAGATGAACACTACCCAAACAATAGTACTGAAACTACTTGCAGTTCTTACCCTAGGGTGGGAAAACCATTCCTTCTGGTGCTGCTGGTCGTGAAGCTGCCACTGGCTTTGGCGAAGAGGTAGGGGCCCTGCCTATACCTCAATACCTTTGGAAACTTCCAGGCTACCATTCGGGCAAGTGGAGAGGACGTTCCAACCTTCTTTATTACTACCTCTTTTAGAGCAGAGAAGAAAGTGGGTGGGGTGTGACCCATGGTCAAATTTATTAACAACCTCCACTTACAATGAAAACTTACACACTAAGTTTTGTTTGTTTTATTTGGGGTTAGGAACACATCTTTTTTTTTTTTAATGTTTTTTTTTAAATCTATTTTTGAGAGACAGATAGAGACAGAGAATGAGCAGGGGAAAGGCAGAGAGAGAGGGAGACACAGAATCTGAAGCAGGAGCCAGGCTCCAAGCTGTCAGCACGAAGCCCGGCACAGGGCTCAGTTTCATGAACTGCGAGATCATGACCTGAGCCGAAGTCAGACGCTTAACCAACTGAGCCCCCCAGGCGCCCCAAAGGGTTAGGGATTAGAGGAGGGTTAGAGAAGTCTTAAGCAGGCATCAGAATTTAGTTTTTCCTTCATTCAACCAAAGAGGGGGCTTGAAACCGTGTGTTATTAGGCGTGACTGAAAGAATTAGAGACGGTTAGCATTGAGAAAGGAAGCATGACATCACACACACACACACACACACCCCTAATCAGTGTCATTCTACCTCCTTAATATTTTGCACATAAGCTCACTTCTTTTCATGCCCAGTGATTCCTTCCAACTTCCAAGCCCCTAACCTTTTCAGTGGGAACTACTAGACTAGTCCCACCAGCCTTTTTGAAACAACTTGTCTCCCTCGATCCAGTCTCCACACCCCAACCAGAGTGGTACTTTTCCAGTCTCCACACCCCAACCAGAGTGGTACTTTACATTAGGCCGTATCATGCTGCTGTGAGATCCTTCGGTGATTTCTTTCCCTCAAGTCCCGACTCCTTGGTGTGACCTATAGGGAAGGACCTACTTGATGTGACAGCCGCCCACCTCCCCGGTTCTGGCTTCTTCTGCTTCCCTGCATTCAGGTCAGGTCTCTTGCATCTCGTGTCCCCTCAGGCAGCTCCCTCCCCATCAGAGCTCCCTCGTCCCCTACTTACACTACTCCTCCTCCAGCTCTCTCTACCACGCTGTTCTGGCCGTGGGGGCCAGTGGGGAACCTGCGAGACGAGGCCGGGTCTCCCAGCCACACAGGGTCAGTGCGCACTGCACATCGTCCCTTCCCTCAGCAGCTCCTTTTCAAAGTCGTGCGTCTCCGCAAATTGTGAGCCCCATGAGTCCACGGCATTCTTTTGTTCTCTGCCCTTCCCTAGACCTGGGGCTTACCAATGGTGGGTGTGCCACAAATGCTTTTGAAGAAGCAAGTAGGTGAACTAACAAGTGAAGATCTTTCTTTGGGAGTAAGTAACCCCTTACTGTGTGTGGCCCTAAAAGGCTGCACTTAGATCAATTATTGATATTTAAACTGAAGCAAATCATGAGAACTTAATATCCTTTGGATCTGCCAGCAGTGTAATGGGCAAAAGGGGAGTTGAGTTCCCTCTCTGATTCTAGGCCAAAGGCTCAAACCAATAGCCTGGTCTGCGCGTGCCCTAATAGCCTGGTCTGCGCGTGCCCTACCGACATAGTTGGCGCAAGTTTCAAAATTGGGACAATTCAGGGGCGCCTGGGTTGCTCAGTTGGTTAAGTGGCTGACTTTTCAGGTCATGGTCTTGAAGTTTGTGGGTTCGAGCCCTGCATTAGGCTCTGTGCTAACAGCTCAGAGCCTGGAGCCTGCTTCAGATTCTGTTTCCCTCTCTCTGTGCCCCTCCCCTGCTCGTGCTCTGTCTCTTTCTCTCTCAAGAATAAATAAAACATTTTTAAAAAATTGGAACATTTAACACCCACATTTCTAGCTTCTCTTGGGGGAAGCTCTGAAGATGAGGTAACACAGACGTGAAGTGTGGCCTGACAGTGTAAGTGGGGAGGGGGGAGTGGCCAGCAGGTGAGTGTGTGGAGTGTTGAGGCCAGCCCTCTCCTGGTCACCACAGCCCCCACCTGGCCCTGCTGTATGACTTACTGAGTGCGTATATGTTGCCCAGTCCTTCCGGGCCTTTGAGTTTGCTCTCTCCTGTGCAGGCAATCCGAGATTCACTCTACTCCAACTGAATACCTGCTTGATGCACTTGAAGGATTAGAACGGTTTTAACTAAATTGGTCTCTTCCAGCCCTATGATATCTGAAATCAGAGCACTTGGTGTGCTTTGCATGCTTTTGAAAAGCTGTTTTTTCCTGTTAATACCAGTATGCATTCACTGTGTGTGGCTCAGCTAGAAGGGTATAACGCTGTGCCCGGCTCGTGGTATAGATAATTAATGTTTGGATGGATGGAAAGCACAGGAGAAAAGCCTTGGTTTTCTTTCCCTTACCTGGATTTGCCTTTGGTGTGTGACACGTACCAGTAGAGGGAGCCCTCCGTTAATCTGGAGATCCTGGAGAAGCTGAATCTCTGTTCAGCCATCTAATTCTATTTAATTTAGGGACTATGTTAAGGATGTATTCCTCCACCCTGCCGCAAGAATTTAAGTTAACAACATTGGGAAATTAATAAATTGTAGGAAGGAAGAGAGTGAGCCTCAGCTCTGACCCCTACCTGGGGCTTTTCTACATGAAGACATTCCAAATTAGGATCTAGAGTCTTTTAATCCATTTTGAGAGCTGCTGTCATTATGCTCCTAAAAATTTCCAAAGAATTGAGTACATATAGCCCTTAAGGTCTCCTGGTAACAGGCTGCTTTGAGCAAAACTGCAAAATGATGGGTTTGCCTAACTGCATGAGGACCGCTCTGTGTGTGGAAAGTGAGTAGTTGTAGATCGCTTCTAAGCTCAAAGCAGAGCTAGTTTATGGGAGAAATGCCTTATTTGGGGGTGAAAATGTAAAAATCTCCTTGATGAGGTGCCTGGCTGGCTCAGTCAGTGGAGTGTGTGACTCCTGACCTCAGGGTTGTGAGTTTGAGCCCCATGCTAGGGGTAGAGATTACTTAAAAAAAATAAAATCTTAAAAAAAAATCTCTTTGGGAACCTTAGAAATTAGGTTCTCAAAGAAACTTGAGAAGTCAGCTTATTTGGGAAAATTTAAGTAATGGAAACTCCTAGCAAATCATAATACGCCAAACTTGGAAAAGCAGTGTCTATGTGTTTTTTAATTTTGTTTTTAGCATTTATAGATTATAGCTTTTGATTCTATTATTATCCATCACCATGCACCCCTCAATTCTGGAAAGTCCTTCTATTTTTCTTTAGTTCAATTATTTTAGCATGTATCAAAACGACTCATTACAAAAGGAAAAGCTGGGGTTGAACTTCAGGCTGAGGAGTAAGTGGTGGAGAGGTTGGCAAGGAGGGCTCTTACCTTCCACAGAGACCTAGAACATTACTAACGAGGAAACTCACATAATACCTGGAGATCTCAAAGCACTTGAAATGTTTTGCCTAATTAAGCTTTTCACCCCCTGCCCAGTAAATATTCCGTTAGCCATACAGGTGAGGTTCGAAGAATTTCTAATGAAGTATTCTCCGTATGACAGAGCTCAAATTAGAGCTTCCAAAGGGAAAGTGTGCTGTACTATTCCAGCATGACGTTAGTGAATCACCAGCTCCCAAACAGGCCTGCTGTAACGTTATTGTTACTTTATGTGGTTCTTTTCACTCTCAGACTATGATTTTTTAAATTACTGTTAATGATTCCGATGGAGAACTTGTGTAAGGCATTTGTATCTGCTTCCCTCTACTTTGTGTTTCACCTGTTTGGATTCAGATCCTGTTTACTCCAAGCAGGTTTCTCTGGGCTAAGACGGCGGGGCAGATATGGACAGAGTGGTGATCTGTGGCGTCCTAATTATTTTACAGGAATAGCCTGCATTCTTGGGACTTTGCCCCAATTCTGGGGTTAAGTTGTTACACTTTAAATTGTATTTATGTATAATGGAGGATACAAGTGACAATGTTTGTTGTCTTATTTTACTAAGTTATCTTGAATTTTAATCTTACCATTTGGGTTTTTGGTTGTCTTTTTGAGCATAACGCGGTAGTGTTTTCTTTGTACTGTTCTCTGTAGAAACTGACTAAATGCCAGAGGTCACAGGAGACAAAAATTATTCAATTGAAAAAATAAATCACTTGCTTGTAAGAAAATTTGCATAATTTGTATAATTTGCTTGCATTACAGGTTTTCATAATACACGAAAACGCAGGGAAACCTATTGCGTATAAAATAAAGTTCCTTCTATAAGCCTTTGATTACTGATGCCAGAGAAGTGAAAGAGAAGAAAAAATTATTCATGTGAATTTCTTTTAGAAATAGCATTAATTGTAGGGGCTTTTCTAATTACAAAAGCAGTGCAAATAATTACCAAAAATGTGAGCACTATTTAAGAACACTAAGGAGGCCATACTTTCATGTAACATTTTTCAGAGATTTTTTTAGGCCAGTCGATGCGTTTTAAGTCAAGTATCTCAACTAAATGATCTAATAATACTGATTTTGATGTATGAGCGAAATCCGCCTCATATTTATTTCCCAGCCAGAATATACATAGCTTTGGTAATAAGTACCAAATATTTCGCTCTTGAAAATGAATCTGTGGTGTGCCCTGAAAGAATCCTAAGTTGAACTGGCATGGCTAGGGACTTTCCTTCCTCCTTGCGTATTTGTGTGTTCTACGGCCAGCGTGCATGCAAAGTGATGCAATATCTAATATAATAATATTGACCTTTTTCCCTTTGATTTTAGGCTTCTGGGACTTTTTTTTTGTGGTAAGGGTTAATGACGCTGTCACCAAAAATATATATAAATAGGAAATGCTTGTTTTTTTTCTGCAAAGGGTTGAAGCTTTCATTGCTATGGACGGGACTACTGCCCCGACTTTTATCACTTTTTAGACACAAATTAAATTTAAATTGTTTGCTCTACACTTTTGGAAACAACTTCAACCCAGAAGAAAGCAAGTCCAGAAATCATGTTTTTACCCCTACTTTTGTAATATTCTCAACCACTGAACTTACCGGTTATGGTAACCTTATTTACGCAGTATCTTAAGAGGACAAAATATTTTCCTGGTGCAGCAATTATCACCTGCAGACAGCCTAAAATTAGCATATTGAGTTAACTCCGGAAACAGCTTGTGAGCTGTGAAATGGGGTTCAGATAGATAGTGAGATTTCACAGAAACGCTTGGTATATGGTATAAATAACCAGATACAAGATACCGATCGACGCATACAAAGAAAATGAAATGACTAATCGCTTCGTTAAAATATCCTACGTAAAACTTGATGTCAAAGAGAATTTAATTTGATGTGAACATTGGGAAGCTTCTCTGCTTACTTGTATTTATTATTTGTGGACACATAGGCAAACAAGGCTTGAAGTTGAATTTATCATGACTTATAATCTGATTAGAAGAAAAGAGACTTTAAGTATAAATCGAGGCATCGATTTATCAGTTTAATAAAAACATGCAGCTTTCAAGTTAACTTTCCCCAAGGCTTTCAATATTGTAAATATTTGACGATCAGAAAGCTGGTCCATTGTGTGGCAAGGAGAAATAGTTTAGAGCCAGGATTTAAAAGGAGAAGCCAATGAACAAGGCAAAATAATTTTTCTAAAAAGAATTGAACTTTCTCCTGAGAGGACTTGGTGGGTTATTTGGTCACTGAGTGTCCAACAAGTATTTCTGGCCCTTTATAGCTAGACATCGAGCACCACTGTTTCTTCGTTTGTGCTAAGTTTCTTAAACTTGTTGAGTTGTAGTTCACATGTATAAAGAATACATTTTGGGGCTTGCTTCGGCAGCACAAATACTAAAATTGGAATGGTATGGAGAAGCTTAGCATGGCCCATATGCCAGGTGACCCAGAAATGCATGCCGCGTTCCATAATTTTGATGTTAACTTATTGTGGTAATCCTTCTGCAGTATCTACATATATCAAATCGTTACATTGTGCAGCTTAAAGTAATACAATGTTCTCTGTCAGTCCTATCTTAATGAAGCTGGGAGGGGGAGGAGATATTTTGAATATGTCCATATATCAAAGACCATCCAGGAAACATGTAATGTTTAGCCATTAATGTAGTTTTGTAAGATTCTATCTAATAGGGTTTTATTTTGTCTCCGATCATGGATAATTTTTGCCATTCAGAAAGAAAACACTTAATGTATGACATGCACACGGTGTAAGGAAAAATAATAGTTCCCAGGGCATGCATTTATATTTCTTCAATATCCCGGCCAAAGTGGTATTTCTTATTGGATTATATTTAAGAGTATAAATTTATGTCTTAGAAAAAAAATCTTAACTGAACTATAAAACTCTGTACAAGTACTTGTTAATAGTCATACGGTTCTGAGATCCCTGGCCAGAATAAAAGAATCCATCAACAAATTTTCTAGACTTCCCTGGTAGTTTTCCAGGTTGGTCACTGCCCATAAATCCTATCCCTTCTTCTCTCCTTTTGTGTGGGAAGGCTAACCAGTCAGTGGCTACCCCAGTGAACTCCACTTAGCCACTCTTCAGTTCACAGGTCTCATTTCCTATTACATGGACGTGTGCACGTATACACACGCACGCACGCATGCACATGCATCCCTGCCCTTGGGTGGGAACGTATTTATTATCAGTCTTCCTACTCATTCTGATTCTGGTGGTCTCAGGACTTAAAGGACTGAATGATAGCTTCTCTCCACAGAGTGCTTGGGGACCTCTTACATCGGCTAAGCATTATGGTCCCCTGATGCAGTGTGCTAAATAAAAAATGTTTTCAGATATAGCTAGGAATGCATATAATCCATCCTCACTGTAAAATACTCCACAACTGCTAAAATGCCTGAAGAACCTCTGTTTATACTAGCCTGGGAAGCTGTCCACGATGTGCTATGATATGCAGATTGAATGACATATATAACAGGATGCGCAGGCGTTTCTTTTATTAAAAAATAAAAAAAAACACCATTCAACAAAAGGTTTTCTTAAAGGCATTGGTTCTGTAGCATCGATTGTAGTTCCTTACAGCCGTTTGCCTTTTTGTATTCTATTCCTTCGACCAGAATATTTTTTCTGCCTGATGAGTTCCTATTTATTCTTTCAGAACTTAAATGTAATCTGTGAAGCTCGGCCTGATACCCCGGACATACCGAATCTTGCTCCTACGCATTAAAGCCCTCTGTCCTCACACTCATAGCGTGTCTTGTAATGGTTGGCTTACACGTGTATCTGTGCTCCTCGTAGGTGGTGCGCGCCTATCCGCCAGCCCGGGTTTGAGTACAGAACGTGGCCTCGACTGAACTGGAGAATGTCTCTTTATTACAATATGCATGACCATTTGGGGACCTTTCTTTTCTCCTGGGTTTGATAAAGTAACATGATTCCGTTTCTTTAACTCTTCTCCATATATGATTTTTAAGATTTTTTTTTAAAGCCTTATTGAGGACTAATTTAATAAACCATGCAATTCGCCCACTTTAAGTGTACAGTTGAATGGTGAATAAATTCAGAGTTGTGCGATTGTCACTAAATCCAATTTTGGAACAATTCCATGACCCCCAAGAGGATCCTGACCGAAGTATTTTTAAATACTGATGGAACTATCCAGAAACTGTGTAGTGGGTTGAATTTGATGACCTCAAAATGGGTCACTGTTTGTGGCTCTGAACTGTGTGGACACAACATACTTAAAGGAGGCCCCGATACTTAGTGGTGTGGCGTCCTGAAAGAAGAGTGCGTGCTGGCCGTAAGGGACACTGATCTCTCTTCAGAGCCTTGCTCTATGACGAGCTCTATGCTGGGTCCATTATATACATTCCCTCATATGAAATTCAGAATATAATCACCTGTGATGGAGATACCTTCTTTATTTAATAACACATACGGGCTCTGCAGAGGAGAAGGAGGTTAATTCGAGGTCACGCTACTAGTTAATCAGAAGTGCTGGGATTGGAAATGGGCCTGACTGGGTGCCACACTTGGCCGAAGCATTCAGTAGCTGTATTCTGAGCAATTACCACGGGCTCCCATAGAAAGGGAAATCTTAGGAAACGCGTAAGCAAGTTGGAAGAGTCTTTTAATCTGAAAACAGGAAGCGAGTATAGTGTGGAGATGATCAACTCTGAAGTCAGCATTTTCTCTGACCTGCCTCTATCCAGTCTGGTTTGAGGACCCGTGGGAATAGCCTCTGTTGGGTCAGCAAACCTAGAAAGGAGAAGAAAGAGGACCGTGGGTTTCTTTATCCTTTAAGAGCATGACCAGGAAGTTGTGTGTGTTACTTCTAATCACGTCTTGTCCTATAGGATGGAGTCATTGGGCACATGCCTCCCCCTCATTCTGTCAAGACAAGTTTAATATGAAAAATGTAGATTTGTATGTAAGAAGGAGGGAGATGTGGAATGCGTTAGGCCAACTCTTTCTCCACATTTCTTTTTTTATCTGGGCCAGAAAATTTGGCCAAATCCAAAAACTCCTGTCAAAATGATTCCCCTAGGCTTTGAAGACACTTCTTTGTTTCAAAGTTGACAGTGCGTCAGTCTATCTTTCATGATGCAGTGTCAGTTTGAACTTGTTTTTCCTGGAAAAGTATATGCAGTGAGCTGCTGGCCTGACATCTGGGTTGGGAGTGCTGCTTAGCAGATTTTCCCTTGGTAAAGCTGAATACATTTTCTTTCTTCAAAATATTTCTAGGAAAAAATTTTATTTTCTCATCAAAGTACTGTTTTCATTAAGACATAGTATTCATGAAAAAAAGCTTACAATTCCTATGTTTGGCATGCATGCAAAGCAGGTGACAAAGCAGTGTTTGCTTCTTAGAAAATGGATGATAATCCAGGGCACCTGGGTGGCTCAGTTGGTAAAACATCCAACTTCGGCTCAGGTCGTTATCTTGCAGTTCATGGGTTTGAGCCCTGCCTCAGGCTCTGTGCTGACAGTTCGGAGCCTGGAGCCTGCTTCGGGCTCTAAGTCTCCCTCTCTCTATGCCCCTCCCCCAATCTCTCCTTCTCTGTCTCATAAATAAACATTTAAAACAAATTTTTAAAAAACAAGAAAATGGTATCTGGGAATGAAGAATTCATGTTCTAACCTCAGTCTTGACTGTGACGTGGCCTTGACCAAGTCACTGGATGTGTTAACTTTTCTTAGTTAATAATATCTTTTAAAACATATTTTAAATGTGTATTTATTTTTGAGAGAGAGAGAGAGAGACAGACAGAGTATGAGTGGGGGAGGGCCAGAGATAGGAAGACACAGGCCCTGAGCTGTCAGCACAGAGCTCAGTGTGGGGCTGGAGCCTGTTAACCGTGGGTCTTGACCTGAGCTAAAGTGGGACACTTGATCGACCGAGCCACCCAGGCACCCCAGTTAATAATATTTTAAAACACAGTTTAGAAGTAGCTTCTCTTTCATATTATATTATGTAATCAACAATTATGACACCCTTTAAAAATGTGGGTGGTTTTTTTGTTTGTTTGTTTTTAGGATGAGTTTTCCTCACAACTAGTTAGGCCAACAAGGAGAATGAATGTGAGGATCCACTTACCATTTGCCAACCTGTCACTTGACGGCATTCTTCTAACAGCTTTTTTGATAAGAAAAGATCATTTGAGCTCTTAAGATTAGGAATCTTCAGTAATCTTGGTTGGCAGGTATTTCTCTTGATAATGTATGTTATTTTCCAGGAGTGCATTTTGGGAGCCCTGATTTCACCATAAGCCCTTAATTATTCAAAGATCTCTGTGCCCGTATTATTTTTCAGGCAGGACCCACTTTAGCCAAGTGTACTGAACGTGTTCCCAGTGTTTTCTCCAGAAATTTCATCCAATTCCTCTTTATGCACCCTTGACACTGCCAAATTATATAGAGTGTGTAAAATAAACCACTCTCTGTCAAGTGGGGCGTGGCTCCGTGGTGGCCTTCTGTTTTGAGTGGGCGGCCTCTCTTCTCTCTACCTGTTGCCTGCATCCTCAGCCATCATGAAGCTTTTGTCTTCTCTTTTGCAGATGACACGTTTGGTGCTGCCTGGCATGGTGGAAAGGTGAGTCACGAGCCCACACACAAACACCAGAGAGAGAGCTCATGATTATTTATAGGGAGAATCCTTTCTTTGCAAAATTCATTAAAGTGACTAATGAAGCCGTCCCCCACGCCTGAGCAACAGAGGAACGTGCGGGCGAGTCACACGGCAGAGCATGAGTCATCCGGTGGTGGAGGCCTTTTCCACTCGATTCCCTTTTTATTTCCCTCTCCAGGGTTGTGGTGGTTCCTTTAGATCAGGATTAAAAAGTCTGCCTGAGTCACCATCACTAACTCAATTGCCTGCTATTCTGAGGGGGTGGATAGAGTTCCTGGGGTATTCCTGGGAATGCCTTCTTACAGCTATCTGCTCTCAGAACTAAAATCAGAGGAGCTTCACGAAGCAAGTTCCCATCTCCTGGTTTTTTTTAGTTCTTAACGGGTGAATGGGTAGATAGGGAACTTAGGCATGTTATAAAATGGTCATAAGAGGCGAGACCCACCCTTGGAACAGAAACCCACACCTTGGAGCCCCTTCTGTGTTCCAGTTTGAGTCAGGTTCCACCAGGATATGCTAGGTGTCTTCATGTTCATTGAGAAATGTGTTGTAGAGTTCTTCTTGAAATAGCAAGAAGTGTAAAATTGTAATTAAGCTCTGTTTCTCCCTTGGAAAAGCCTGAATGATGTCTAGGCTTTCAAAGAAAACCCGTTGAAAAGATCTGGGCTTGCATCTTGAGCGAGCTTGATCATTTACTAAATTTAGGGCTCCACAGTCATCCTTCCTCTGCCAAAGAGCTTTGAGTTTGGAAGAGATCCAAAGGAATCACAGCTGCGAAAAGGGCAGAGCCCAAAGACCCTACATCTGTGAGGAAACTCTGCTGCAGGCAGGGTTTACATCTCCTGTTTATTGAGCACCTATTGTATGCCAAGTGTTGTACTGAGGACTTGATGTGTACTAACTCATTTAACTTTGATTACCTCCCACATTGTACGGAGGAGGAAACAAAGTTAGGAATCCATTTTGTTTGGCATCGGCAGAGGCTGGTTGAGAAACCGCGTCTTAGCAGTTTTGGTTTGTAACTCCATTTTATATGAGATTTGGTACATATATTTTTTTAATGTTTATTTATTTGGGAGGGAGGGGGAGAGGTTCCGAAGCAGGCTCTACGCTGTCAGCTCAGAGCCTGACGTGGGCCTTGGTCTCATAAACCATAAGATCATGACCTGAACTGAAAGCAAGAGTTGGATACATAACCTACGGTGCCACCCAGGTGCCCCTGAAGTTTGGTATATTTTAATTCCTTTAGTAAAATTTCTCCCTAAAACCTTCAGACTGCTTCATGTTGGTTGCCAGTGGGTGTGTGCCCCCTGATGGTCAGAGATGGAAGTGACAGACAGTAGTCAAACCAGACAAAACCTTAGGAGATGGCAGAGAATTGGGGTTGACAGAGTAGAACCGAGGAGGGATGAAATTTCAGCCATCATCTTAACGCAGGTTTGACATCTGCAAGTGAGTTGGCACTAGTTCAGGATAATAAGTCCATGCATTAAAAACGGAATACTTAGAAACCACAGTAGCGTTATAAAAGGAATTTTTAAAGAATTAAGGATTTTGGTGGGATCCATATCAAAAGAGATAATGGGAGCGCCTTGGTGGCTCAGTCACTTAGGCATCCAACTTTGGCTCACGTCATGATCTCACAGTCCATGAGTTCGAGCCCTCCATCGGGCTGTCTGCTGTCGGCACAGAGCCTGCTTCAGATCTTCTGTCCCCCTCTCTTTGCCCCTCCTCCCCTTCTCTCTCTCTCTCTTTCTCAAAAATAAACATTAAAAAAAAGATAATGGTTGTGAAATAATTTTGGAGATCATAATGGATTTAAGTAGTCATGGAGTTTTACTACTCTAAATTAATTGAAACCAGTCACCCTTATTTGATAGAAAGCGAGTCCCAAGAGATTGAGTGCTATGAAGCTTCATAATTACTAAAGGATACAGAAACAGGGTGCTAGGAACTTCACTCCTATCTTTATAGACCTGGGCAGCCATGACCACATTTAGAGCTGACACATTAGATAAAAATGCAAAGAAGAGGGTCCATTCCTTCAGCAGGCACTCACAGAGTCAAGTTTATCATGGAGTATACAGAAGATGAATTGGATCTTTGCTTTAGGAAGTCAAGTGGATTTTTAAACTAAGGTTGAGAAATGATCTGGTGGAAAGTCATTATACCGTCATAAGCTATGGGCTGACACTGACACCATGACAGTGAATGTGGCACTTGCTAAGAACTAGTAAGAAATGTAAGTGCACTTTATGAATCAGTAGTTTTGGTTAGGAGAGGGAACAGCTCTGTCCCCATGAACTAAAGGAGTTACTAGTTGTATTAATTAAGGCAGGCTAGAAGAGACCACTGCGCTCCTACACAGCCGATGTGGGTCAGGGCTTGGGGCTCTGTTCCACACAACCATTCAGGGATCTCCGGCCCCTTCCACGCAGGGCTGCTCTTGACCTTGAGCCTTGCAGTTCCCTGCTGCACTTTCTGCAACCAGGTAGCAGACGAAGGGAGAGAGAATAAGAGTGATTTTACCGGAAGTTACATGGGCCAGGCCTGGAAGTAGTGTACATCCCTCTGCTAACATTCTATTGCCCGGAACTCAGTCAGTGACTGTAGCTCACTGCAGAGGAGGCCAGAAATGTTGTTAGCTGTGTGCCCAAGAGGAGAGGAATAACGCGAGGTAACCTGTCATCTGAAAACCTTCTTACTTACACGTTATAAGTGACTTTGATAAAGCCTGCTCTTAACCCATCTCAAGTGGCATATTTCCTATGGTTGTTTCCATAGGATTCTTATTTCCATTGAGTAACAGCAGAGTCCTTTATAAAGATCCTTTGTTGTTGTTGTTGTTGTTTTCCCCTTTCACTGATTCTACCTCTGATGTCTGAGATTTTCCAAACCCTCTAGAACTATAGCCTAGGGCCAACTGACTATCACTAAACAAGTATCTATAATTAAACTAAGGCATTATTACCGTAGAAGTAGAAAGTGCATAATTACATTATAGAGGACACTTGCTCTTTCCACTTATCTGGAATTATAAACATTGTGTATAGCTAGAGCCAGGAGGTGGTTGCCATAACAACCATGGAAAAGCTAAAAATAGCCCCTTTCATACTGTATTGCTTCAGGTGGAATTATGACACGTTATGGTGTTTTAGGCAGGCAGTTCTCTTTCATGTGGTAAATGTTTGCAAACTTTCTCCAGCAAAGCAGGATTCATATAATGTGTTTGGATTGCTGGTTCTAATTATGTCTGACCCCTCTGGTCCAGGATTCTTTTCTGACCTAGGACTCTGTTTTGATATGTTTTTTAGTCTTCTTGAGAGTCTCTTAGTGAATCGTCTTTACCAATTTCCGTGTTGTGTTTAAGCTTAAAAAAAAAAGTAACGACCCTCCGGGAGCACATTTATGCACTCTGTGGTGAGAAATGGAAATAGGAAGAAGCCCATGGAATCTCTGTGCACAGGCTCCCTTGCCTGCTGTCAAACTGTCCGAATGCAGTTAGCACTCTACCCTGGAGTCAACCCTGAGTTCCAGTTCTTCATGATTACACTCACACCTCCTCACCTCTCTCCCCTGCATTGCAGGGCGGTGCTGGGGTACCCGAGGAAGGCGGAAATCAGTGACTTATTCAAAGGAGACCTATCACTTCCTCTATGGCAAGAGTATTTTTATAGAGCTGTGGACAGGGATACTGCAACAGTCTGATGGAGTGTGGGGTGTTTATAGAAAAATAAAGACTTGGCAATTTTTTAAAGTTTATTTATTTCTTCTGAGAGCGAGAGGGCAAGCAGGGGAGGGCCAGAGAGAGAGAGAGAGAGAGAGAGAGAGAGAATCCCAAGCAGATTCCACAAGGTAAGCACAGAGCCCGGGATGCAGAGCTTGAACCGTGAGATCACCATCTGAGCTGAAGTTGGACATTTAACTGACTGAGCCACCCAGGTGCCCCAGCTTGGCAATTTTTTTATCCAGGTAACAATGAAGGAGAGTGTTAGGATGGGGCTGTCACAGATCTGAGGGATCCTACCAGACAGCATAGCTGCAGGAAGCTATAATTACAAGATGCTGAATTTTGTAGGCTTGGGTGAGTTTAATGTTTGGCTTGTGAAAAGGCTAGTGATGGAAGAGAATATATTTCTACGAAAAGGTGCTTCCTTGTCAGCAGTGGTGCCTTCTGCTTTGTTTTTGCAGTATTTTAGTTCTGGTGGATCCTCAGTAATTTGCACCACTGAGACACCATCGTGTGGCTGTTAGCATGTAAGCAGTGTGATGAATTAAGAATGTAGTATCACCGAAAATATTACTCGACTTGTTTATTTGGATGTTTGTCGTAACGAACTGGAAATGTACTGAAGTATAAGCAACATGAGTCTTCATTATTGAACTTCAGCAAATATTGTTAATGTGCCTTCCAGTCTTAGAATTGTTCCCCAAGTCCTCGGAAAATGGGAGATTAACGAAGGTTCGGTTTTATGTTTGTTTTCGTGTGCAGTTAAGCGCAGCCCGTTTTGTCCTTCTGCTTGATCTAGCAGAGCTGTCGTGAGCCGGCCTGTGCCATGGAAACTGGTTTGACGTCACTAATTCTGCTTAGATGGAGGATTAGAGCCAGACGAAGTCATCGATTTTAAAGACGAGTCCTTTGTGCCTCGCGGTCCCAAACGCTCGGCCCCGTCTCCCCATGAAGAATAGATACTGTATACAGTACAAGGATGGAGACAGCTCCGCCCGCGTGCTGTTTCTGATTCAGACAAAACTAAGTTGAATATTATTACCCTTGGAGAGAAAGAGAGAATTCAGTGCTGTTGTGTGTGGGCGGGGGCGGAAGGGTTTTGCTAGACAAATCCGCGTGCTTCTTGTTAGCACAGAGTTTTCGTAGAAGGGGTGTTTCTCTCCTGTCATTATGATATAATTATAAACGCTATCATTTTATTTCCTGAGATCTCCTGCTTTCTTGCTTAAACTTTGTTGGTCTTGGGTTTGTTTCATATATTCTAGAGTGCAAGTACTGTGTCTTGAATAACGGCCCCTCAAATTCTGACTTTTCATGAATTCAAACTAACTCTGCCTCCCAGAAATTCTACTCAGGGTAGAATATTGGAGAAACAAAGGTCTTACTCAAGGAGTAAATGATTAAAGGGATTGTGACGTATTCGATTATTGGTCTATCATTTTTAAAAACTGGAAAGAAGTTTTTACTGTCTTCAAACACATTTCCCTGGCTTGAAATCCTGGCTTTGGTGAATGACATCTTAAGAGTGTGTTTTGAGGAGGTCAAGATTTTAAAATATATTTTAAAATATATTTGATAATGTGAAACCTTAATTTTGGAAGACTTTTAGGTTGTATCTCATTTGTGAGGAATGAAATACAAAAATGGAAGGTTTTTCTTCAAGGGCACATGGAACCGCCTCCGCCAATCTGAGTATACAGGAGCGCGTAACCCAGGTGACAAAAGCAGTGATGTACTGTAGCGTCGGTGAAAACCAGTGTCCTCTGCAACCAGCTTCTTTCTTCGTTTGCTCTGAATGAGTGAGGCCATAGCAATTCCTGGTTATATGAAAAGTTCAAGGGAAATGCTTCTAAAAGCCAGAAGGATGCATAGGGCTGGGGAAAGGGGTGCAACTTACTGTGGTCTGGGGTTACCTCTCAGGAAGCATTCTGAGTTGCATAAGATACCATGGCTCTCGTGCCTGCACTTAATTGGGACCTGCTCCGAGCTTAAAGGTGACACATTACAATATATCATAAAAGACTTCTCTCCCTTTTACAGATTTATTGAGATATGTTTCACCCCATTTAACCTATACAAGTTGGTGGTTTCTAGTACGTTCACAGATCTGGGCAACCATCACTGGAATCTAACCTGAGAATATTTTCAATACCGTGTAAAGAGAAAGATGTTCTAAACATCATAAATTAATACTCCATTACAAGTCTCCAGTAACAAAAGTGGCCTTTAGTCCATTTGATCAGAGGGGTTTCTCACAAATAAAGGTAAAATCCAAATCTTAGCTACTCATTGCTGATGACTGGTTTTTATCTTTGAGTGATAGGGTTCTACGTCCTATAGACACTCTTACTCTCTTGTCAATATTTGAAAAAAAAAAGGCTTTTCTGTCTCTGAGATGCAAACAAAACACACAAGAATGATATATTCAATACATTGACTAAATATTTCCAACTTTCTTTAAAACCCTAATATAACAGTTTTAAATTTGAGATTTGGTTTCTGTGACCAAAATGTGGGTGGATTTCATTGCTTAGGAATGTGTCTATTACTAAGAAGGACTTCAGTTCAAAAATAAAAACCAAAGACAACTCGTTTCCAGTGACACAGTAAGCGGAGGGTCCAGACTCTCTTTGATGGTTGAAGTGGCATCTTGCCTAGAGGCTGGCAGATGGACTGGGTGACCTTTGGGGATTATTTCTTTTCAGATTTATGTCTAAAATAACTTAGATGCTATTTAATCATGTTTCTTTTATTATTTTGCATAAAAGGGGTCTGTATAGTCCTTTAAAAAAATACTGAAAAGATAGGTCTCGGGGGAGGTAAATTCAGACAAAGAGCAATGAGAATCTGCATGGAAGGAAAGGAACCTGACCTGGAAGGACAGGAAGTAGGTAGGGTTGTTTGCAGTGGCTGAAGGGGACTGCCAGCCCCCGCCACCCCTCCCCTGAGAAGAATGGGTGTGAGGGGGAAGAGTTAGTTGTTAATTGTTTAAAATTCCTAAAACCCTAATTCCACATTCTACCCAACCCAACTTGCTAACAACCAGTATATTGAGGGCATTGTTTATCTCCAATTAATTTTCATTCATTAATCAAATTAGTAATTCCTGGTAACTTTCTGACTCTCAGCTTTCAGTAGACTCTAGAAGGTACAGTAGAAATTGACCTTTATCCTTTGGCAGAGAATATGGTTTCCTCTCCTATAGCGTCCCATCACTTTTCAGTCAGCTCTTTGTTTAGCGACCGAATATCCACAAGCTAGAGGAAGTAAGAGGGCAGAACCTAACCATTCACTCATTGCCAGGAGGTTTCATTAAGTACCTGTTACGCGTTCACGACTGTGCAGAGTGGAGGAAACGTGTAAGACAAGGGCTACGACGTCCAGAGGCTTATGATTTGTTGAGGGAGAAAAGCATTTATACATACAGTGATTAAATACTACAACAAGGTAGTAACGTGATGATGAGCCAGAATAAAGGCATCACAGGATTATGAGAGCATTTCCCAGAGTGAGGATTCTTGGTGCTATGGCCAGAGAAGACCTCAGACGGGAGAGACTAACTCGAGGAGACTGTAGCTCGGATCTGGTCGTGCCCCGGATTACTAAAACAGAAATGAGCTAATTGCAAGCAAGAGCTATTTTTACTTGATTGTGTTATGTCTCATTCACTGCCCGAGCGTATCATGTGCGGATGAAAGGCAAGGGGTGATGTGTGTTAGGAAAACAGCTATGTTCTCCTATTTCAGGTAGTTCTGTATCTCAAGTGTGTAATTTGCAAACAGTTGTGTATATGATTTCATTCTGTTGACTTGGTGCATTTTCTTTTTAGATCTAAAGGGGCGATTCTGAACATCTCCTCGGCCAGCGGCATGTTCCCTGTTCCACTGTTGGCCATTTACTCCGCAACCAAGGTGAACAATTTTTTAGTGAATCATGTCAGGGTAGGAATGGGGGATACTGAGAAATAAGCATGGAAGCTTCTTGAAGTTCTATTCTTGGTTGTTTTCAAATGGACTGGGAAGAAAAAGAATGGGGCCCCATGGTCTCAGAACCACAGATGCTATTTTCTCCTCTAGTAGTTGACTGGTTTTGAAACTGGCACAGGCATAGCTCAGCGTTATGACCAGCTCGGTTCCACACCCCACAGTACAGCGAATCATCACAATAAAGCAAGTCAGATGAGTGTTTTAGTTTTCCAGTATATATCAAAGTTATGTTTACAGTAGGGCCAAGGTAAAGAAAGCAACAATGTTTATACTGTAGTCTATTATGTCTAGAGGAGCAGTGTACATATTTTACTTCATTTTTAAATTGTTTTAACATTTATTTAATTTTGAGAGACAGAGAGATAATATGAGCTGGGCAGGGGCAGAGAGAGAGAAGGAGACACAGAATCTAAAGCAAGCTCCTGGCTTTGAGCTGTCAGCCCAGAGCCCAACACGGGGCTTGAACTCACAGACTGTGAGATCATGACCTGAGCCGAAGTCGGATGCTCAACTGACTGAGCCACCCAGGCGCCCCTCAGTGTACATATTTTAATTAAAAATACTTTATTGCTAGAAAATGCTGTCACCTGAGCTTTCAGCATGTGGTAATCACTGAACACGGATCACTATAACACATATAATAATGATGAAAAGACTGACATTAGGAGAACTACCAAAATATGACACAAAGGCAGGAAGTGAGCAGATGCTGTTGGAAAGATGGTGCCGATGATTTGCTTGATGCAGAGTTGCCAGCGACCTTCGATTTTGTAAAGAATACAGCATCTCTGAAGTACAGGCAAGCGAAACGCAAGGAAATGCGGTATGCCTGTATTTGTACATTTTTGAGAGAGAGCGCAGGTCTGGGCCAGTTAGCTCAACAGTTGAGAACATGATGGTAACGATGGGGATTTGGTCCATGAGTGCGTCAGCTTCATCCTGCAAAAGTTGCCACCCTGCAGCGCTTAGTGGAAGAATTTGCAGCCAGTCAGGACATAAATACACACAGTAGGTGCAAGATAAGGCTGGATGAGAGTGTGAGTATTTTGCTACATTATTCAGAATTCATAGATACTTACTTTCACTTCTGGAACGAGACAAGAATTTTCTAGGACTCTCTGTAAGCAGTCATAATTTTATACACTATCACTATTCACCTGTTCACATTAGTAGTAGAAAACATCACTTAGAACACATTTCCTGCTGCCTCCAGGGCCATAGCATTTTCATATACGTTGTTGAGGCCATAGGATGCATCCCTGAAATGAAAATGACCATTGAGATGCTCAAGTTAAATAAGCTTTTAGGGAAAAATGAGCAAGATATAATACACTAAGAACTTAGAATATGTCAGAGAAGGAAAAGAGCAAAATGCCTGCTTTCTTTTTCATTTGGCCCTTTGTCCACTGGAAAACCGTGAACAACTACTGTGTTGAAAAACCGTGGCACCACGCCCCACTCCTGCCGTCCTCTTGCTCTCTGTGTCTCTGAAGCATAGAGGAGGGACGCTTCATGTGACCCTGAAGTGACGGTTGGACACTAGCTCTTCCCCTGTTCTACTCCATGGCCACAAGACTGTTACGAGTTGGGACCCTCACACAGTCATCATTGATACTTTGCATTTTAAGCCTGAGGTTGAGTCCATATTTGGAAAATGGTACATTATATTCTACAAATAGATTTAAAGTTGTACTATCAGAAGAAGATGGACTGTCACATTCATCCCTGTGCTTCTTGGATCTTGCGTCCCCCAGGACCAAGAGGAAGCTTGCTCTTTTCTTTTCTTTACTGACAACAAAATCCCTATAGAGGAGAGTGGAACGGAATTCATACTGGGTTTCTGTTTGAATGCCAAGTGGGGAGGAGGAACGTGTCCTTTGTGACACAATAAAACATTACTTCTTCGAAAGTAATTTTCTAAAAAAAGAAAGACCCTTTTTCTGGTTAAGTCACAATTTGATCTGGAGATTCTATTGGGTAAGAGAATACTTAATTTAGTGGCAGATAAAAACAACTTGAGGTGCTGAGGTGGTTTTTAATGTCTTCTGCATGTGAAATAAAAAGAATGATTAGGAGCTCGAGTGTTAAATGGTTTATTATTTTTTGTTGCCATGGCTACAGATCAGGCCGATTGATGTAACGTGTGTGTCTCCTTCCCACTCTCACCCCATCCCAGGCTTTTGTGGATTTCTTCTCTCAGTGCCTCCATGAGGAATACAGGAGCAAGGGCATCTTTGTGCAGGTGAGCGGGGTGTGTTTCAGCGGCATATCCCTGTTTTTGTGTGGTTTCCACAGCAACTGTTGCTGTCTAGGCAACGAAGGAAAATCACATTCCTAAGGAAGTGAGTGTGATGTTAGCACACCGTTAAAGGCATGATTTCTTTTTCTTTTGTGCACTTTAAGTCTAGATTTAAAAAAAAAATGATCCCCTAGAATTCTTAAGTAGGGGTACTTAAAGTAGGACTAAACGCACGGTTTTATTTTTTTACAGTTTTATTTTGAGAAAATTAGATCATCCGTATCTCTTAGCTGCCAGGTGTGCAAGGTGTGCGGTGACTGTCGCCAGAGCCACTACATAGCAGCCACAGGGGAAGGTGGGGGGCAGAATCAAACCCACTCTGCACGGAGCAAGGACGGCCGCGTGCACCAGGAGCCCTTAGGTGTGGTAGGGAGCGCTGACTTTTTTATTAATTGTAGTAAAAGTGCATCACAGAAAATCCCCTTTAAGTCATATTCAAGTATTGGGTTCAGTGGCGTTAAGTACATTGACATTGTTGTGTGGCCACCAGACCGTCCTCTCCTGAACTTCATCTTCCAAAACTGAAATGCCTCACTTCCTCCTCTCCCAGCCCTGGGCAGCCCCCATCGCTCTCCTGCCTGTCTGAATGAGACTCGCGCAGGTACCCCTTATGGGCGGAGTCGTGCAGTATTTGTCCATGTCTGGCTTCCTGCATGTCGTCTAACTTCTTCGGGGTTCATCCATGCTGTATAGTGTGTGTCAGACTTTCCTTCCTTTTTAAGGCTGAATAAAATTACGTAGGATACGTACACCACATTGTGTTTATTCACTCCTATGTTGGGCATTCAGCTTGCTTTCACCTGTTGGCTGCTGTGAATGCTGTGGCCGTGAACCTGAGGGGTACTCCTGTCTTTTGGAGACCCTGCTTTCAGTTCTTGTGGATATATTTGTTCCCAGAAGTGGAATCACTGGATCAAGGGGCAATTTTATTTATATCTATACTTCTTTTCTCTGAACTGCCTTTTTTTCCCTAGTAGCTTACCTATTTTATACTCCCACAACCATGCACCAGGGCCCCAATTTTTTTATATCCTTGCCAATATTTATTTTCTGCTATGTTTTTGTTTTTAAATAATAGCAGTCCTTTTGGGGAGGAGGTGTCTCTCACTGTGGTTTTGATTTGCATTTCCCCAATGACTAGTGATGTTGAGCACCTTTTCAGCCGCTTTTTGGCCATTTTATACATTCTTTGGAGAAACACTATTCAGGTCCTTCACCCTTTTCTGATTGGGTCACTTGCTTATTATTGTTGAATTGTAGGAGTTCTTAATGTATTCTGGATATTAATCCTTTATTAGATATACAGTTTGTAGATATTTTCTTCCACTCTGTGCGTTGCCTTTTCACTCTGGATA
Organism: Suricata suricatta; assembly: GCF_006229205.1. Lineage (NCBI taxonomy): Eukaryota > Metazoa > Chordata > Mammalia > Carnivora > Herpestidae > Suricata > Suricata suricatta. The sequence goes on along the minus strand of NC_043710.1, from coordinate 18,678,788 downwards.
GTGTCCTTTAATGCACAAAAGTTTTTAATCATGATGTAGTCAGTTTATCTAGTTTGTTCTTTTGTTGCCCAGGCTTTTGGTGTCTTATCCGAGAAATCATTGCCAAATCCAATGTCGTGGAGCTTCCGCCTATGTTTTCTTTTAGGAGTTTTATAGTTTTAGCTTTTACATCTAGGCCTTTGCTCCATCTTGACTTAATTTTTGTAGAGACCTTTGATTTTATTATGTAGCTAAAAGACACAATGCTATGAAAATATGATACAAAATATGAGAGGAAGCAAATGTAGGAGTTTTCATGAGTATCTGTCTCAAATCATCTGTCGTTCACCACAAAGAAATAATGGCTCACAGTATTTCCATGCTTAGGCAGGTGTTCCACAGTGTCATGGGGGAAGTTTGACGTCTTACCCTTTCCTGCTCCGCCCATGCCCTGCCCCTGCTGGTTCACGCACCCCCGTGTTCTTCATGGCTTTCATTACTGCGAGCCTAGTATTTAGATTTTTGCATCCCAAATCCCCAAATGATCAAGCATCGTAATAGCTAGTACTTGAGAAGTTACTTTTCAGGCACAGGGCTAAGCACTTTATAGGTATTCATTTATTTCATTTCATCTTGTAATGAGTTCATAAGGTGGTGTGATTATCATCTTCTTTAAATTTATGGAAATTGGGGTTAGAGAGGTTAAGCCACTTGTCCATGTTGAACCAGGACTCAAATCCGAGTCTGTTTGGCGCCAAAGCCTTTGTTCTTCATCACTGGGCTCCTTACTCGAGGCCTTTAGGGCAGCGCTGAACACATTGTATGTGTCTGTGCTCAGGGAGTTATGGAATCAGAATGTGATTGGCTGTCCAGTTCCATTTCCTCCCTTGTATCTTTTGACAATCAAGATGGCCCTGGGTGTTGTCTGGATCTAGCTGCTGCTGCTGCTACTGCTGCTGCTGCTGCTGCTTCTGCTTCTTCTTTTACGTTTTTATTTAATTTTCAGAGAGAGAGAGAGAGACAGCATGAGTGAGGGAGGAACAGAGATAGAGAGGGAGACACAGAATCCGAAGCAGGCTCCAGCCTCCAAGCTGTCAGCACAGAGCCTGACACCGGGCTCAAACATACGAACCGTGAGATCATGACCTGAGCTGAAGTCAGACGCTTAACTGACTGAGCCACCCAGGTGCCCCTGTCTGGATATACCTTCTAAACCCTTTTATTCTATGAGTGGATAATGTAGCTCAAACACTCACAGTGAGAGGGAGTGGTCGTTAGGGGAAGGCTAGATGAATGTTTCCTTATCTTCCAGGCCACCTATAGTCTGCTTCCTCTGCACCCTGACCTGGGGTCTCACCCAAGTGGTCCTCAGATGTCCTAGCCCCGTGGTGTTATTTTGATTTGCACCTTCCCATAAACGTAGGGTACACTGAGGAGCAAGACCGGGTTTTCGAGAATCCTGAATTTTATACCAAACTACCGTCCTCCCTCTTTCCCCCTTGACCGTGTCATGTTAGTGCTCGTAGCTGAAATCTGTTATGAAGAATGTGGTATATTTTGGTAACAAAGAAACCAGTATAGCATCCAAGGGAGGTAAGGTGCCACATGCCACACAACGTTGTGTCATTTTCTCATTCTGAGGAATCAGTTGTAATCAAGTTATTAATTTAATAATTTTTTTTGAGAGACAGAGACAGCGCAAGCAGGGGAGGGTCAGAGAGAGAGGGGGAGATACAGAATTTGAAGCAGGCTCCAGGCTCTGAGCTCTCAGCACAAAGCCCCAAGTGGGGCTCGAACCCACGAACTGTGAGATCATGACCTGAGCCGAAGCCAGATGCTTAAGGGACTGAGCCACCCAAGCACCCCTATTAATTTAATAATTTTTAAACACCTACTGAGACTCAGCAGGAATCCTACAGATCCACTGGTGGGTGACCTTTAGGCAGCTAGGCCAGAAGCTGGAAGTGATTGAATGACAAAAGGACATATTCCACTCTGAGCACAGATGAGCCATTTCTAAAAATCTCTCAACAGACAAGACCGTCTCCTCCTTCCCACAGCTTGTTTGCCTCAAAGGTCTTTTCTCCATATTCTCTGCCTATTAATCTGGTGTGTCTAGAAGCTACTACAAAAACACATTAGCATTTGTTTTTTGAAATGTTTAACTTTGATAAACTTGTTTTTCCCCAAGAATGAATATCAGTTATGTAATTTCATTGATCATTGTCTTCCTCCAGATAAATTCGTTCAAGGCTTAAATGCAGTGTGAATTTGGGGAAAAAGTTAAAACTCACATGTTTGTGAGAGAAAGTAGCGTTGTCATTTCTGTGTGAACACGTCACAGTGATGAAGTGGAATAGAATCTCGTACTCGTTCTGACCAAAGGGACTGAAACATCTGGTCTAAATGAAGCTCAGAGTTAAAACTGTTGGTTTTCCTTTGGTGGTGTTTTGTGTCTGCACATTTTTTTGGATGGGGAGTATTTATCGGCGATTTCCTCTTCCGCTCCATCCCACGCACTGTTTGCTGGGTGGTCTTGCTGAAATCCTAGGCAGGTGACGTTGCTTTCCTTCAGAGTCCCCCCGTGGCTGCCTGCGGGGCTCAAGGTTGGATCCAGGCTCCACGAGGCCATCGCCAGAGTGGACGTCATGGTGCCCGGTACGTGCTCTGCCCTTGGCAGGGCCCAGGACTGGCTTCTCGGCAAGCACGCCTTTCCCTCTTTACCCCCCACCGCCCCGACTCCCAGAGCCGGTGACCCCTCCCGTCTTTCAGGGCTCAGGCCACACTTCACCAGCCCCAGGAAGTGCTTCACTGTATTCTTGGGATCTGGATTTCTTCTATCTTCTTTGTGTTGCTAATGGCATGTGTAATTTGGGGCACACTAGGGACCTGCCTTTTGGTTGGTATGTTGGAAGATTTTGGTTATCCATGGCCATGTTTGTGACACACAGACATTCATTTTAAGCTGTTGTTGTTTTGTTTGTTTGTTTTGTTTTTGTTTTTGAGCTTAGTCTCTTGCTCCCATATGCCTCTGGTCTTGAACTTTCAACCTCTGTATCTAGAGGGTGTCTAGGCTAATGCTGTGTTGCCAAATTTCAGTTTCTTCTAATCCTTGGGAGGAAAGCTGTCTTTCCAGGTCTACCTCTCTGTGAATGTGTATGAGATTGTTCTTTAGGGAGAAGAAGAGAGTATGTTTTTTTAATTTAACTTGTTTTATATGAATTCCTTCTTAATGTTTTTTGCTTTTTTCATTCGTGCAATTTTCTGAGAACATGTAACATTACCTCCCATGAATTCAGGTTTGCCGTTAAATAAGCATTTTCTGGAAAGGCAAATAAACAGTGGAGACAGTAAGTGGAAAAAAAAAAAAAGGTGAATTTTGAACCTGATAAATTCTGTGTATGTTTTTGAGTTTTGAATCGAGGGTGAGAAGTTCATTCTTGACTCAACCTTGTCAAGTGTGTTCTGTTGGTGAGGACTCTGTTTTCATGATTGCCCTTTAATTAAAGCCCAGTCAGAATGATGCTTACCTCTTTCAAAGGGCAAAATCCTCAGTGATCTGACCAGCTAGTTGGAGGGCCCCAGTACCGGCTCCTTCCGTATGCCACGTACCAACTAGCCACGGATGCCGAAAAAGGATAAGAAATAGTTAAGACGAAGACAGCCCCCTGAAACCATATGTCCTGAACTCTTCTTCTGTAAAACTTTCACAAACCTAGTTGCTTAATTATAAAACTTTTTATTCGGAGATAATTTCAAACCTACAGAAAAGTTGTATGAGTAAGAATAATACAAAGAACACTCCAATCCCCTTTACCCAGAGTCACTCAGTGTTAGGCAATTTATTCCATTTGTTGTTGAAAGGGAAGTCGCATACATCATGGCTCTTTCCCTCTAAATGCTTCAGTGTGCATTTCCAAAGAATAGGGTATCCCTTTTATGTAACCACAACAGCCACTTCAGAATTAACACTGACATAATATTTTTGTCTAATCTGCCATCTGTATTCTGGTTTTTCGCTCCACGATAATGCTTACGGCGTTTTTTTACCCTCCAGCGAAGAATTCAGCATACGACCGGGTATTCTCTAATTGTTCTCTCTCCTTAGTTTCCTTGAATCTGGACTATATCCACAGCCTTTCTTTGCCTTTGTGACATCGACGTTTTTTGAAGAGCACCGTATTCCTCCTGCTCTTTTTGTTTGACTGTTCTTCATTTGGGGTTTATCCGATGCTTCCTCACGGCTGGATTCACGTGACGCTTTCCGAGCCAACACTGCACATGTGAGTCTGGATGTTACATCCAGGGACACACAATAACCGTCTGCCCTTCACCACCATGTTGCTTGTGTTGCTTCAGTCGAGGCGTTACCCACTTTCTCCGCTGTAGAGTTACCATCTTCTTCCCTCGCACGAATAATCTATCTGTGGGGAGACACCGCGCCCTATCACAGGTGCCTCTTTCGTTAGCGTCCTGTGGTGATGCCTCACAAACCAGCCTCCCGCGGGGGTTTTGATGCTACTGAGCTCATGAAACCCTGCCTGGATATTTGGTCATTTCAAAGCAAGAAGTCCCAGCTTCCTCAATCCAGGCCATGGTTTTTGTTTGTTTTGTTCTTATTGTTTTTTATTTACTTTGAGAGAGAGAGAGTGCAAGAGGTGGGCAGATGCAGGGCTTGAACTCACGAACCCTGAGATCATGACCTGAGCCGAAGCCAGATGCTTAACGAACTGAGCCATCCAGGGGCCCCAGGCCATGGTTTTATGCCAACTGCATTAATCACTGGTATGCTTAGGGGCAGTGAGGAGGGGAGGCTGGGCTTGGCATCAGCAAACCAAGGTTTTAGCTCTGATATCTCCAGTCCGTAGTCATCTGACCTGCAGAAAGCTGCTTCATTACTCTGGGCCTTAGTCTCCCCTTCTGGCAAATGGAGACAAGGGATGGAGTGTATATAAGAACACCAGAAACTGAAATGACACACGAGTGAGAAGAAGAAAGAAGTTTGCATGTTTTGAATATCTACAATACGCTCCTATACTCTAGTTTCTCTTCAGATGGGATAAATATTTCACCTTTTACAATATGCTCCAAGTTTTCAACCATTTTGTGGTCTTACTTGATATGGACATTAACCTAGATCCATTTGACAAATAGGAAACTAAGAATCAATAGGAGTCGTGTCCCTTGCCTACGGTCAGTCCAGTTTGTCAGACAGCGAGTGCCTGCTGTGTGACAGGTCCTTAAGTCGGCAGAGAGGCAGCAAAGGTGAATCAGACACAGACCCTGTCTTCAAGGCTCAAGGCACACACGGAGCAAGAAGACAGATACATTACAAACACGGAGGATAGCAGGTCCAAAACTAGAGGTATATATTGTGCACGATGTTTCTTCAATCACTACATGTTTAGAGTGCGCCTAGTAGTCTGGCTATTGGGGTTACAGTGGCAAAAAGACAGAGACAGACAGGTGTGGTAGAACTTACGTTTAGCGGGGAGACAGACAATAGACAAGTAAAGAAATACATGCATGGGATGACCTTGCAGAGTGATAAGCGCTGTGGAGAAACTAGAGGAGGGTGATGTGCTCCGGAATGTTGGCAAGTGCAGGGAATTTACGGAGAGCCAGACTTGTAGCTGGGTTCAAATAACTCTGAGGTCTGTGCTCCCTCTGTTTCTCACAGAGGTACGGAGAGGCCAAGGCTCTAGAACCGTCCTGTAGGGTTCAGTTTACCTGGCTCGTTATCAGAGGACAGATGAGGACACAGGTCGAGGCCACTAAACCCAGAGAAGTCAGTTGTAGGTTTCAGCCGGCCTGAAAATGAAATGGGTTTTCTTGGTTTTTTTTAGCAGGGGTTTGTAGAATCCTCCATTTCAAGGCGAACCTACCATGATGGGGACATTCAGTGGGCCTCCTTCTCCTAAGTTACCACCTTCCAGTGGTTTGGTCCTCGTGGGTGATGAGAGTTGGTGGCTTTATTAATCCAGCTAAATGTAGTTTTTAATCAGAATAAATTTAGAAAATAAATAAGATACCTAGAGATGAGGGAGAAAACAAAATGCAAGTTTTTTTAAATGAAAGGAGATAGTTCCTCTTTTATATTTTGTTAAATATTTTATAGCTTGGAGTAATCATACAGATCTACCGGGCTATAAAGAGCAAGAAAGCCGAATACTGAGAAGTGGCTATCAGGATTGAAAATAGAATTCTTCATCCATTCTTCTTGTTAATTGCCAACGCCAATAAAAGAAGGTAATGGAGTGTGTCTTTGTTAGTGCAGATGGAATCTAAATAGAACTATAAAGCAGTGTAATTCTCCCAGGAGATAATCGTGTCTGGTTAATTGCGCCAACTTTGAGAAATGGCTTCAGAACAGGAACATTAGTCCTGTTCGCACCCATGGTCCCCAATCCCTTCCAGCCAGGTGACTCTACATGTTTGTCATTGATACATCTTTCTTGCCTGGGCCCTTAAGACAGTGTTGCCCCACAAGGAGTAAAAACTTAAGGGTAGGGGGTGCCTGGGTGGCTCAATCAGTTAAGCGTCTGACTTCTATTCAGGTGATCTCACAGTTCGTGAGTTTGAGCCCCGCATCAGGTTCTGTGCTGACAGCTCAGAGGCTGGAGCCTGCTTCGGATTCCATGTCTGCCTCTCCCCCACATGTGCCCTGTCCCTTTCTCTCTCATAAATAAATAAAACATTAAAAAAAAAAACTTTTTTAAACGGAAGAGGGGGCGCCTGGGTGGCTCAGTCGGTTAAGCGTTTGACTTTGGCTCAGGTCATGATCTCACGTTCGTGAGTTCGAGCCCCGCATCGGGCTCTGTGCTGACAGCTCAGAGCCTGGAGCCTGCTTCTGGTTCTGTGTCTCCTTCTCTCTCTGCCCCTCCCCCTCTCATGCTCTGTATCAAAAATAAATAAAATATTAAAAAAAATAAATAAATAAACGGAAGAGGTAGTAAGTCCAGAAAGAACTAACATATCCAGGTGGTTACCTCAATAATCATTCTTTATAAATATGGCATTCTTACAGGCTATAAAAATTCAGCCAAGTTTTTCTTTCTAAATTCATCCTGAAAAATAGAAATATTCTAAAACTTAGAAAGTAATTGCAATACATACCGGGGTTCAAATTCCACATTCTTTAGCTGACAGTATTTTGTTTAATCCTCACGATAGCACAATAAGGAAGATGCTATAGGCCCCAGTTGCAGAGGAAGAAACTGAAGCTCAGTATTTTGGTCAAGATCAGACACGGGTACGTGGTCAAGGCTATGTGATTGCAACCCTGACATTCCCCCACCTCACACCCTGTTGCCTCTTTCTCTCATATTCCAAATTCAGTCCATTGGGAAATCCTACCAACTGCAGTTTACCCTTTAAACATACCCGCTGTCTGACCACTTCTTGTGACCACCACGCTGCCAGTGATTTAGGCCATCCCCATCTCCTGCTCTGGACATTCTGCCGTCCCTCCCTCCTCAGCCTCCCGATAGCCCCAGTCCGCTCCCAGTAGTCACAGTGATCTCTTTAAAGCTAAATCAAGGACATTTTACTTCTCTACTAAAAAATTCTCCCAGGGCCTTTCATTTCTTTCAGAGAAGAAGCATCAATTCTTAGGACCTACCGTGTTCTGATTTCGGATGGTCCACCTTATTTGCACGCGCGCGCACAGACACACACACACACACACACACACACACACATGCACACACACATACCCCGTTATTTTGCTGGTCCCCTTGCAGTTCCTCAAATACTCCAAGCACATGTCCACCTCAGGGCCTTTGCACTTGCTGCTCTCTCCGTCTGAAAGGATATTTGCCCAGATAGCCTTTTTGCTAGCTCATATAAGGAAAGGTTGAAATCATTGTCACCACATCAGAGAGGCCTGTCTTGGTCACCTGTTGCTATTCAGGGTTACTTTTCTTTTTCCTTTTTATCATCACCTCCCAATATAGCTTACCTTTTTTTTTTTTTTAACTGTTTGTAATATGTGGGCCTCCACCTCCACCCCAGACGTAAGCTCTGTAGATTAGGGACTTTCCTTTTTTCACAGCCCTATTCCACTGCCTAAAACAGTGTCCTAGTAGGTGCTCAGGAAATATTTGTTGTTAAATAAATGGTCTTTGTGATATTACTCTGTTTTTCCTTTTGTTCTGTGCATGTTAACATATAAATCCCACATATTCAGAAGTAGGTCCTTTGTAAGATTATCAGCCAGCCAGTGTTTACAAGTATTTTCTTTGTAGAGGGGCGCCCAGGTGGATCAGTCAGTTAAGGTCCAACTCTTCGTTTTGGCTCAAGTCATGATCTCACTGTTCACGAGTTCAAGCCCCAACTGGGCTCCATTCTGACAGTGTGGAGCCTGCTTGGGATTCTCTCTCTCTCTCTCTCTCTCTCTCTCTCTCTCTCTCTCTCTCTCTCTCTCTGTCTCTCTCTCACTCCACCTCTCTTTCTCTCAAAATAAATAAATAAACTTTAAAACAAAGGGGGGATTTTCTTTGTACAGAACATCCAACTCCTTCATCTGGGGCGTAGGTGTTAGGTAATGTTACCATGAGGTCTTTGCTCAATGCCATGTAGTTATCCCCTTTTCCCAACATGTTCTAGGAATTCCAGGTTTTTCTACCAATGAGATAAGCAACAGTCTTTTTGTGAAAAAGCTCATCTCATGATCTACAGACTCCAAAGTTTGGGTCTAAGTATAGAGTTAGGTCTTCTGGAGGCTATCAGTCCTGAAATGGAAGATAAATACACAGACGGAAGGAGAAAAGATTCCCTACAACGCCTCATATGGGCCACAGCCTCTGCCTTAAGATGTAAGCCAGTCACACTGGTGAGCGTAACGCTCCTAAAAGGCAGATGAGACATTGTGTCTAGAATAACATATTGTGCAGATAGACTGGGGCCTGTGCCCTTTGGATCCACGTTTTCCAAAGTAAGGCTATGAGTTGTGAGTTGTTCTGGCCATTTTTATTCATTTAATTTTAATTTTTTCTTAATATTTATTTATTTTTGAGAGAGAGAGACAGAGCAGGAGCAGGGGAGGGGCAGAGAGAGGGAGACACAGGATCTGAAGCAGGCCCCAGGCTCCGAGCTGTCAGTACCGAGCCCGACACGGGGCTGAACCCACAAACCATGAGGTCATGACCTGAGCCAAAGTCAGACACTCAACTGCCTGAGCCACCCAGGCGCCCCTGTTCTGGTCATTTTTAAGTTCAAGAAGACATGTTTAGTATACAGGTGACGATAGGAGAAGTGACAAGGTTCGGTATTTGATTCTTGAGTATCTGTCTCACAGTGTGGGGCTCCGTCTCTCCATTACTCCATGACAGGAAGTTACAGTATCCTTCTTGTTCTGAGTAAGGCCCCCTAAATTGGCTTGTAAAGACCAAATTACCTAAGCAAGCTACTCCAGTGCATGAGAAAAAGGATACCAAGTTGTCTCCAGGGATTTTTTTTTTTTTAACAGGCTGAATAAGGACAAAACATCAACAGCTTTGCTTTGCGGCCTAGTTAGTTACTTTCACTTTGGGATGGAAGACCAGGGCACTTGCCTGCACCCACGTCTGTGAAGCCCAGGTTGTTTCCAAGGAGTAGTATATATGGTGGCAAAGTTTTGAGCTTAAGCAACTTGTAAAATTTGTTCTGCCCAAAATACTTTCTTGTGGAAGGGGGAGTATACTTGACCAGTTCACTGTAGTGTTTCCATGAGTAGGCAGGAAAATGGATTAATTATTGTTTTTTTTAATTAAAAAGTTGTTTTTGTTTATTTTTGAGAGAGAGAGAAAGAAAGAACATGAACGGGGAAGGGGCAGAGAGAGAGGGAGACGCAGAGTCTGAAGCAGGCTCTAGTCTCTGAGCTGTCAACAAGAGCCCCAAGCGGGGCTTGAACCTATGGACTGTGAGATCATGACCTGAGCCGAAGTCAGATGCTTAACTGACTGAGCCACTTAGGTGCCCCCGTGTTTATTTTGTTTTTGCTGAACTCTTTAAGGAGGTACCTAGATGACATTGTGAGGTATATTTCTTTTACAGTAACTTGAAATATCCTTTTAAAATTCTTGGCAAGTAGCTAAAAGTTTGTCTTGGTTTAGATGGATGATCTTGCTTAAGCTTCAGAATACCTAAAACTTTGGTTTAAACTCTCATATTCCACTGTTCACTTCCTGATGTAATTAGCTCCCCGGACGGCAGCCGCGGAGGGCAGCCCACTGCACTTCTCCAGAGCTGTGCACACTGAGGTGCTCTCTGTCTCCATCATCAGATCTGCGCACCCCCCCCCCCCCCGTGTGCGGGGACTGGCGATACGGCGGCGAACAAGGCCACCTTTTCTTAGGGTTTATGCTCTAGAAATCACTACTGTCCCATGCTTGGGTTCAGTTTTCTGTATAGTTTAACTTCCCTCCAGTTTAACTGCCTCCCACAGTTGCAACGCCTGAACCATACTGCCGGCTCCCAGCTCCCCGAGAACATCACGCTCTCCTCCTTTTCTCTGCCCCTGCTTCTCAGCACCCAAACAGCCCCCCTTGTTTGCTTGCCTGGTAGGCTCCTCCACTTTATTTAAAAACGTAGCTCTAAAGTTATTCCATCTCTGAATCCTTTGCATCTTCTGCTAGGTCACCCGAACCGCCTTGACTTTAAACCATTAGTCAGAAATAGTAAGTACCCTTTCCAGAACTGGATTTGCATCTTTCTTCCTTCCTTCTTTCCTTTCTTTCTTTCTTCCTCTCTTTCTCTTTCTTTCTCCCTCTTTCCCTTCCTTCCTTTCTTTTTTGGATTTGCATTTCTTTACTGGAAGAACATCGGTTAACTTGGAATTCCTAGGCCTGTGTCTCCTGTCCCCACCTTTGGAGCTGGGAGGCTCCCTAGGCTGTCTGGACCCGTTAGCTGAATGGTGAATTGACTTGTGGCACCATCAAGCGGCTCAGCCAGGCAGTGCGACTTAATTCTTCTGCAGGATCGAAATAGTCCGATTTATGCCTGTATCTGCAGAGAGAGGAACCCAATCATAATCATGTAATCATGTAATCATGTATTCGGAAAGTATGATGATCAGACCGTCTTCATCCTGAGACACTCAAAACTTTACGGTACCCTTGGCAGGCTTGTGATCTGTAGATGGGAACGTGGTTTTGATCTTTACTTTTCTGTAACCAGAAAACCTGAGACAGAGATGGACATGGCTTACTTATGTTCCTTCATTATTCGAGACAGAGCATGTGCATATGCTTTCTCTTGCTCTGTTTTTGCTACTCAGCTCGGTGAACGGCGTTTTCATTACTTACCTGCTCTGTGAGCCTCAGTGAACGTTTCATACTGTGTTAGTCTGAGATCTCTCTGCGTTTGTGTTCTCGTATTCTATATCCTCCTGCAGCATGGCTTTAAAAGTAAAGACCTTTTCGACAACATACGTTCGCTCAGTAAGTGGGGGACACATGGATAGTGATAACCAAATTCTCAAAAACCAAGAGTCACCTCATCAAAGTCGGCCCAGATATGGCGGTACTCTGGGGACGTTAGTCTCCTTAGTGTGGGTTTGTGGCTGCAGACACTTGAGAGAAGAAGATGGAGAGAGTCGCTGGGGGTCAGTGCACCTGTTAAGGAGGGTGGGTTGCATTCCTTGACTCATACTTGGGAGTGGGAAAAATACAAAAACAAACAAAACCCCAGAGCGACATGGGAACGTTCCTTCCGGTTTGTAGCAGGAATGAAATGCATCGTCTGGAACGCGTCTCAATCTTCTACCTCTAGTGAAGTTTTTACTTTGACCACCAGGTGTTCGATCCTCTTCTTTCACGGAAGTATCGTTGTAATTTATACCCTTTCCTCTCATGCATGTGTGATAAGAGGTGAAGAGCCTCTCATGCATGTGTGATAAGAGGTGTGTGATTGGTGAAGAGCCAAGCCCACGCTATTTCAAAGTATAGAAGGGACCTCTCGAGTCATGAGTCAGTACCCATTGTAATAGGGGTCCTTTATCTCCTCTGTTGGAGCCTGTCCACAAGTATCAAGCACAAGCAACAGAGAACCTGACACTAGTTAAGTTCTTCTAACAGGTAGTGTTTAGACCTGTCATCAAGTGTCCCGTGGTTACCCAGGCTGCTGCCATATGGTCATAGTGTCTCCCCCACAAACAAGAAAGCAAGAAAAGGCAAGGTGGCCCTATCTTATTAGTAGCGAAGTTTATAAAGCTCTGACACAGAATGGTAAGAAACGAGGGAAGAAGGGTGGTTGTCAAAGGCTGAGAGAGGGAAATGCTTCTTTTGGACGGACCAAAGCTGGTAGAACCTTCTTAATGAACCACAAGTTGTGAAGACAGTTAGCATCATCTCTTGAAGAGGGTCAGATGTCTGATGGTTCATTACCACCACCATCACGGTGGTTTCGTAACGGTGCTCAATTCAGAGTAGAGAGAGTATCCCGTCTCTGCCCACTAGGTGTGTTCAGTGCCTTGTTTTGGAAGGTTCTCTAAGGTTTACGTCTGCTTATATTTAATACTTCTTCCGTCTCAAATTGTTTCCTTGATAGATTGCCTTGTTGCAGTTTACTTCATGCTGTCACGTGTCTTCTCAAGCTGGCTTTCCATGTGCTTCTCTCTCTCAAGATACACACCTTACCTTTCACCAGTGTTTCCGTGTTTGTGCCACCAAGAGTGATCAGGCAGCACTGGACTCTGATATGTCGGGTTCCTAATCACCAGTATGTTTTTTTGGTGGGGGTGTTGCCTTTCTAGAGTGTCGTGCCGTTCTTCGTAGCTACGAAGCTGTCTAAAATCCGAAGGCCCACGTTGGATATGCCCTCTGCAGAGACCTACGTGAAGGCTGCGATTAAAACGGTGGGCTTGCAGTCCCGAACCTCCGGGTACCTGGTCCATTCTCTTATGGTATGTAGATTTTCAAGCCTCAGGTCAGTAGTTCGGTGCTGGGTTTTCTTTTCCACCGAGTCACAAAATAGCGTGTGATTTATTAGCATATATACATTGTCTCAACTTACTAACAAGGCATCTGTGCTGTGTTTTGTTTTGAAGTTAATTTTGAGAGAGAGAGAGAGAGAGAATCTGTGTGTGTGTGTGTGTGTGTGTGTGTGCGCGCGCACGCACAAGACAAGGAGGTGCAGAGAGAGAGATGGGAGAGAGAGAGAATCCCAAGCAGGCTCCACGCTGTCAGTGTGGTTTTATTTTGAACACCCAAGCACTTTAGAATTTACCTACAAATAAAACGACAGTAAAGTAAAACATAAGATCAGATGCTTTACGTTAGCTCATATTACAGGCTGTAACTACCTGTCTCCCCATTTCTTTCCCTAGGCCTCGATACTTTCAGCCATGCCTGTCTGGCTGTATTTGAAAATAATCATGAATGTGAACAAATCCACACGAGCTCGCTCTCTGAAGAAAGCCAAGAAGAACTAAGCACTGATACCCGCCCTGAGTAGCTTGGCGGGGTGCGCCAGCCTACACGGGTTTGCGGCAAGGCACCCACCCCTCTCCAAAACCTGCGGTGGTCCTTTCATCAATTACTAATAAGGCTACATGTTGTCATAATTGGGGGGAGAGCAGACGTTGCTTTCAGAAGTTCCAGAGATACATTCTGGATACTAGCAGGAGTTATTTTGAAGTGTAGTATAAATGCTCTTATCAAATGGACATAGAACTAATACTAGCAAGAACAGGGTAACGGGAAGGAACATGATTGTAGCAAATCACAGACCGACAGAGACAGACACAGTGCTGATCCAGTGCTTTCATCTGGCCCAGGACGCCAACGATGATGATTCTTGTATTTTCTCTGAAATATACTTTAAAAAGTATGGCCAGAAAAGAACTTTTTTTTTTTTTTTTTTAACATTTTGGGGTAGTGGAGATGAGTTGATTCACTTACGGGAGGGCACCCTGCAGTCTGCGTCACTATGAGGTTTTCTAAAGGTGTGTCCCAGTTTGTACATTTCTATGCTCAGGTGGCTGATGACAGAAAAGTAGTACATGAACTACGGCGTTCTTTTTGACCCTTGAAGCCTGCTAAGATACGCTCTCCTCTAACATGTGTTTCTTCTCAGTTTACATGAATGTAAATACTGGAGGCTGCATGGTATGATTTATAAAGGTAAATGGGTCAGAAAGTACACGGAGATGGCAGCCGCCTATGGTGTCACTGAACCCCTGACCCACGAAAGTGGCTTGCTTGGTCCCCAGGCTCCTTTGTTTCTGCGCCGCACTGATACGGCTCACATATGGGACCGCGGCCATTCCTACAATAGTAATGATAACGGAGAAGTCGCCTTATACTTTTAAATTGATACCCTATTGGCACCAATATGACTAGTTTTAGTAAAAGATAGTATAACTATGGTGTTGACTGAAAAGGTGTATTTCTTTGGTACTTGAAATTAAGGCTGTTGGGGCACCTGGGTGGCTCAGTCGGTTAAGCCTCCAACTTTGGCCCAGGTCATGATCTCACGTTCCTGGGTTTGAGCCCCGCGTCGGGCTATGTGCTGACAGCTCAGAGTCTGGAGCCTATTTCTGATTTTGTCTCCCTCTCTTTCTCTGCCCCTGCCCGCTCATGCTCTGTCTCTCTCTGTCTGAAAAATAAATAAAACATTAAAAAATTAAAAAAAAAAAGAAATTAAGGCTGTTTTTACACTGGCTTAATCGAAATTGAGACTTACTTTTATCCTGCTTTGCAACTTGTTTGCAGGAAATCAAGAAATAATTCAGGATCATGAAACATGCAATACAGAAGGTAGGTCTTTCCGAAGACTGTGGTTCCTAGGCTGTGAGTTTTAAGCACTAGGAGATTTATTAAAAAAAAAAAAAAAAAAAAAGGTAAATTACAGGGTTTAGGTGTTTAGGTGTTTTTCGCTTTTAATTTTGCCAGCTGAGGATGTAAAACAGACAGGAAGATCCAAAGTACTTTCTGCTGTTAGCATCCTTATAGAGATGAAAAGACATTTTAGGACCTAAAAAAAGTAAGAAGAACATAATCTCAGAATCATTTAAATTGAATAAACTTCATTTTATGAAAAACACACTACCTTTTTCTCTCTCATTTTGTTGTAGAAATGGTGAAACCACAGTGACCTGGGCGACATTTTATTTCACACGTTGGTTGGTTGGTGGTTGTGGGCGGTAGCTTTCAGGAGGGAGCTGGTAGGACCAGGAAGGAACTGATGTACAAGCACACAAAAGTCTTCCCCTTCTGTCTGCATTAGAAAATAGTTGCATTCTGATTAGGAAATCCCTTAGCAATCTTGAAACCTTAGACACTATAGCTTTTACTACTTCAACTTGGCAACTAGTATCATCTTCTATTTGACACTCAGGTTGGAGATAAGGGCATGAACGTCTGTTTCCAGGCACATGAAAAGAAAAAGCTCATGAAGAGAAACCACCATACTCCACAAACTTTCAAAATAGCGGGGCACAGTTTTTAGACCTGACTTATATCAACTTGATATTATGGTCTGATGTGTGCCAGGTAAGGTCTGGACCGAAAAGAGGAGAATAAAAGAGACATGTAGATTCAGCTCCCCTCACAACACAGTGAGCTGGGTCTTCATTTCCTGTTCTTCTGTCGTTCCCATGCCGGGGAGGGGGGGGGCGGGCATGGGAGAAAGTGTCTTGTACACATGATGATGTTGCTATTCTCATTGGTCTTTGTGTTTTCATCCCACGTGCACTGGGAATGAACACAGATGATATGATCATTCTCAATTTCCTCAAATGTGGTCCTGCCCTGACTAGGGGAGGTCCTCTCACTTGATACTTAGTGCAACAAAATCCAATAGAACTGAATTTCCTAGAAAGTGAACATCTGTGCGACCCCACACAGACAACGTCGATGCGGCGTGAGAGAGATTGATTGTGCTGGCACCAGATGACCATGAAATGAACTTTAAGTAGCACTATAATTGTTTAAGTCTGTTGACGTGAAAAATCACCAGAGATGGAGATGGTCCTGGGTTCTGCTACCTTCTCTGGAGTTTATCAGCATCAAAAGAAATCATCAGAGCTTTTCATTGAATATGTTGGGCACTAATTCAGTTTTAAAAAGTTTAAGGACTCTCCATTTTGCACTTTGATACTTTTTGAGTGATGAAAACTTAAGAATTGTGGACGGATTGTAAGTCCCTTGTGTAAGGTGGTTCTTCCTGCTGAGGATTACTTGGACACATCTAGTAACGGAACACTGTCTAGCCTGAACTCAAACCTATTACATCAGTGTTAATGTGATGACGGCATATTACAACTTTGTTCACTCTCCTTTTATGCGTGTCGCCGAAAAGCAAGCAAAATGGGTAGGATAAAAGGATGTAAGGCAAACTTGTCTTGCTTATTACAAAAAAGTTTCTAGACATACTGTTGTGTGCATTTATTGAGCACTGTAATAACAGTGTAAGTACTTTATGCTATGAAGGAAAAATAAAGCAAGGTAAGGAAAATGGGGAATCACTATGTGTAGGGTAAGAGTGAGAGGCTTATGAATTTAAATAAGGCATCATGGTAGGCCGTGGAGAAAGGTGGCATTTGAACAGTCCTGGGGGAGCCTTTCAGGTATGTGGAGAAGGGCGCAGCAGGCAGACCAGGCTGGGCAAAGAACCCCAGGAGGGCGTGTGCCATGTATGTTCCAAAAATAGCTAGGAGACATACATATGGAAGTATATACTAGGTGAACTCTTCCCTGAAGATTTCAGAGATCTAGTTTAGTTATGACTTTCCACCATTAAGTCACCATTACATTCTTGGTCATAATTCACTACCTTTGTACTGCTGAATTCAATTTACTGGTATTTTATTTGGAATTTTTGAATCTCTCTTGAGGAAATTGGTTTGCAATCTTTCTCGTATTTGTCTGGTTTTCCTATCAATATGACTTCATTAAATGAGCTGGGAAGGTTGCTTATTTTACTCTGCTCTGGAAGGCTGTTAAAGATCCGAGCAGCCTTTTTCCATCAAAGCTCATAAAACTGCTGATGATGTTGCTTCAATGGTAATAAGACAACTCAAGCTTTCTGTTTTTTCTTGAGTCAATTTTGAAAAAAAATTTTTTATTTCTAAACATTTACTCATATCCCTCCCCAATTTATTAGCATAATGTAACTTTGTATGTATCTTTATGTTTTTTAAGCTTTCTTTTCCTTTCCCTTCCCAATATTCTTTGTTTTCTTACTTTCTTTTCCTTGACCATTTTGCTAGAAATTTGTCTCCTTTGTTAGTTTTTTTAATGTTAACTTATTAATTTTTTTGATGTTTTATTTGTTTTCGAGACAGAGAGAGACAGAGCATGAGGGGGGGAAGGACAGAGACAGGGAGACACAGCATCTGAAGCAGGATCCAGGCTCTGAGCTGTCAGCATAGAGCCCAACATGGGGCTCGAACCCACGAACATGAGATCATGACCTGAGCCAAAGTCAGAGGCTTAACCGGCTGAGCCACCCAGACACCCCCTTTTAATGTTTACTTATTAATTTTTTGAGAGAGAGTGACCATGTGAGCAGGAAAGGGGCAGAGAGAGGAGGTGAGACGGAGAATCCCAAGCAGTGTCTGTACTGTTAGTGCAGAGAGCCCAATGTGAGCTCAAACCAAACCCAGGAACCATGAGATCATGACCTCAGCCAACGTCAGATGCTTAACTGACTAAGCTATCGAGGTGCCCCCTCCTTATTAGTTTTTTTTTAATGCTTTTTATTTATTTTTGAGAGACAGAGAGAGACAGCATGAGCAGGGAAGGGTCAGAGAGAGAGGTAGACACAGAATCCAAAGACAGGCCCCAGGCTCTGAGCTAGCTGTCAGCACAGAGCCCGATGCGGGGCTCGAACCCACGAACCATGAGATCAGGACCTGACCCAAAGCTGGACACTCAACCAACTGACGCCAAGAACTAGCTTTTGGCTTTGTTGATCCTCTCGGCCCTTTTCACTTTATGTTCTCCTGATTTCTGGCAGTTTATTCTGTTATTTTTATAATTTCATAAAGTGAACATTTCATTCAGGTTTAGTATTTTTTCTATTCTGACATAAGCATCTACTGCTCCAACTTTAATTATCTTTTGCTAAATCCCACAATTTGCATATACACACATTCTTTTTAGTGCTAATACTGAAATTTACATTAGAACTTCTTTGACCTATGAATTGTTTAGAAATGTTTTTAAAAGCACAAATTCAAGTTTTTATAAATGTTATTTCCTTTCTGAAAAGCTTGTGTTGGTATCATCATTAATAAGACAACTTTACATTTTGTGCATTGTGACATCATGAAGACACCACGTCACTTATGTGGTATTCCTGCCAAAAATTTATAATCTGAGCCTAATCAAGTAGAAATATCAGAAAAATTGAGGGATATTTTACAATTAAACCAACTTACACTTGTCAAAACCTTCAGATTAAAGAAGACTAAAGAAATGTCACAAGTAAGTGTTACATGATCTTGGATTGAATCTTGATAAAGAAATGTTTGAGACAACGGGTGAGATTTAAGTTAGGTCTATAGAATGGATAATAGCATTGTATCGATGTTAATTTCCTGAGTTTGATCATTGTACTGTGGTTATTCAAGGGAAAACCCTTGGTTTTTAAGAAAATACACACTAGAGTATTTAGGGAGAATGGGACATTATATGTGCAATCTCAAAAGGTTCACAAAAAAATCACGTGTACAGAAAATGATAAAGCAAATGTGTTAAAATGTTAACACTGAAAGAATCTAGGTGAAAGGTGGTATGTGGGAGTTCTTTGTACTGCTTTGCAAATTTCCTATAAATCTGAAATTGTTTCAGAATTAAAAAGTCAAATTTTTTTGGCTCCAGGCTCTGAGCTAGCTGTCAGCACAGAGCCCAATGCGAGGCTCGAACCTACGAACTGAGAGATCATGATCTGAGTCAAAGCTAGACGCTTAACTGACTGAGCCACCCAGGGACCCCTACTGATTTCTAAATAATTGCATTGTGGTCAAGGAACATGTGAGTGTGACACCGCTTGGGCAAGCTATAACCTTTCTCTACCTCAGTTTTGCCTTCTGAAAACTGGGAATAATAACAGCATCTATCTTGTAGATTGCTGGTGAGCATAAATTCATATTTTTAAAGTACTCAGAATCTAGGCTGGTGTGTGTGTGTGTGTGTGTGTGTGTGTGTGTGTGTATTATATATGTTGTGGCTGAATAATGGTCCCCAAAGATGACCAAGTCCAAATCGCTGTACCCTGTAAATGTCATCTTATGTGGAAAAAGGTCTTTGCAGTTTAAGATGGAGGCTCTTGAGATGGCATGAGATTATCCAGATGGGCCCTAAATGGAATCGTAGGTATCCTTAATAAGAAGAAGATTACAAACAGAAAAGGAGACAACAGTGTGACCACAGAGGCAGAGATTGGAATATGGCAGCCACAAGTCAGGGAATGCCATCAGCCACCAGAAACTATTAGAGGCCAGGAATGGATTATTTCCTAGACATTCCGAAGGATTCAGGGTCTAGCCAACATCTTGATTTGGGCTTAGAATCTGGTTTTGGACTTCCAGCCTCCAGATCACAGTGAGAGGGTAATCTTGGTTTAAGCCAAAGTTTATGGTAATGTTTTCAGCAGCCATAGAAAACTAATACAAATGTAAACTTTTTATTATTACATATTCTCAGAAATTTTAGATGTATTTTATGTCTATATATGGCTAATTTTCAAAATGTACCATATGTGCTTAAGAATGTTTATTTTCTGGGGTGCCTGGGTGGCCCAGTCGGTTAAGCGTCTGACTTCGGCTCAGGTCATGATCTCACAGTTCGTGGGTTTGAGCCCCGCATCAGGCTCTGCTGACGGCTCAGAGCCTGGAGGCTGTCTTTGGATTCTGTGTCTCCCTCTTTCTCCGACCCTCCCCTGCTCACGCTGTCTCTCTCTCAAAAATAAAACATAAGAAAAAAAAAAGAATGTTTATTTTCTAATCGTTATCTTCTGTATGTGTCCATTAAGTTAAGCTTATTCATTGAATTCACACCTTCCACATCTTGGCTAACGTTTGTGTGCCTGACCTGTCGGTAATGGAGAGAAGTGTTCTGAATTCCCTCGCTGCCAGGATAGATGGTCAGATTCCCTTGTTTTATCAGCTCCTGCTTCATACATTTTGAGGCTCTCTTGTTAGGTGAGTAACGTTTACAGTCATGCCTTCCTGGTGAGTTGGACTCTTCTTTGGTTATGTGGTGACAATCTCATTACTAACACTTTTCACCTTAAAGCCCGTTTTCTGCAATACCAAACTACCTCTGTTTTATTTTGGTTAGTATTCAGTAGTGTTTATTTTTCAATCATTTTACTACTTTCCTATGTATCTATGTCTTTCATGTAAATTCCAGTTATCTGTTGAAAATCTATCTTATTCATGTGTTCCTTTCCTCTCATAAATCTTCATAATAGTTTTAAAGTTCGTATCTGCTTATCCATGTGGGTCATCCCTGGGTCTACTTATTTTTTCCTTTTGATCAGTCACATTTTTCTGCCTCCTCGCAGGTCCTATATGTGTGTGTGTGTGTGTGTGTGTGTGTGTGTGTGTGTATACATATATGTATATATATAGTATTATATATATAATTTTTTAAATTGTATGCCAGACATTCCATATAAAAGAACCGTACAGACTGGAGTCAGTGTAATTATTCTCCAGAGAGGGTTTGCCTCTTCCCTGTGGGATGGGAGGGGACTGACCCCTCCAATCCAAGCAGGTACTGAGCTCAGCTACGGCTGGCTTGCCTCTTTATTAGACTCAGTGCCCCTGCATTAGCAGGATGAAACCAGTCACGTTTCTTGTGGGCTCTTCTTCCTCAGAACTTTGTTTTTTAAGCACAGTAAAGACTATAAAAGGTTTCACCTTGTCTTCTCAGTCCCTCCCTCTCCCGTCGGTTGCTCTAATACTCAGCAAATGCCTCAAAGGGCAAACTCCTGCATTTGAGGCCTGCCCCAGATCCCAGTGCATCATGCCATCCTGATGGTCGTCAAAAGGTCTGTTGGATTTTCCTTCACCTCATGGAGATGCCACTGCCTTTAGCAAGCCCAGTCCTTAGCTGCTGCACTTAGAAAACATCCCTGGAAAAAAAAAAAAAACATGACCTATGTGGCCAGGGCTCTTTATTATTTTAGTTAAGTTCATTGTGTCACAGAACTCTAGTGTTCAGAGAAAAAAACTCACTTGTTCATTTTCCATGTTACAATGGAGTAATTGCTTTCTACTAACATTCCTCCCCGCCCCCGCCAAAGTAGGGTCTTCATTGAGTTTTTAACTTTCATTGTTACATTTGGTTCTTCAAAAATAGCTTTGCATTTTTGATGAATTTGAACTAATGCTTCTAATACTTTATTTAAACAGTAAGCATCCTTATGTATCTATTAGTTCCAATAATCCAACAATTTTTGCAGATGTTTCTACTGTTTCTGCTGACTTGCTAATGGTGCTTTAGTTCACTGTATTTTCCATGGTGTGTGTGTGTGTATGTGTGTGTGTGCACGCGCGTGTGCGTGCACGCACTCGCTTATGGTCACTAGACCTATATAGGAATTATTTAAGGCCTTTCTGAGTGTAAGGATTTGTGTTTGTCTGCATCAGACACGGGGCACAACCAGTTTGCATCTGCCTTGAATTAAAATTCCTACCTTGTGCAGTTTGGGGGGTTTTGTTGTTCTTGGGTTTCAGGGAAAGGTCAGGGGGTTTGTGTCAATGGTGTTAATTCAGGGGTGCCTGGGTGGCTCCGTCGGTTAAGCATCCAACTTTGGCTCAGGTCATGGTCTCATGGTTTGTGAGTTCCAGCCCTGCATTGGGCTCTGTGCTGACAGCTCAGAGCCTGGAGCCTGCTTCAAATTCTATATCTCCCTCTCTCTCTGCCCTTCCCCTGCTCATGCTCTGTCTGTCCCTCTCTCTCAAAAATAAATGTGAAAATAAATACATAAAATCTTTAAAAATTGTTTTAAATAAATGGTGTTAATTCAACCCTAATGTAAAGTTAGGCTAGTGGCCTTGAATTCTCAGGGGAGACTTTTTTCCATCCTGAGTTAAGGACAAAACAAAAAAGTTTTCTTGCTCTCGGTCTCTGTGAGATTATCTTCGGTTGCACCCTGCAGCCCCGGTTCATCCTTTCTCTGAGTACAGAGTCCTCCCTGGCTCCTGCTTTATGCAGGAGGTCTCTGCTACGCTCCCTACCGCCAGCTTTGTCACCATTCTGTCCCAAGCCATCTACCCTCCGCTCCCAGGAACATGCAGGTAAAGCCACCAGGAAGGAGCTGTATGTGCCCCGACTTACTCAGCTCCCTGGACTCCTGTTCCCACATTATTCCTGGTCCCAGAGAAAATTTCTTCCACACAGGCAGGCACATTTACTTATTGAAAAGAGTGCATATGTGTGTGTGTGTTTAATGTTTATTTTTGAGAGAAAGAGAGTGTGCACTCTGTGTGCCTCAGGGAGGGGGAGAGAGAGAGGGAGACAGGATCCAAAGCAGGCTCTGCCCTGATGCAGAGCCCAATGTGGGGCTCGAACTCACCCACCGTGAGATCAAGATCATAGCTTGAGCCGAAGTCAGATTCTTAACCGACTGAGCGCCCCTGAAAAGAGTGTTTTATCTTTCATTCGTAAGTATTTTGTGGCAAACAGCCTTCAGGATCTCCAACCTGATTTCTAGAAATGGAAACTAAATACATTGAGTCAGTCTCCTATGCACTGGGCCGCTGACTAGTTCATTTCTGCAAAGCCACTGTTCTGCCCCTGGGAGAACAATAGGGCAAGCGTGGAAAAATCCTTTCAAACTCAACCTTAAAAATGTGGTGCTTCCCAGCGAGTGGCTTTAGAAGTCACTAAAGATTTAAGATTTAAGACCATTTTTCAACATGCCCAATGTATCTTGTGTTATTCCTGCATGCGAATGACTTGGGCTCATTATCATTTTCACCCATGCACCCACCCTGGGGCAGGTAGATGTTGGCTGCATTGACCACCAACCACTGCATAACCTAAGGACAAGCTTTAAGGGGAACCTGAGATGAATACTTTTATTTTTTTAATGGCTACGCTGTCTTTGGTTCTTTCAGAGCAAAGGACAATCCAGGGCCCATCAGTTTAGTTGCACTTCTCTGCATAATGAATTTGCTTCTAAAAAGTGGATAATTTATTCCTAAGGTATGAGAGAAAAGACTCCACTAGTCATTAATTTAGTAATTTCAGGTGCTTTCAAATTTTTTTTCGAAATCTGCTTTTGATGAATATTTGATTGTCAGCATCCTGACCACTTGAAAGAAAACAAGCCCCGCCTTAGGCACACACCAAAAATAAACGGACTCAATGACAGTTTCAAAGTGTTCCATAAGACAGGAAGGAAGGGAAGGAATGTTAGTGTTAATCCTCGGCTTCATACCATATACAAACACTGAAGGCTTATTATGCCTCCCAAGGCCTGCACCGTCTGACTCCTGTCTACCCCGTCTCAAAGAGCCCCTCACTCTGTTCCCGCAGGAGCCCTCTTACAGTCTCTCCAGTACCCCCCTTCACTCAGTGTGGTAGAGTGATTGCAAAAGTGGCTCCAATATTCTATGCATGCTCTTTGCAACAACTCCATCCAGAGGTGAGGTCTATTTCCCTACTGCTTGAACCTGGGCTAGCTTGCTTTTGCTTGTGTGTTTTTCTAAGAGGTCTTGTGTATTTGTCCACACCTCCCCTGACACTACCGTTGGAACATGCGTGGTGAGCTTGTTCGGGGATGAGAGACAGCACACGGGGCCAAGGCTGGTCTAGATCAGCCAATCACCCGCTGCTGATGCACCAGCTGAATCAAATCCAAGTCAGAACTCTCTACCAACACAAGACTCAGCATGCAATGGGGAGATTACTCCACTAGGTTAAGTTCCCCATGAGAGTCTTGTATCAAATATGACATTTGTGTATTTTTTTAATGTTTATTTTTGAGCGAGAGAGCAGGGGAGAGGCAGAAAGAGAGGGAGATACAGAATCTGAAGCAGGCTCCAAATTCCAAGCTGTCAGCAAGAGCCTGATGTGGGGCTCAAACTCAACAAACCGCGAGATCATGACCTGAGCCGAAGTTGGACGCTTGACCGACTAAGCCACCCAGATGTCCCTACATTTGTTTCTTGATGTGACCCAGATATCTGAGGTTACCCACCAAGGAAGTAGTGAGGCTGACATTTGAATAAAGGCTTGACTGCCATCACACTTCATACACTTGAAGTAATGTGGTTCACGTGACTCGGGGAACTCGGTGACGCTGGAGAAGACTCTGCTAAACCATCTAGATAAAGCCATCAAGGACGATGTGTAGTCTAGGGTCTGATGGATTACACTGCTACCAGTCCTTCACTTGCCAAGTCTCTGAAAGAACCCAGCGATTAGGCCTCATGAAATGGCCCCGTATATCATTCCAGGAATAGTCCTGTCTTTCCTAATTTGGCTTCCTTCTGCCATGTATTTGCAGAGGAGTGGCATAGTGGCCTCATGTAGCATTATGGTTCAGTTTTTTTCCTTTGTAAATGAGGTTAATAGTGAGAAAATTGGATCGGTGTATGCATATAACTATAGCATTGCTTGGCATGCTCTCAGGAGATGTTAATATTATGTGCTATTATTTAGAAGTCAGGTGCGTAAAAATAGTTTCTCTTTAGAAAGAAAACCTACTACTCTTTTTAGGAGTAATAGGACTATCACATACTGTGTGAAACTGACACGGAGCCCTGGCTGGTTCTGTTGGTTAAGCGTATGACTCTTGATTTTGGCGCATGTCATGATCTCATGGCTTCTGAGATGGAGCCCCGCATCAGGCTCTGCACTTACAGAATGGAGCCTGCTTTGGATTCTCCGTCTTGCTCTCTCTGTCCCTTTCCCGTTCGCACTCTCTCTCAAAAATCAATAAATAAACTAAAAAAAAAACCCCAAAGCTTATTTTATTTAAAAATTTTTTAATATTTTTTTTTGAGAGACACAGAAAGACAGAGAGAGACAGTGTGGGCAGGGGAGGGGAGAGAGAGAGGGAGACACAGAATCAGAAGCAGGCTCCAGGCTCCCAACTGTCAGCACAGAGCCCAGCAGAGCTTGAACTCATGAACTGTGAGATCATGACTTGAGCCGAAGTCAGACGCTTAACCCACTGAGCCACCCAGGCACCTCAAACAAACAAAACTTCTGACATAACTCCCTATTCGCCATAAAGCCTTCACTGATGCCTGTAACCTCTAGTGACCTCTCCTGTCCCGGATTTTTGTCTACCCTCCACAATTTCACATCCAATTATATTGTTCTTTAATTGCTCCTCACACTGTTCGCTCTGGCTTATGGCAGATTTTATCCTGAGCAGCATCTGCTACTCAGACTCCACGCCGGGCATGGAATGGGAGGTGTTCCTGTCTAGAGTCTGGGGAAGCATCCTGTCCCCCTCAACATGGTTTGGGGTTGGTGTAGACTTGAAAGCCTCCAAGCCATTGCGCTGCAGAGTTGGCAGGTTCCTGCTCCACCTTCCTCCCTCAAGCTGGGAACCACTAAGCCCCTGGCAGTGAGACACGGGCTGGGAATTTCTCTGCGCAGTACCTTCGCTGAGAGCTATTAGCGCGATGTGCCATTATTTCCCTTGGACTGGATTTTCTCCGGAATTCTCAGCAGGCACTCCACAAGCAGCATATGATCGAAACAGGCAATGTTTGGCAAGAGTCTGGTGAGAAAATCATCAACTGAAAACAGGCCACAGTGTGTAGCTCACTCAGAATCCTTCTGGTAAGAGCTACCGGCACTTAAAGGATCTATCAGTTCTGCCACCCAAGGGATGAAGTATCTGTTGAGTGGAAAGTGGTCACCTGCAGAAAGCAGGCAGCCAGGAAAGGCCGAACTCCGGCAGGTTCTTGGAAAATGAAACAAGGCACTGTTAAATATGCAAGGTGCTAGACCCTGCCCCAGACCTAACCCAGAATCTTTTTTTTTAATGTTTTTATTTATTTTTGAGAGAGAGAGAGAGAGAGAGACACAGCGTGAGCAGTAGAGAGTCAGAGAGAGGGAGACGCAGAATCTGAAGACAGGCTCCAGGCTCTGAGCTGTCAGCACTGAGCCCGACGCGGGGCTCAAACCCACGAACCGTGAGATCATGACCTGAGCCGAAGCTGGACGCTTAATCTACTGAGCTACCCAGGTGCCCTGGTAACCCAGAATCTTGATGGGCAGCCTTGAATCTTCATTTTAAGAAATATTTTTGATGTTATTTATTTTTGAGAGAGAGACAGAGACAGAGTGCAAGTAGGGGAGAAGCAGAAAGAGAGAGACACCGTATGCAAAGCAGGCTCCAAGCTCTGAGCTGTCAACACAGAGCCAGACCCGGGGCTCAAACACACACACCTCGAGATCATGATCTGAGCTGAAGTCAGATGCTCAACCGACTGAGCCACCCAGGCGCCCTGTTAGTCTTCATTTTCAACAAGCATCCCCTAGAAACTCTGAGGCAGACGCCTTCCAACCATACTCTGAAATGTTGGTTTCAGAGGAGAGGCAAGGCGACCAGATCAGCACAGCCTACTGCAATTTGGACAAGGCTGTCTCCAGCGAAGGAAAACAAGAGAGCAGCACAAGAGTAAAGGGCCAGGGAGAACAAGGGGCCAAATCAGAACCAAAATGATTATTTATAGTTTAAGACCAACTCTGGAGCGAGCCCCTTGCCCACTATTGTTCCCAACCTCTGATATCGCAATCACACTGTTAACAGTTAGGAATCAAATGGGAGACAGAAACTATATAGTAATTCAGGGGAAAAAGTTAATAACCATTATAGGGTATCACCTACAAGGGGAAAGGAAAATTCTAAGAATACAGAAACACCAGATATAGAGAACAGCCACTACCACCTCTAGGTCCAGGTAGGTGCACGCACATGTGTGTGCGTGCGTGTGCACACACACACACACACACACACACACACACATACAAGGAAGGCACGAATGTGGAAACACCTCCACCTGTTAGGAAGTTCAGATCTATGCTGCATTTTTCAAGTTATCTGCTCCAGGTGAGAGTTTTACAGGGTTTTCAAGCAAAGGACAACTGGTCTCCTCAGACACAGGAGAGGAAGGTTCTGGGGCTGCCCAGGGAGGTTTAGGATGACTTGGATGTTCAACAATTGCAGTTTCATCTGGGTCCAGGCAGATGTCACTATTTCAGATTCGGGGACCCATTGCTTCCCAATTGATGCCTTAACTTCACAAGAAGAACTTAACAAGGCTGTAAATGCCACTAACGTGGCAGTCCAGCCCGCAAACAGATGCCAGACACTGCCGGCTGCTCTGCATTGCCCAGGCAGCTGAGGAGCACTCTGGAATCGGGAAGAACCGCTTCCTCCTCTAATGTCCCTCCAGCACCCTCTACTGTTGTCGCTTCACATTGGACCAAATTGCAAGGGAGAAATGTTCCAGTATCACAAGCAGGGTTCTGGAGGAAGGGTTTGGAGCTGAGAACGAGTGGGCTGATAACTGGCAAAGCACCTCGCTTTCGTTCCCTTTCCCACAGTCTCCACCACCACCCCCTGATAAAAACACAAATACTGCAAATAGAAAGGGGGGAAACCCAGGGAGTAAGATTCAAAAGAACATCTTTCTAATACTATATAATCACGTGTTTCTAGGGTAACCAGCCATTTCAGTGGCCCTGTCCGGTCCTGCCTTTAGCACTTAAAGTCCTACGTCCTGGAAAACCTCTTACTGTCAGACAAACGGGAATGATTTGTTACCTGACATGCATCCCAAAGGTTTCTAAGCTTTCTCTGCATTCGAATCACCTTGAGCACTTGGTAAAAATGCAAGTGATTCTGTTAAAAATGCAATTATTTTGGAAGCAAGCAGGCCATAGATTGATCTTTGAGAAATGTCATATTTGGAGGCTGAAGATGTGTTCATCATTACTTTTAGGGACTCCTCAATCCAAATCATAGGGACTCCTTTGTTCCAAAACCATAATCACTAAAAATTATAGTCTGGCCTTACCCCTTTTCTCTCCTTTCAGTTCTAGGATAAATCATTTTCCTTCCCTGTCACAAAGTATTACAAAGAATGATGGATGCTGTGAAGATTAGATTGGTGGGGTACACTGAGCTTTCGCAGGCAAGCTGTATATAACAAAAGCCTTATTTTATTTATTTTTTAATTTTTTAATGTTTTTTATTTATTTTTGAGAGACAGAGAGAGACAGCGCAAGCAGGGAAAGGTCAGAGAGAGAAAGAGAGAGAGAGACAGAATCTGAGGGGTCTGTCAGCACAGAGCCCGACACAGGGCTCGAACCCACGAACCGTGAGATCATGACCTGAGCCGAAGCCAGACACCCAGCCAATTGAGCCACCCAGGTGCCCCCACAAGCCTTATTTTAAAGACTTCCATAGTGACTGCTATTTGGTAGGTCTTAGAAAATAAGCCACACAAAATTGTCAATTCAGTGCTACGTTTGCTATTTTCACACTGTGCAATGCATGGTTTAACATGGCCACTTTAAAGATGCTTCTTTTTTTTTTAATTTTTTTAATGTTTTATTTATTTTTGATACAGAGAGAGACAGAGCATGAGAGGGGGAGGGGCAGAGAGAGAAGGAGACACAGAACCGGAAGCAGGCTCCAGGCTCTGAGCTAGCTGTCAGCACAGAGCCTGACGCGGGGCTCGAACCCACGAACGTGAGATCTGACCTGAGCCGAAGCCGGAGGCCCAACCGTCTGAGCCACCCAGGCGCCCCAAAGATGCTTCTTAAAAACTCAGATGGGGTGAAGAGAAGGCACTCAGTATTAACTGAATTTCTATTGTGTTTCAAGCATCCTGCTAAATTCTTTAAGTACATTAATTACCACATTTAACCCTCCCAACAAGAGCGATGCCAATTTCATAAATGAAGTACTCGCCCCTAGATTATGCATCTAGTAAATTGTATTGTCTGGACTGACACTTAGGTCTGTTCACTCAAGCAAAATTTGGTTCGCAGTGGAGAGCCACAGAGAAG
>NC_043710.1:18644539-18649727 GCF_006229205.1 Suricata suricatta | reverse complement strand
TTTTAATCTCTATTTGTAAGAGATACAGAGACAGAGTGCAAGCGGGAGAAGAACAAAGAGAGAGGGAGACACAAAATGTGAAGCAAGCTCCAGGCCCCGAGCTGTCAGCACAGAGCCTGATGCAGGGCTCGAACTCATGAACTGCGAGATCATGACCTGAGCCAAAGCTGGATGCTTAACCAACTGAGCCACCTAGGTGCCCCCAGAAGTGATTTTTATGTAGAATCTCTGATTGCTATTGAGCTTGAAAGGATTATAATTACCCCCTTAGGTAGTTCATGCTCTCACAATCCTAACTAAAAGCACTTTTCTTTTTTTTTTTTTAAACAGATACCATTTAATCAGGAATGAAATGTTCTGAGAGCTAAGAGCAGAAGCCTGTTTGGTCAACATGGAAGACAAAAGACGGCGAGCCCGGGTGCAGGGAGCCTGGGCTGGCCCTGCCAAGAGCCAGGCCACCGCTCAGCCAGGCAAGAACCTGTGGGGACCTCGTGGGAATGCACCTGCATTTCAGTTGATGTTAAGGAATTATTTAAAATGTAGCTGGCACTTTGATTTTCTTGATGGTGATCTTTTTTGAGGGTTGATACCTAGTCTTCCTCATATTTACTCCCTACTCTCAAACCTTACGGTTTTGGGGTCTTCGACAGACTTTACTAATTAATTTCCAGATGTCATATGCGTGATCGCCAAGTAGATTGTGTTGGCTCTTGCTCGGTCGAGCAGACTGTTGGGAGTCTGGTTCGAGTCTGTTCTTGCTCTTGCTTTAGCCACCACTGCTAAGAGCCATCTCCACCGGAGGCCTGGTCAGACCTGGACAAACAAGGAGCCTCATCTTTTGGACAGACAGTTTGTGTTCAGGGAACCCCAGGAGGTAAATTCTTTTTCTCTCACGGCACTAAGAAGTTTGCTTGTAAAAGCTTGTAAAAGTCACAGTAGATGCTCACATAGTGACTGAGCACATTCACTAATAAAAGGAGCACGCACGGCCTGTGATAGCACTGAAATGTGGACTGTCAGCTCCTTAGTGTGTCTGAAGATCCTCTATAGCCTGCTCCCAACTCATGGGTGTATGTAGTTCCCGCCTTGGCCGGGGGGCAAGGAGGCTATACCATGACTAGTGCTTGCACTGGGTATCTGAGTACTCTTTTTGAATGTTTATTTATTTTGAGAGAGAGTGAGTGAGCAGGAGGAGGTAGAGAGAGAGGGGAAGACAAGGAGAACCCCAAGCAGGCTCTGTGGGGCTCGATCCCACCAACCGGGCGATCATGACCTGAGTCGAAATCCAGAGTCGGATGCTTAACTGACTGAACCACCCAGGTGTCCCTTTTTTTTTTAATGCTTATTTTTGATATATATATATATATATAGAGAGAGAGAAAACGTGCACATATGAGCAACAAAGAAGCAGAGAGAGGGGGAGATAGAATCCTAAGCAGGTTCTGTGCTATCAGTGCAAAGCCTGATGCGGGCCTCAAACCCACAAACCATGAGATTATAACCTGAGCCAGAGTGAGATGCTCAACTGACTGAGCCACTCAGGTGCCCTGTTTCTCTGAGTTCTGACAGTCCTAAACCCATACTGTCTTTAGTACTAGTATAGCAGGTATCTCTGGAATTGGATTGAAATTTTCAACTACTACAATGCCTGATTTTTTAGCTTTTTTCCCCCATGGGGGAAAAATGGTAAGAAACAGTGAAGATTCACTCTTTTTAATAGTATGGAAACATATTATTAAAAATAAAAAATCTGGCATTTTGCTGTAGTAATGATTGTGAAAATAATGATTAAAACTTATTTCTTTGTATATCTTTTATTTTTAAAAATCTCCTGGAAAGGTTTTTTCAGAATTACTGGCTGCTAGGAAAATGGATTGATTGTACTTTTATTATTTTTTCTTGCTTATTAATAACTGTGCAATAGTTCTAAGAAAAGCAGACAAGGGCCTCTAGTGGCATGGTAAGAGCTTGGAATAAAAAGGGATAGTTTTAAACTTGATTTATTTTTGCCAGAAATCAGAGGATATGGTAATCCTGCGGATCGGTCTTTCTGAGGATTACAGATCATTCCAGAAGTAAAATCTGCCTGTTCCCTTGCAGGTAGTACGCAGAGCCCCAGAGCCACGAGTGGTTGAGTGAGTAACTCGCTGCCGGTCTGCATTTGTTGCCCACAGTAAAATGGAGAGCCCGGATCTTACCCTCACCCAGTTTTCTCCGTCTGGAAGAGATAACGGCCCAATTACTATCTCAATTTTAGGCTGGGATATTTGTATCTTAGACGTCTTTAAACTTGGTCTTTTTGGGAAGCCTTTCGCAGTTGGCTGACGGTGTGGGAAATGCAACAGGATACCTGTGTGTGGAGCTCTGACTCCCGTGTGGATTTCTTGACCCTGTTTCATGAAGGTGCCTGCAGACAGCAAGCAAAAATATCTCCTAGGTAAAGACAGAGTGGGGGCACCTGGATGGCTCAGTTCGTTGAGTGTCTGACCCATGATCTCAGCTCAGGTCTTGATCTCAGGTTCGTGAGCCCTACACTGGGCTCCACGGTAGGTGTGGAACCTACTTAAAATAAAAAAGGCAGGTTTTTTTCCGAGTCATTGAAGCATGTATTTTTGAGAAGACTTTAGTTAGGTACTTTTGACTAGCCATGCTTGTGAAAGCTGTTAGAAATCTAGAAGGCCTTGAAGGTTCACGTACTTGTTCCAGAGCAATTTAAATTGTTACATCGATCTGTATATAAAATATCCTCTTTAGTTTATGAGTCCTCTTATACTGGTAAGCATGTAAAATGTTCTTTTCCAAAATTAATGAAAGATGCTTTGACTTCTCTTTTCCTGCCTTTCAGTTTCCATCTGATGTACATAAATTGCCAGTAGAAAGCATCCTCTCATTTTAACACATTAGCGTTTGTATGTTGTTGCTTCTGAACAGTCTGTTAGGCTGTTTGGCTATTTGCAGGTTGACTCGTATAGGTTAGAAAAATGTGAAACTAACATGAAGGTCATCATACTTTCAAATGAGGGGTGTAATTGTGGCCTTGCCACTAGTTAGTTGTGTAACGAGCCCTTGGGTATGTTAGGGCCGTCTCTCTGGACTTGAGTTTCCTTGTCTGATACAAAGGTTTGGAGCGCATGATCGCGTAAGGCGGAGTGCGGTGGCTCTATGAGTCTTTGGTTGTTTTATAAATACCAGTGTGGCAGTGCCTCCATTGGTGATGAAGAGACAAAACCGTGGACCCTGTTACAAGGCACACGTGGGACATTCAGGCTGAAAAAATGGGCAGTTGTGAATATCCCAGTCACGGCAAAATGACGAAACTTCCTGTTGGATCCCAGCATTTGTTAATTCCGGTTGTGTAAAGTTAGCTGTGTTAGATTTTTATTTAATAGCCAGAAATGTCTCCCATATTTGAACTGAGTCCATTTCTAAATGTGGCCCAAAATATATCACCCTGAAACATTGTGTTCACACTCTGGGAAGAGACAGGCCGCTCACTTAGAGACATGATACATGTCTGTGACACTAACCCTGCCTGCATTTTGGCTCCGAGGGGCTCGCTCATCGGCCTGAGAGCCCCGCTCACAGATCACGAACTGCTGGCTCACATGGCAGAAGGGGCTGTGAACAGTGTCCCTTCGTACTATTTTCTGTGAGCTCCCTCTGTCTGGGAGGATCCGACACCGTTACCCTATCATAGGAACATGCACAGTCCCCACGGTGGACCTCACCACCTTGCACATCTGGAATGGTTTTGTGCTTTTGCACATTTGATTAAATTGTGAGCTTTTATTGCCCAACTACTGTGTGCTAGGCACTAGGAAACACCGGTTACCCATTCCTTGCCCGTCAGTGGCCCACAGTCTAGTAAATGAAACAGTCGTGTAATCAGGTGAATTGTAATACTGTGTAGTGTGAAACCATAGACTTGCAGTAAGGCCTACTGGTAGCATGGAGGCTGCGATGATTAACATTATCTGGTGGAATTAATGGTCAGGAAACGCTACAGAAGGTGAGACTGAGCTGAGATTTTGTGGGGTTTTTTTTTTTTTTAATGTTTTTATTTATTTTTGAGAGAGGGAGAGACAGCATGAGCAGGGGAAGGTCAGAGAGAGAAGGGGACACAGAATCAGAATCAGGCTCCAGGCTCTGAGCTGTCAGCACAGAGCACGACATGGGACTCGAACTCACGAACCATGAGATCATGACCTAAGCCAAAGTCAGACGCTCAACCAACTGAGCCACTTAGGCGCCCCTGAGCTGAGATTTTGAAGGATGGATTAGAATTTTCTGCGGGACCAAAGCTCGGGTGGGTTGGATTGTGGGTACCGGGTGCCAGAGAGGCCTTCCAGCTTGTAGAAAAGCAGGAATAGAAATACGGTGGTGTATTTAGAGATTCCAAACAGCGGTGGGAGGATCGCGAGTGGGCGCGAGCTGTCAGGAATGGAGCTGCATCCCGGGGACCTTGAATGCAGGGCTGAGAAGTTGGTGGGGAACCTGTTTTAATCAGGCAGGGACCACATTAGACCTGTGTCTGAAAGCAGCAGCAGCTCACAGCCCTGAGGTGTACTTGCTGCCTGTTAAATGCACCTGTTCCAGGGTCTCCGAAGGGATGTGCTGCCTGGTACCCCTTTGGGTGGTAGATTTCTGGACCGTAACAGCCTCAGTTGTGGATGAAATACAGAGGGGTAGAATCAGAATTTATTTCATCCCAGTTTTTGTCTCCATGGCCTGATTCTGTCAGGATTCAATTCCCAGTGCCATCAGTGGTCTGCCACCATCTTGCCCTTCATTTCAAAGGTGGAAGAAGGTGGGGTTATGCCTCCCTCACAGTGCACCCTCACTGTGAAACGATTCTGGGGACCAGGAGTTTGGGGACTGCAAAGCACAAGCCTTCCACTGGGTGGAGTGTGTTACTTTGCCTGATGCTAACGAGTCTGTTTTCTTGATTTCTGTAGCAAAGGAGGGGTGTATGATCTCAGCGTGTCACCTGCAGGCGTGTCTAGGTAAGTGAATCCTCCCCCGAAAGTGACTGTAATTGTTTTCAAGTTAATAGTTTCTTAAAATATTCTGCTCCCTTTTTTGAAATAGGTAACTTCTGCTCTGAAAATCTTGGGGGGGGGGGCATGAGACACTTTGGTAATATCTCTTTTTATACAGAATTTCCAACTCCAAAACATTTTCACAACCT
>NC_043710.1:18643403-18644439 GCF_006229205.1 Suricata suricatta | reverse complement strand
GAGAGAAAATGCAATCTTCTCTGCACGTTTTGTGGGAGTGGAGGGTCGGTATTGATTCCGCCATTAACTCGTTTTGGGCAGATGGCTGTCCCTGTCGTCTCCCCAGCTGTTAAATGAGAAGGCACTACACCCTTAGCCAGCTGGGGAAATTTGTTAAATGTACAGATTCCTGGGCTCATATCAGCTTAGAATGTCTGGAGAGATCTGGAAATTGGTGGGCTAAATAAGCCATAAGATGAGCTGGGTACATTTGAGAACTTGAGATGTGAAGCTTTCTGAGATCAGTAAAGGAATGGATCTTGGGTTCAGAACATGTGCCGCGAGTCTCCCTGCTTTTGTCTTTTTGTACCTTGTGTGCCTGTGTTTTCTGTGAGCTGAAATTTTATTGGCAAAAATGCCAAATTAGTATCACTGGCCATTATGAGGTGTTTTTTTTTTCCCAATTAACTGAAAACTGGAAGTTAATAGTTTGCATGTTAATCCACCTCCTATTGGTTTTCTGAGTGAGCCACTTAACCCTGTGGTCCTCATACATGCCCAGGTACCACCGTCTCCTACTGTGCGTATCACAGACACACACTCGTATCCATCCTAAATCAGATCTTCTGAGACAGGCCATGGGTATTTTTAAAAATTATTTATTTATTTTGAGGCAGGAGGGCAGAAGGAAGGGGAGAGAATCTCAATTCGGCTTCATACTCAGTGCCGAACCAGACGCGGGGCTCAATCCCACGAACCGTGAGACCATGACCTGAGCCAAAATCCAGAGTCAGATGCTTAACCAACCTAGCCCCCCAGGCACCCCAGGCCATGGGTATTCTTAACAAGCATGAGGGAAGTTTGACGTAGCTAGTTATAATGGAATATGGACGCTTGGAAACTGAGTTGGAGCCTGTTTCTCATTGTCCGTATAGGTGAGGAAGTATTACAGTATCTTGGAGACTAATAAGACTAATATGGTTTATGATAGATCCTAGAATAACATTAAAACCGGCAATCCCAAGTGACTTGGTAGGCTTCTTTTTTTTTTTTTTTT
>NC_043710.1:18641661-18643303 GCF_006229205.1 Suricata suricatta | reverse complement strand
GACCTCGGGGGCTCCACCTGCTCTTCCATCTGCCTGGAACACTCCTCCCTGCCCCTTCTGGCTGGCAGATCCCTACTCATCTGTTCAATTAAGACTGGCCGCGGTGAACGAAAACAATGGTATCAGAAAACATTCCAGAAAGAGAGACCGCGTGGCAAGCAGGGCAATCTCAGACGTGTGCTCACCCTCTCTGAGGCCGGTCCTCTGTTTCCAGGGAACAACCTCGCAAAGTTGTTCCAATACACAGTCGGCTTCTCTGAGGTCGACGAAGCCGGGATACAAACACACCCTGGATGAAGAAAGAACCATTATTCGCCAAAGAACACAGAAAAGACAGGCTAGTCTGTAACCATTAGTGAAGTGAGTTAATTTCATGTGTAGCTGAACTCATCTTACCACACCGCCCATGGCAAGACGTGAAACAAGCTTTCACGTGAAGACAAATAAGAGGCAACAAAGGGAAAAAACACACGAGGGCTTTTACAGACACTTCAAATATTGCTCCACCACTTGCTGTGAAACTTTGGGCAAATTACTGAACTTCAATGAACGCTGGTGTTTCTTATCTGTAACACGAGCGGTATCCACTTCACAGGCTCACTGTGAAAAGTAAACTCATAAAATGCCTGGCCCTGTGCTATTTTAGCAATTGGCTGTCTTCTGAGACTATGCTAGTTGTGGGGAAAGTGATCATTTCTGAATGTATCAAAATAAACACTTCCAAATGAGGGTTCTTTCTATCATTGAATGTACGCTTATTTCAGTGACGCCAAGTCAGCTCAAAACCACTCTGGATCGCCTTCTGAAGAAATGGTCTGAAAGCCCCTGGGACATTCTGTCGAACTTCACTCTCTGGAGCGTGCGTTTAGTTCTTTGGAAGAACCAAAGCTCATCTGAAGCCGTACCTGCTTAACAACGAGATGCGACCAAAATAATGCAACCGGTTTTCTCGCATGACTCTTAAATTTGCTTTAAAAGAGAGTTCTGAAGCTCTAAGCAATTCAATTAGACACACAAGTTCTGATAGACTTACCTTAAATGGCCTATTTTATAGTG
This sequence comes from Suricata suricatta, assembly GCF_006229205.1. Classification (NCBI taxonomy): domain Eukaryota; kingdom Metazoa; phylum Chordata; class Mammalia; order Carnivora; family Herpestidae; genus Suricata; species Suricata suricatta. Next base: position 18,642,247 of record NC_043710.1, on the reverse strand, counting down.
ACTATTAGCATACTCGTGCATTAAGGGGATGCTTCCAAAATTTTCATTTTAATAATGATTAATGCCTACTCTACCTTAAATTGCATATGCTTTAACTTTACTGAAATACACCTTAATGTAGATTAAGGTATTAACTTATTTGTGTAGGTTAAGGATTAACATATTACATATAAAACTGTATGTAGTAATATGATTAATGTGATAATAAGTGATGTATATAATGTAATATAATAATAATAATAATAAAACGGGGCACTCAGAGCACAGAAGTGGAGACCAGGTCACCTCTAACTTTGTTACTATGTGGTACTAGGCAAAGGTACTCAATCTCCTTGGGTCTCATTTCCTCACCTGAGAAGTTACAGAATAGTTCTATACCTGACGGAGAGGTTGTGAAAATGTTTTGGAGTTGGAAATTCTGTATAAAAAGAGATATTACCAAAGTGTCTCATGCCCCCCCCCCCAAGATTTTCAGAGCAGAAGTTACCTATTTCAAAAAAGGGAGCAGAATATTTTAAGAAACTATTAACTTGAAAACAATTACAGTCACTTTCGGGGGAGGATTCACTTACCTAGACACGCCTGC
>NC_043710.1:18640525-18641561 GCF_006229205.1 Suricata suricatta | reverse complement strand
GAGAGAAAATGCAATCTTCTCTGCACGTTTTGTGGGAGTGGAGGGTCGGTATTGATTCCGCCATTAACTCGTTTTGGGCAGATGGCTGTCCCTGTCGTCTCCCCAGCTGTTAAATGAGAAGGCACTACACCCTTAGCCAGCTGGGGAAATTTGTTAAATGTACATATTCCTGGGCTCATATCAGCTTAGAATGTCTGGAAAGATCTGGAAATTGGTGGGCTAAATAAGCCGTAAGATGAGCTGGGTACATTTGAGAACTTGAGATGTGAAGCTTTCTGAGATCAGTAAAGGAATGGATCTTGGGTTCAGAGTATGTGCCGCGAGTCTCCCTGCTTTTGTCTTTTTGTACCTGTGTGCCTGTGTTTTCTGTGAGCTGAAATTTTATTGGCAAAAATGCCAAATTAGTATCACTGGCCATTATGAGGTGTTTTTTTTTCCCAATTAACTGAAAACTGGAAGTTAATAGTTTGCATGTTAATCCACCTCCTATTGGTTTTCTGAGTGAGCCACTTAACCCTGTGGTCCTCATACATGCCCAGGTACCACCGTCTCCTACTGTGCGTATCACAAAGACACACACTCGTATCCATCCTAAATCAGATCTTCTGAGACAGGCCATGGGTATTTTAAAAAATTATTTATTTATTTTGAGGCAGGAGGGCAGAAGGAAGGGGAGAGAATCTCAATTCGGCTTCATACTCAGTGCCGAACCAGACGCGGGGCTCAATCCCACGAACCGTGAGACCATGACCTGAGCCAAAATCCAGAGTTAGATGCTTAACCAACCTAGCCCCCCAGGCACCCCAGGCCATGGGTATTCTTAACAAGCATGAGGGAAGTTTGACGTAGCTAGTTATAATGGAATATGGACGCTTGGAAACTGAGTTGGAGCCTGTTTCTCATTGTCCATATAGGTGAGGAAGTATTACAGTATCTTGGAGACTAATAAGACTAATATGGTTTATGATAGATCCTAGAATAACATTAAAACCGGCAATCCCAAGTGACTTGGTAGGCTTCTTTTTTTTTTTTTTTT
>NC_043710.1:18629793-18640425 GCF_006229205.1 Suricata suricatta | reverse complement strand
TGTGCACCCTTGGACATGCTGGCCGTGGAGCCAGATTCTTAATGACTGGCCAGTGAGGTCGGAACATCTCCTTCCATTTCTCAGGCTCTTTTGCCATTTGTGAAAAAATCTGGTATTTTTCTTGTTGACTTTGTACTCATTCTGTGGCCGCAGTTCTTAGACTTATCATTGCTTTGGCTTATTTCTACCACTTCTTTTGTTTTTAAAAGTTTCCATGACAGTAGACAAAGAGATTCTAGTATATAAAATAAGCTTGTCCAAAGGATAGAGTTAAGGTCCAAGAAATAGCTCCCTGTTTAGTTCCTGGAATCTTGCCCTTTGGCAAGTAATTTTATGCTTTATTGAAAGAGACTTTGAAGAAAATGGAGTTTCGCTTAATGGCATTGGGATAAACAGAAATAGGACACATTTTAGAGCTTCTAGTAATTTGTTATAATAAATTACCACTTTACTAACCTGTTTAGGGACAGAATATTGATGGGGATGGGAGTGCGGACATGGCTTTTTCACATAAGGAGTTAGCTGCATACTTTTGTTTGTAGGGCTGCATTTAGAATGTGACCCGGGGAAGGGCTGAGACCCTTTATATCTGAGGTTGATTTGGAAACATGAAGGGAACGGAATTAGATCAATCCAACAGATGGCTGGCCATGTCTCTGTCAGGACTAATTTACCTTCTTGTCAACAGCCATAGCAGAGAAGTTGAGGATTAAACAGGATCTAGGGAAGAAGTTCTTTGTCATCATGTTAGCTCATCTTTTAACACGGGCTTTCTCAACCTTGGTGTTAGTGACATTTGGGGCTGGGTAATTCTTGGTTGGGCTGTCCTGTACATTGCGGGGTGGTCCGCAGTATCCACGACTTGTACCCAGTAGATGCCAGAGCGCTCTTCAGCCAGTTGTGACAACCAGAATGATTCCAGACATTGCCATAGGTCTGTGGGGGGCAGGGGGAGGGCAGAATTATCCGTGGCTGAGAACCACTGCTTTAGATTTTTTTTTAATGTCTTTATTTTATTTTGAGAGACAGAGAGTGAGCGGGGGAGGGGCAGAGAGAAAGAGAGAGAGAGAGAGAGAGAGAGAGAGAGACAGACAGACAGACAGACAGACAGACACAGACACAGACACGGAATCTGAAGCAGGCTCCAGGCTCTGAGCTATCAGCACCGAGCCTGACAAGGGGCTCGAACCCACATGACCTGAGCCGAAGTCAGATGCTTAACCGACTGAGCCACCCAGGCGCCCCGAGAACCACTGCTTTAGAATAAACATAAGGCACATGAGATATGCTGAGCAGAATGACCATTTACGCTTTGAGGACATTTCGACAACCTTTCAAAAAAATTTTTTAATGACAGTCTTTTCCTTATATGTATGTAGTATGAATTTACTATTGAAAATTCAGAAACTATAGATAAAGGTGAAGAATATTAAAATTTTGGATAATTTTTCCACCTAATGTTGCGCTCCAGTCTTTTTTTTCTTTTTAAGGTAAATCTGTAAAGAGTTTTCTATGAAAATACCAGCTAGGTGTACTGCATTTCATTTAACTATGTTCTTAATATATATCATTGAATGGTCTCTTACATCATATTTAATAGCTACATAGTATTCCGTAATCTATGTGTACATAGCATAATTTTTTTTGTTAGATGTTAAGGTTGTCAAATTAGAATTCTTTAATTTGAATTTGACTGGCTTATAACTTTGTATTTATTGCCAACAGATTGTTTGTTTATATCCCATCTTGAACAAAATCAAAAGAGATGCCTCTTTCTTAGATTTTTAAGGGTATATATGTGTGCTAGGGGTTCTTGTTTAATTTTAACTTTAAAATTATTATTCTTTCAAGCTTAATAACCCAAAATACAGGAGCAAGTTCAGTCAGAGGTTATTAAACTTCTTTTAGTGTGTTTTGAACGAACTCTCACATGAACCCAGTGTGTGACAACAAAGGAGTGCCTTGACTGGCTGGGGACCTGCCAGCTTGACCCCCGCCCCTCTTCCTGGAGTCCCAGAGAGCACCTCTGTGGCACCTAAGACTCTACAAAACACTTTTTGAAATCCACTGAATAGGTCCTTTTACTTCTGTGATTCATATTTTCTCATACTCTTTTCCTGAGATGTCTTTTAAGGATAGAATGCCTTCACTGAACAGTGAGATGATGCTGAATTTTAATTTAGACATTTGGTTCTGAGGGATCTGTATATAGAGAATTGGTTGGAGAGTCTAAATTAATCCTCTAGTTCATTATCCCCTTTTTTTCTCCTTACTTCACCACCAAAAATAGCCAGTAAAAATATATACCCATTTAGAAACATAATGCAAACTTGGAGTTATCACAGTGCTCAGCCCCTAAGCAAGTCAGGGAAGTGCTAATTAGTTTCCCAGTCTGACTGCAGAAAAGCCATCTTCCTCTTTTACTTTCTTGTTTTTCTTGCTAAGTGTATAATTCTAGCATCTGATCTTTATCTCCATGAAGATACAGCCATAAAACAAGTAGGAAATACAGCCTGCTAACATTGTTATGGGATTTCACTTTTACATTTATTCTCTTGAACATAGGTTAGTTTAATAACATTTCTGCTTTACTGATCTAAGTTTGGTTTGTTGTTGTGGTTGTTTATTTTTAAAAATCCTCTGCTTAGAATGTAATGTCCGTATCCATAATGAGGAGCCCCACTTTACCACAGTTTCTACATCACAGCAAAGCTGAGTGAGGCCCACATATGCTTTCTTGGCAGTTTTACCTGACAGTAGCCGTGGGATATACTTAGAATATTATGCTTGTCTTGCTGAACGTGCATTCCTTCACTGCCATACATTGAACATGACTTTGAAGGGGTTCTTTAGAGTTTTTAACGTAGACTCGGTGGATGCCTGGAGGGAGTCCATGAAATCCTTTTGGGGAGTCCACAGATCAAACTATCTTTGTAATAATACTAAGATTACATGATATATGACACTTCCACCGTGTCGAATTTGCACTGATGATACAAAAGTAATGGCGGATAAAATTGCCGGTATCTTAGCACGAGGCAGGGCTTTGTCGTCAGACTATCCTAGTAGTCACATATTCTTCACCATGCACTTCCGGTTTAAAAAAAAAAAGCTGATTTCATTTAAGAATGTTCCTCCAAGCAGTAGACATTACTACTTTGATTAAGTCTTGATATTTGAGCTCATATCTCTTTAATAGTTCAGTGAAATTAAAGGGATGCATAAAGCAGTCCTGCTACAAGGCCAGGCAGATGGTTGCCAAGGAAAAGCACTTGTGAGATTGTTTAAGCTAGAGCTCAACTACCTGCTTTTATTGTGGACCGTGTTTATTTGGAAGAACAACTAATAGACAAATTGTAGTCATTCAGGCTTGAGTATCTGGCAGACGTTTTCTCATAAATGAATGAAGTGAGTGTCACTTCAAGTGGAACAATGGATAGGGTTTGTTACTTATAAAAGTTGAGTTTTCAAGCAAAATTACTAGTTTGGAAAAAGTCCTATCTGCCACTTTGAGCCTAACCTCTTCCTATTACTTAGTGTTTTCTGATGAGATCATTGGTGATATTAATGGATATGGTTTTTTTATACTGTATAATGAAATGTGTCAGCAGGAGATCTGCATTACTCATTGGATCAATATTTTCCACATGACCAATGCTTGATGTTACAGAATCATGCAAGATTAAAAGACTCATTCCAAGTGCAGGCTGACCCAGTGGATTTAAATGTAACAATATGCGAAATTTGTTGATAATGGTTTCAGATTCTGCACTGTAACTAAACTTTAAGAAATCAGTACTTGTTGAGTTTTGGTGTAATATCAAAGACTATCCACGATTATTTGGAAAGGCTGGAAAAGACTCCTCCCTAAATACATATCCACGTGAAGCCACTTCATATACTTCAAAAAAAACAACGTACTATAACAGATTGAATGCAGAGGCAGATAGAATCAACTCTCTTCAATTAAGACAAAGATTAAAGATATTTGCAAAACTGCCACCTTTGCTGCCATTTTTTTGTACTGGAAGATATAGTTGTTTTTCATAAGATAATATTTACCTTAATATGTAATGATTGGGTTTGTATTTTTTTAATGAATTAACCAATAGTTTAATTTTTTTTAGTTTTAGTTTTTAATGTAATAAACATCATAGCTATAGATGAGGAACAGAGGTTCTTTGGGGACCTCAGTCATTTTTGATAGCGATGTGAGAACCACTGTTGCAGAGGAAGCTCTGTAAAGCACTTGGGGTTTCTTGGAGGAGGGACAGAATTCTAACAACTAAGTCAGCCATGCTGATTGTAGCTCCCCAAGTACAGCCTAAGGTCAGGGGTCGTAGCTTCCTGTAGTGTATGTGGCAAGACCGTGTGTTCCAAATATAAACTGCATAAGAGGACCAGGTGCTCAGGAGGGAGGGCTGTGGAATCTGTTGAAACCGTAGTTCATAGCCCACGTGTTTGTCAGGACCACATCATGATTCCATTCTGTAGAATGGTTTTTCCCTTTAGGTCCTATTTTTAGGAAGGTAGCCACTCTGGAAATATTAAATACTTTTTTTTTAGAGCAATTCTGTCATTCATGATAAAATAGAAATCGAATGAACAGAGGGCCACCCAGCAAGAAAGTGGTCTGATTCCTCAGCCATGAGTCTGTCTCTGCCAGGTGCCCTGCAGCCCATCAGCTGCGGCGGCAGAGCCCAGACTGCTGCTCCACTCACCTCCTTGGTGACTCACCGAGGTGACAGCCCTGAAGATACCGACACTGGCTTCTTTGCGGGATCACGTATTTAATGCAGAAGGGATGAGAGGGGTAGCTAGGTTTGGTCCTCATGACAATGCTGTACCAAATTTTAGTACCTTGATAAAATGGTAGAGGTCAGCTTGCCTCAAAACAGAAATAATGGGCAGAAATTGAACTATCCCTGTTGCTTTGGTTGTTGCATTCCAAGTGTGTTTGGCTTATTCCATGCCCCTGTTGATAACAAGACTGACTCCGCACTTCCTGTTTCACATGTGGCTCCCACCTGTGTCTCCTGCGGACTGTGTCCGCCCCTTCTCTTGGCCTGCGGACCGCAGTGGCATCCCGTGCTGCTCACGCTGAAGGACCAGATTGAAAAGAACACCGGCCACACCTTCAACTCCTTGCTCTGCAACCTTTACCGAAATGAGAAAGACAGTGTCGACTGGCACAGTGATGATGAGCCGTCGCTAGGGAGATGTCCCGTCATTGCTTCGCTGAGTTTTGGTGCCACACGCACTTTTGAGATGAGAAGGAAGCCCCCACCAGTGAGTATCCTCTCTCCCTCTTTTTTTAATGTTCTTCCTACCTGCTAATATTCTGTGAAAAAAGCGGAGTTCTTAAAAGCTTCTGTTTTCAGGGTTAGAGGACAGGAGTATGATGTATTTTGTTGTTGAAACATGTTCAACTGACCGCCTGCCCCATGGTTACCTTTTGTTTCCCGGAGTGGCCGTTCGCTCAGCATTCGCTTGTCCATCAGGAATCGCTGCCCTATGCCATGCGCCGGGGGCTCATTTCCGTTGGTGGAAAGAACAGGCATACTTCCTGTCCTCACGTATACAGGGGATAGACAGATATTACTAATTGCTGAAATGATTGAAGTTATGGTAAGTGCTGTGAAGAGGGGCTTCTAAAGGGAAGGCTCGAGCTAGGAAGTGCATGACAGGAAGGGAAGAAGGCGTGAGGAGGATGCCCCTGAGGAAGGCTCTAAGTCTTTTCCATGGCAGGGTTGCCAGCTTTCTGTGAGGGAACATCGTGAGCATCCGCATTGCCTTCTCGGCCATCTTCTGAAATAAAGGTGAACCTGTAATTCTCTCCGAAAGAGGAAGTTCAAGCCAAATTCTCAGAGGTGGTTGTCTGAATTCAGGGAGAGAAGCAGTAACTAAGCATAATAACTTTAGTTTTCCTGTCCCGAGTTTTACCTATGTTATAGGATATTTCAGGGACACGAGGAGTTTTGATTTTCTTAATTCAAAAACGTATTGGGGGCGTCTGGGTGGCTCAGTTGGTTGGGCGTCCCGCTTCGGCTCAGGTCATGATCTCACAGTTGGTGGGTTAGAGCCCTGCAGTGGGCTCTGTGCTGACAGCTCAGAGTCCTGAGCCTGCTTCGGATTCTGCGTTTCCCTCTCTCTCTGCCCCTCCCCCACTCATGCTCTGTTTCTCTCTGTCTCAAAAATAAATAAACATAAAAAAAATTTTTTTAAACCCAAAAACTTAAAAAAAATAAAAAACATAGGATTAAGATACATAGAAAAGTAGTAGAAACTCAGAGGAAAAGAGCAAACCTCTACCAAATGATCTTACTATCTTTGTGTCTTTCTCTTACCAAGGTTCTTGGTCGTTTAGCTTATAATGTTAAACCAGAGCCAGTCAGTGTGGAAAGGCGTGTAAGGCTGTGTTTAGAATATGACCTAATCCAGACCAAATAGTTACTACCCTGTCAGTGCTCATGTCTGTTCTTCGTCAGACATGCTTCCTCCAAGAACATAGTTAATGGACTGGGCTGCTTTCCTGACATGTATTCCAGTTTCCAAGCACGGTATTTTGAAGCATATTGTGTTATTTTGCATTTGTGCCATTAAGCAGCTTTGTTGGTCTAATTTCCCTTGATTAGGTTTTCTTTCTTTATTATAGTTTATTGCCAAGTTGGTTTCCATTGATTAGGTTTTCTTTGCTTTGTTTCTTTGGTGTGTGTTAGCAGGGGATTGTCAGTTGCCAATGACGTATTGAATGAACTTGCTTCTGGGCACTTGGAATGGCCTTCCCAATTTCACTGGTAATTAGCCTTCTCCGCTTGAGGAGCAGACGACCCAACTTCGCCATAATCTCTGGGTATGTTTATGCTTTTATATGTAGCCTTCCACTCAGTGAAAATCCAATCAGATAAATTATGTGAGTAATTCATCCTGCCCTTGGTAAGACGCCTGTTATGTGACTAGCAGAGAATCACCACATGTTTCGTTTTTAAGTTCAGATCCTCTTCTCAAGCCAGACGTAAGGCACACCAACTTTTTGTCAAGCCTGGTTTTGGGATCTGGGCTGTGGCAATAGCTGAGTAAGGTAAAGTCAGCTTTTTCCTCCTGCTGCTGTTTCCAGTGGAAGTCGTCCTCCACCTCTCTGAGCGGCGCCTCAGCTGTGGTAGGTCCAGCATGATGTCTGGGACAATCCTGGCCTGGAGCCTTGCTGGTATTTTCTTTGTTGCCAGGTAGTTACATGTCCAGTCAGTTTCTTTACACACATACATTCACCACCGCTCCCTTCTTAAAAACATTTGTGGCCTGTTTACAGATTTGAGGCTTAAGAATCCCCAAAGCAGGCTTCCTGGATAATTAGTTTTACCGTAGGAGCAATTTCCAGCCATTAAGCATTAGCAGCGCGCTGGTGCCCAGAATCCATTCCATTTCCCCGCCAGGCCAGGCAGCTGAAGGTCTTTGTTTTCGCATATGAAAACGTTATTCGTGGTGATCAAAAGCTATTTCTTGGTAATAAACTTCACTTATGTTATAGGTTAGTGAGTAGATGGAAAATACCACTGCCACACAGCCTTGTTTCTGAAGGCAGCCATTTGGAATGAAATCTCTGGTAAGAGGGAGACCGCCCATACTGCGCGTTTCTCTCCTCGAGGCTTCTCACAGTTTATGTTGATGAGCGGAGTGAGGGGGCAGCTCGGGAGACACGGAAGATGTGGCCAGGTCCCTGCGGTGGTCTGCTGGTAGCAAGGGAATCTCCACTCTACTTACGATGGCAGATTTGATGAAAATACAGACCTAAGAAGTAAGAAAAGTCATCTTAAAACAAAGTTGGCTGAGGAAGCAAATTTGGGAAGAAATTTAAAGGTGGCAATGCCTCACCTCAGGCTGTTGACTGTAATAAGTTTTGGCCTCCTGCGTCATCCTCATTGTGGTTGATTTTGACGTAATTGCATATCGTTTCAGTTCTGGCTTTTGTTTAAGACGGGAAAATTGAAGGTTAATATACTAGGAATGTAATCGTGCATTACTGAACCTAGTGTAAAAATGGCTTTCCCCCCGCAGAACCTATAAGTTCCATTCTTGGGTAAACAAGACCCAAGTTTAAACTTTTGGAAAGACTTCTTCAAGTTCCTGTAACATAGATTTCCAAAAATTCAGGTCTCCACAAATCTAGCTAAACCAGAAGTGCAGAGAAGTCTTTCTTTGAGTTAACAGCCTTAAGATACATCATCTTATCTTATTATAATGATCTCTCTTCTAAGGATTGAAAGGAAGTGGTTATTGCAAATCTGTGTCTACTTTTCTTTCAAAACTCCGGTGAGAGCTCTGAGAACATGACTCGTGAGTCATACAACTCAAGGTAAAAGCATAATAAAAAGCATAAATTACGTTAGTCTTCTGTGCGGAATTTGTAGGAGTCTGACTTTCTGTCAGGAAACTCTCCGGAACCTAACTTCGTGTGCCACCGTAGATTGTAATTTTCACGTCCGTCAACAAGACGTTCAGAGTGTGTTAGAGGTTGTGGGAGGGCGTCTCTTGTCAAAATCCAGGTCGTTTTAGCCTGTCAGAAGGGAATCTAAATCCCCGTTTGACTGGAGTCAGAGTTTCTCATCTGGAAGTGACATAGAAGAATCCTGAGATTTTTGTGTACTTTATTCAAGTGTTCAGTTTCGAGACAGAAAGGCATGTGTTTGGGGCCACGTTTTTCCATCCCGTCTCCCCCACCCCTGCAGCAGCTGTCTGTTGTGCAGGCTGGCGCCTTAGGCAGGTCTCTGTGGCCGCTGCTCTTCTGAAAGCTGCCCCAGTTCTGCACGTCGCATTCCTCACAGTGTCTCCCTGTGCCGAGATGGGAAGGAGACCTTTGTTTCCCCGAGTAGGAGGGCCCCTCGGGTGCAGCTGGCTCAGGCAGCGGCATGCACGCGTCCTCCCCGGGGCAGCCGCTTGCCTGCCCTGAGAGAGCCTCCGTCACTGTCCTCAAGTCCAAGTCAGGCAACCCCTGCCCGTGCTGTTTGATTTTAGAGTAAGTTCCCGTTTCCTTTAATGATAACAAGGCACCTGGGGGCGTGGCGGACCTGCTTGATCTTGCTGTTCCGTTCATCCCATCCCTTCTTTTGTTAATTCAGTTAAAGATATAATATGGCAGATATGGCACCATATCTGTCTTCCGGACAATATCAGGATACACTGTCTCAAGACAAAGGGAAAGCTTACCAAATATACTTGAGTAGACATTTTTTTTAGAAACCAAGAACCTTTTTTATTCTATCAAACTGAGCTCATTAGAGTTTGTCTACACTCCTTGTCCCAAACCTAGTCATACTTTCCAAAATGCATCGTGTCCCTGCTGTAAAGATTAGTCTGGTTCTTTTCCCAGCTAGCTTTAATTCTATACTGAAAAACAAGCTGGAAAAGGAACCACAAAAGCCATTTGGCAGGCTGCTATTTCTCTGTCGGTTCCCATGGAAACAGTGATGGCTGAGTTGGGGGGATATTAGATAATAGCAGGAAGTTTGTGATGCGCTGAAGGTTTAGATGCCAAAAGCCATGTTTTTCTAGCACATTACGCATGGATAGGCTCTGTCTTTGATCAGCCCAATCCTAAAACTTGTGAAGGGCTTCCACACACCTCAGGATGATTGAGTTGAGGCAAGTTCGGCATTTCTCTAGCCCCTTCTCTCTCTAGCACCTTCTGAAGATTGAGAACCCTGTTTGCAGCACCAGGAGAGACTTCTGATGGTGGAGGTTCTGAGAGTGAATTGGAGTATCTACTACTTATCACGCTAATTGCCTACTGCCCATCTCGCTAATTGATTTTTTGCCCTCTGCTGGGAAGAGTGGAGTATGAAAAGGTCAGTTTGATCATAAATACTGATATTTTTCCAGGACCTCAGAAGAAATGAAGATATTAGAATCCAAGATCCTGTGGTACTGACTAGCTTAAATTTGAAAGCTGGCTAAACCACACTGCAATATTTGATGGAGTACTCACTGAACCCCCACTTTAGCCAGTGCCCCACTGCTGCTGGCCCGGTCATCCGTACTGCTTTTCTTTTTTAGGTTTATTTCTTTTGAAAGAGAGAGAGAATGAACGAGGGAGGGGCAGAGAGAGGGAGAGAATCTCAGGCAGGCTCCATGCCCAGCATGGAACCCGATGTGGAACTCACATGCATGAATCCTAAGATCATGACCTGAGCTGATATTAAGAGTCGGACGCTCAACCCTCTGAGCCCCCAGTCATCCATATTTCTCAGTCAGCCCCTCTTTGGATTACAGCATCTGTTCTGAGAAGTTACCAGAAACACTGGAAAGAAATTGCTAATAACCATCGTCCTTTTAATATATCCCCAAATGAAATCTAGAAAGTCAGTTTTTATTTTTTGTATTTATCACTGATGGTTCCTCATTTTTTTCTACTTTTTTTTGCAAATGGGGTGATGATTAGTAGCTTCTTTATCGAAGCAATAGAAAAGTTACCCCATGAAAGGCACTATGAAAGTTGTTGCAATAATCAGTGAATTTTTAAGCTGTTAAGAATAGTAGATGCCACAGTGACTTTTCAGATGTGGAAATTGGGAAAGGAAGTGAGTAGCAGTGAAACCAAAATCCCAAGATTCTCTCAACTTGAGAAATGGAGTAGAA
>NC_043710.1:18619749-18629693 GCF_006229205.1 Suricata suricatta | reverse complement strand
CAAGAGTCAAGAATGACTCCTCGGTGGTTCGTGCTTGAGCAGCTGGTCGGTGGCGGCTCCTCAGGTGCGGGGAGGAGCCGGACTTCTGCATTTGACTGTGGCCTTGTTTACGGAGGGTTCGTGAATGGAGTTGAGGTCCTCCTCCTTCGTGATTAGTGCTGGAGATGCCATTTGGAAATTGTCAGAGTAACAACAGGGAAGTGCTGATGATAAATCACAAATGTGTAGCACTGACTCCGCCTGGCCCTGTTCTAAGTCAACCTTCCAGGAATCTCCTGAAGTCGATACCACTCTGATCCCTGTTGTACAGATGAGGTGGCCGAAGCACCCTGTTAAGTCACTTACTCAATGTGGCCCAGACAACTGTTTGTGGAATATAGTAAGAACTAGTAACGTTAGATAATCTGGAAGGCTATGGAATTGCACATCATCATTCAGAGCAAAATAGCAGAGAGCCAAGATTGAGCTCACTGCTGTCATCACTTTGTTTTCCAACTCAGAAGCCTTTATTTGCTCCTCTGGAACAAAAGATAAAATGTCAGTTCCTTAGCCAGTCTGTCACATCCTTACAGGATCTGTGCCCAGGCTACTTGGTCTCTTGCTGTTCCCCGTGGGGGAGCCCCATTCCGCCAGGTCATCCCTGTGCCCTCCCTTACGCTTGCTCCCTACCTTCTCATTCATGTCATCCTCTCCAGGACTCAAGGGCCCAAGTAGCTTTGAAGCCTCCAGCTCAGAAACTAATCATACTTAGTGCATGTCAAGGGCTTCCTGAGAGCTTGGGAAATGAGAATCAGGTAGCAGGCCCCCACTTTGTCCTTTCTGCAACTTTGTGTCTTGTTTTAGCAGCAGCTTCTTAGTAAAATGATGGAAATTTTTAGCCATGTAGCTCACCTGCTTACCAGGATCAGAGATGACTTGAAAAATCAAATGTCTCACTGTAGACTGAGACCACTAATTGGGAACTATATTTAAAGGGCCTTTTCTCCTTGAGTTGGGTCCCTGAGAATAAGAATATGTGCTTGTAGTAGCGGACGTGTCCTGAGCTTTCTGTCAAGCGCTGCGGTGTGGAATGGCGAGACGGGACCACAGAAGCCCCCGCAGATCATAACTGGCCTTGCTTGGCAGCTTCCCGGCGAGGGAGTTGGACAAGACCTGGCCATCAGAGGAGTCAGGTGATGGGGCCCGCAGCAGCACCGCTGGGCCGCTCCTGATGCGGGTCTGGTTCTCAGACTTGTTAATGCCTCCCACAACTTGAATTACTGGCCAAAACTTACAACTTGGGAGAATTAGCATTAAAAAATTCCATTTATCATCTTCCCTGGGAAACCCAGAAAAATTAGACAACCCTGCGGGAACAGGGAGCTGTGGCTGCAGAGTGGCGTGCAGGCCCGTGCTCTCTGGTTCTCCGTGGTCCCCACTCGCCACTGGGTTGTGTCCTGCCCCCGCTCCTCGTCTATGCTGCTCGCTGGTGTTTGTGCCCCTTACGGTTCAGTCACGTCACGTCAGCCATGTCATTAGGACATATGACGGGGCTCCAGAAGGAGAAGAGATCGCCTCGGAGAGCGCAGTGGAAGGGATAAAAGCTTTAGAGTGAGGCAGAGCTAAGTTCAGATGCTAGCCCTGCCTGCCTCCTGTCAGCCTTCTGCCTTGGAGATGTGCTTCCCTCTCGCTCCTTTTGCTTATGATAAAATGGAAAATATTCCCTCCTTTACAGCGTTGTGATGAGCGTTAGCCGTGACGCACATACACAGAGCTCCGAGCGTGCCTGACACCTGGGCAGCGTCCCTGGGGTTGATCCTATCCAGACACTGTTGGGAAACTGTTATAAAAAGAAGCCTGGAGGAAATAAAAGCACCAAATTCCAGATAGAGTAAAAGAGTTAAATGTAAAAAAATACAAACTCTTTTTTTTAATTAACCAAAAAGGAAATGCAGTTGTATATTTAACTTCCCTCTGGATGAGAAAAGACTTTCTAAGCATAAAAACCATGAAGGAGCGCCAAAGAAAGGTCAGAGTTGACTCTCAAAGTTTTTGAGCTACTCTGTGTTAATTATCATAAACACAGTTAAAGGACAAATGAGAAAAATATTTTCAGAAACTATGACAAAGGGTAAATCTCTCGCTGTGGTCACAGGTCAGTAAGAAAATACAACATCCTGTAGAACAGTGGTCAGAGAACGTGAGCAGAGAGTTCACAACAGAATAAATGCAAACAGCAAATAGACGTGAAAAAGCATTGGACTAGGTTAGTGATTAAAGAATTCTCTGAATAATGAGCTGTCATTTTTCCCCTCATTGTTTTAGGAGAGGATAGGCACTGCTCTATTTTCCTGATGGAATTAGAAATTGCCACAGCCTTCTTAAGACAGCATTTTGGCAATATAAATCAGACTGCTTTAAGGTGCATGTCCTTGGATCCAGTAATTCTGCTTTTGAGAATACATCCTTAGAAAAATACTCAGAACTGTTTTGCTCAGGACCTACGTACAGTAGCCTCCCTCCCTCCTTCCTTCCTTTTGTCTTTCTTTCCTTTCTTCTTTTTTTTTTCTTATCAGTACTGGTATATTAAAATCTCAGAGTCTGGGGAGAACCTGGGTGGCTCACTCGGTTAAGCATCTGACTTCAGCTCAGGTCTTGATCTCATGGTTTGTGGGTTCAAGCCCCGCGTCAGGCTCTGTGCTGACAGCTCAGAACCTGAAGCCTGCTTCAGATTCTGTGTCTCCCTGTGTCTCTCTCTCTCTGCCCCTTACCCACTCATGCTCTGTTTCTCTCTGTCTCAATAATAAAAAAAAAAACATAAAAAAATTTAAAATACAATAGAATCTCAGTGTCTGATAGTATGTACCTCCCTGCTGTTCTCTTAGCGTTAGCACAGTGCCTGATGCACTGTAGATGGTCAAGAGATGTCTGTGAGTTAGAAGAAGGAGAGACACGTTCATGTAAAGGAATATTATATAAACACATTTCGGAATACCTGTACATTTAAGATGTAAACACATGCCCACAGCATAATGGTAATATACACATTATCATATAGATACAGTGCTTCCTGTGCGTACGTTGCATGAATTCTGGGTAAGAGGATTGTGTTTTCCTGGTGCTTTTCCTCAGTCATCCTCATATTTAGTGATGTGTCATAGCTCAGAACAGATTTCAGAAGAGCAAGTCAACGTAAGCCTCATGGAGTTTATCAGAGAGTAGGAAGGCAGACCCCGACCCAGTAATTCACCAGCGCGCCATTTACTTCAGTGAACTTGGGTTACTCTTACAGTAGGAAGAAATCCTGTGCTCCTGCTGATTTTCAAGCATTGATGGTTGTTTGTAATTTCTAAGGCACCTTTTTAGGATAAGAAAGGAGCGATTCCATGAAAAATCTACATAGAACTTGTAAAATGTGAACTTTCCTTTCAAATGGAAAGAAAAATGTTGAGGTTTCCTGACTGTTGGATAATTAGTAATGACAGAATGATAAATACACCCAATTTTTTTCCCCCCAAATACCATTTTTCTAAAGGAAGCTGAGGAGGTTTGTGTCGGGAGGCAGAGGTGAGAGTGTAGAACTTCGGGAGGGCCCAGAAGACCTTGGGACTCATAATCGAGGGTTCAGATGAACCGGCTGTGCTTGGTGGGGCTGGAGGGGGAGTGTCAATCAGCATTAATATAGAAGTATATAGTTTTTGCTTTATCTACTTGTGAAATTTTGAGTGTGTGGAAAACCAAATCATCATCAGCAAAACCCACCCTATCGACTGATTATAACCCTAAAAGCCTCTTTTCTTAAGTAAGCTCTGCGTCCAGCGTGGGGCTTGAACTGACGACCCTGAGTTCAAGAGTCGCATGCTCTGTTGCCCCTAAAAAGGGACAGGCTCAGCACTCTAAAAAGCCTCTTCTAACCAGGGTCAGGGATGGAAAATTTTATCCTGTGCCATGTTTTTTTTAGGGGTGTGTTTTGCTTTTTTTGTTTTGTCTTGAAAAAGGACCTAAGTAAATCAGAAGGGGTACAGAACCGTTGTTTTGGTACCTTAACCAGGCCCAGTGGCCACGAATGCACTCCCGTAAACAGCGTGACTGGGGCTTCCAGTGTCGCGTATCCATTCATCAATTTGAGCCTTTGTGCACTGCCACGTGAGCTCCCCGGGCCTTGTATGTGCTTCCCGAGGGGAAGAAGTCTGTGTGTCTTGGTTAAGTTAAAGTGTGGCTCTGGGGTCTGTTAGCACTCTGACCTTGAGAAAGAAGAAAGCATTTGTGAACTCTGTGTTGCCTTAGTAGAACCCCTTGCCCTCTTTTCTGTCTCCTTCTGCAAATTAGGAGTGTGCTTTCTGAGCCAAGGGATTGGAAGGAATAAATAACAACCAGCAAAAGTAATGACATCACCTCTCTCAGTGAGTGTATTGGGCATCACTTCTCACTGTCTCCTTCAGAGACTGATTAAGAGTAGCTCCATGCCCGGGGCACCTGGGTGGCTCAGTTGGTTAAGCATCAGACTACTCTTGATTTCAGCCCAATTCATGATCTCATGGTCCTGAGATCAAGGCCCGTGTGGGGCTGAGTACGGACACTGCAGAGCCTGCTTAGGATTCTCTCTCTCCGGCTCTCTCACTGCCCCTCTACTGCTCTCACTCTCAATCTCTCAAAGTAAATAAACATTTAAAAAAAAAAGAGAGTAAGTCCATCCCAAATGAAGGGTCACCATCTTCTGCTTTTATGTACAACTAAAGGTTGTATTGGAAGCAGTGTGTTTAAAATCAACCTGAAGCTTTCTCTCCTTTGAAAAATTCAGATCTTAGGAACATTAAGTGAAACATGGCTCTGTTGAGTATCGCTGTCTATCAGTGCTGGTATTTCCCCCTCAGGTTTGGAATTCTCTCTCATTTGTTACGTCTCCTCCTGCTGCATGTCTCCAGGCAGAATGACAGCGCTCACCCCGTCTCTTCCATCGACCTTGGTACTCCCTTTTCCCCAGTAATGTTTTTACTGTTCTAAGAGATCTTCGCTTCAGGATTGTCTTCGTGTCTGGCTCAGGGTCTTTCCTGTCTACTTCATCTTGCTGCCCTGTCCTTGTGTCTGGGTTTGAGTTAAGATGAAGATCCCGACACACTCCCTGAGTTTGGAGAGGCAGGAGGGGTGCTGCTAGCTGAGCTGAACCTTGATTTGGTAACTGACTTTACATCCCAAGTCAAGGAGCCTTGAGCCATCTAATCTCATGGCCGATGCACTCCCTTCCGATACCTTTTCTCCAGTAGGACATAGATCTCTGGTTGGAATCCGTTTTTTCAGAGAGCTGCCTTTTGCTTTTCTGAGATGCAGCTGGGCCACCGGATAACAGGGTCACCTTCCCACCACTTCTGATGGACTGAGGGGTCAGAGGTTAATGCTTTGTGCTTACTTGCCACTTAAAAAGAAAAGGTGGCAGGCACAATTAAAATCAATCACCGAAACCAAAAGTTACTTTCAAACATTGCTTTTATCTTCTGCCTGGAAAAGTTACGACTGCTGGACAAAGTCACTGCCAAGGGCTGGGACCTAGAACTTAAACTGTTTATGCAAGTTCATTATTGTTTTGATTTTGGTTATCCTGAAGGAAATCATTGTAAATAGTTACATTCTCCAAAGCACTCCTACAGTGGTAAACATAAACACAGTATTGCAGTGAAATCAATCCTGCGGTAACGTAAATGCAATCTCTTGCATCCGAAGTGAAGCAGATGAATGGGTGGATCTGCCCAGAACGGAAGTGGAAAAATCAGGAAGGTTGGGTCTCAACTTCTGATAAGCTCCTCGTTGCTGTGAGCACTGAAGTTGTTAAGCGCACCCCTTTGTCAGCTGCAAAGGAGGAGTGACCCCACCTGTTGGCTGTTTGCAGGCCATTCTGTGAAGCTTCCGTGAGAGGACTGGACGTGAATGGACCTTGAGCTCTCTCGAAGAGAGGGGCAGGGTAAATACTCGGCGTTTGCGTCCGAAGCGTTGTGGTCTGTGATCTATGCTCTGAGGCGTACACAGCCAGTCTCTGTTTGCAGTGCTGTCCTGGTCAAGCCAGAGCGCCCTTCTTTAAGAAAATCCTGCTGTTGACTGTTCTGGAAGAAACAAGAATGTATGTCCAAGACACCAGCGGAGCTACAGGAAGAGTTGTGACCAGGTACAAATGAGCGAAGTGTCATAATTTCTAAAAAGGCAGTGAGAACTCATCACACCACATCTTGCTTAAAAGCCTGTTTTCCACACTAGGTCAGAGCACAGTATAAAGCAGATGCAAAGAGTTATTGTTTGAATGGGGCGCCCGGGTGGCTCAGTTCGTTAAGCGTCCTACTTGGGCTCAGGTCATGATCTCGCGGTTTGTGGGTTCAAACCCTGTGTCAGGCTCTGTGCTGACAGCTCAGAGGCTGGAGCCTGTCTTCGGATTCTGTGTCTCCCTCTCTGACCCTCCCCAGCTCACACTGTCTCTCTGTCTCTCTCAAAAATAAATAAAAACGTTAAAAAAAAAAAAGAGTTCTTGTATGAATGACTTCACTTCTTCACAGGTAAGAATGGGCTTTTCTGCTTTTTAGACATTGATAACAGCTGGCACTTACACTGTGCTTAGTATGTGCCAGGCACCAAGGAGTTTACACATGTTTGATCGGTGGAGGCTCACAACAGCGCTGTGTGGCAGGTCTTGTCATCGTCCCCATTCTACAGATGAGTAAATGAAGGTACCAACGGTGACCCAGCTTTCCTAGGGCCAAACAGCTGCCAAGGGACAGAGCCGGTAAATGAGCCCTGACAGTCTAGCTGAGTAGAGGTTTGCCTTTCTTGACCATCGTCACCTGCTGTTGTGTCTTGATCACACAACAAAGAATGTAGTGCCATGAATGCTGTTTTGTAGGAAGAGAATGGCGACTACACCTATGTGGAAAGAGTGAAGATACCCTTGGATCACGGGACCTTGTTAATCATGGAAGGAGCGACGCAAGCTGACTGGCAGGTGAGAACATGCCAGTAGTTTGGATTCACTCAGATGGAGGCAGTGTCCTGACAGCTCGGGACCATTAATTTCTGTAACAGATGTGAAAAGCAAGGTGCTTTGATCATGAGCGAGAGTCAGCACGGTGACGTCGTAATCCAGGAGCTTTGACAGAACGGACCTCTGCAGCCGCAGCGTGCCGCAGAGCTTTCTGGGACCGCAGAAATGTTCTGCGTCTCTCAAGTCCCCATGCAGTAGCCACTACACACGACTATTCTCGATCCCTTGAAATGTGGCTCGTGTGTGGAAGGACTGGATTTTTAATTGAACTTCAATAAGTTGGGATAGCATCAGGTAGCCAGGTGCACGGCTGCCGCGGCTCGGGCCGGGCCCTGTTAAAGCCAGGTCCCATTTAAGGTGTTTCAGATGCACCTAAGAACGCTTGGCAGGAGAGTGGAGTCTCACACTGGTCTTCCATCTCAGCCGTTTCCGTGCTGTCTTAGGAGACTTGGGGAAATGGCAGGAAGCTGGGAGGAAGGAAGAACAACAATTAGGAGAGATGGAAAGACCTCACCGAGAGGGCGCTGGCTTGTCTGAGTAATGGTGGTGGGGAAGTGTTCCTCAGAGAAGAAAACCTTTCTCTGCAAGACTTCAGAGAGCTCGTTGATACTACTGGGGACCGGGGGGCGGGAGGCTGCATCCTCATAAATGTGTTTATGTCAGAGTTGTCTGTGTTTCCGTTTAGCATCGAGTGCCCAAAGAGTACCACTCCAGAGAACCGAGAATAAACCTGACCTTCCGGACGGTTTACCCGGACCCCAGAGGGGCGCGCTGGTGACGGGCGGTCTTGGCGTGGAGCTGGGCTGAGACCGAGCTGAGACTCCCGCCCCGAAGAGACTTCCAGAGGCTGGTCCGGCTGCTCTCTCGGGGCAGCTGCTCGGAGGGTGAGGGTGTGGGTTGCTTCCCAGCTCAGAGTCCTGTTAAACGACAGCCAGCAGCCCCCCTTCACAGGACGTGTACCAGGGGGACGGTGCTCCCTGATCACGTCTCGAAATCGTATACGACATGTTCTGTAGGCAAATTAAAAACTGCTGTGGCCGTGCCCACGGGTGATTCTGTCCATAAGCGGTTTTTCTCCTGCCCCCCCTGCTTCGCTGGAAGAAATGTGAGTGCACTTTGCCTCCGGGGTAAATCCGCACGTGCTCGTTCCTTGTGACTTGGTGAAGTGGAGCCACAAATATGCGTCACTGACTCCAGAGCCCCCGCAGGCCCACAGCTGCCGAGACCCAAACAGAGGTGGCTTCTCAGAGCCTCGTGGAAGGCTGCCCTGATTCCTCAGCGTCTTGGCCTGTGTGCTGTTGTCATGGGAAGCTGCCTGCTCTGGGAGCACTTTATTTAACGGAGACGCCTTCCTGGGACCCGGACAGGTTACAGGCCTCTGAGTGAAGAGAGGAGGCCGTGTTCGCCTGCCTGCATACTTGTAACATGAGAGGAAACCGTCCCTCAAAGGGAGAAGTAGTGAGTGATGTCATGAGAAATTGAGGCTGAAGAGCGGCAAATGTCCTGCTGGTGACAGCTGTCCCACATAGATGGATTTCCCCTGGGAATGACTTGAGTCATTTAGAGCCAGATAGAAGCGGGAGCAGTCCTTGGGGACACACGCAGTTACCCAAGAGTCTTTACTCAGTTCCAGGGGCCTGTGACGACACCTTTCTTCCAACTCGGTGCTCTCTCTGACACAAGTTCCCGAGATTCAGGGCTTAGTCCGTGATGTCGCCAGGGTTCCCAAAACAGAACAGAGTGGCTGCCCTCTATTGCTTCATAAAATCACGTGTCTTAACGTGTTGTTGACTCAGGAGCACTGTGCCAGATTGATTCCAAAGCGAGATAAGGAGAACTTGAGAGAAAGAAAAACGGATGAAAACAGGGCAAGAGAATTAAAGTTTCCCTGGCTGCCTGTGGGGAAGATTGACAGAGCCTTCTTGCTTTTGATCTTGTTTCCATCCCATGCTCTAAGATTTATGGCCTCTGTGATCATGGTGAAGTACCAACAGCTGGCCAGGCCCTTCCCCGGAGCTAGGATGTGACACCGGTCCTGGGCAGGCCCTTCCCCAGGGCTCAAATGTAACCTCAGGCCTGGCCAGGCCCTTTCCTGGGGCTCAGATGTAACCTCAGGCCTGGCCAGGCCCTTTCCTGGGGCTCAGATGTAACCCCAGGCCTGGCCAGGCCCTGTCTCTGACCAGCTTTCTGGCTTCTTGCGTTGAGGTTCCTCCCGCCCCATTTTTAAATGTTTCACATGTGGACAGCTCCTTTTTGTAAGAAACACCAAGTGCTTTATAAAATCTGAGCATTATAACGTGCTTTTCAGTGAGGGAGATATGGTCACTGGAAAAATAAAATAAAACCTCTGATCCCTAGCTGTTTTCCTACTCCACAAAGTCTGGCCAGGGTGGTACAGCCGGCTTCGGTTTGGAGGTTGATGCATGACATTGGGAAATTCCTCTTCCATTCCCACACACGAGAGAGCTGGCAGACGGTTCCTAGTCTTACGGCATCCCTCCTAATGTAGGGTCATGATCTCCCCTTGCGTCAGCTGCAGATTTGATCTCTTCACTCACCACCGCCATGTCTGTCGGGGAAGTGAATTTCTACTCGACAGCTGGCAGCCTGGGCCACCACCTGGGCTTCTTCCTCTGAGAGGAGCAGCGGTCTTAGCTTTTGTTTCTTGCTGTCCATACCACTAAGATGGTGTCCCTTTTGAAATGAGAAGTAGGTACTTGCCATAGAGTTACAGTGCAGGGCTTAGGACTGGACAGGAATCCCAGAACCTGGCAAAGGATGCTCAGTGACTTAGCAGCCTGTCGCTCTGTCGTCCTGGCCACGGATCTTAACTAGGAATTAGGGGCAAAGCTTCTTTGCCAACATCACTTGTACAGCAAGAGGAAGCAAGTATGACAACACGGCATGAAGAAAAACAGCTTTAATTTTTTTGTTTCCCTTTCTT
>NC_043710.1:18613188-18619649 GCF_006229205.1 Suricata suricatta | reverse complement strand
CAGAAAGTCACCGTGCCCGTGGGGCTCAGCCCTCCGAGGGGTGGTACTGGCCGTGTCTGCGCCGCACCAGGCAGGTGGCTCCATACGAGGCAGGGTCCCCACTGTGGGTTCGGGGGACCTCCTCTGCCCTGCACCAAGTGCTGAGGGCAACTTCGGCAAGGTGGGCCTAGATCCAGCCTTGCAAAGGCGTGTGTCTCCATTTACAGCATGCCTGGCGGGGAGGGGGGGAGTTAGGCGGCGGCCACAACACCCCACTCCGGCCCCTGCCCCCACATCTGTCGGAATTGCCATCAGAGCCAGAGCCCTTAGGGAAAGAGCCTCCGCTTGAGTGAGGCGGACCTGGGCTGGAGTCCCACTCTCCCCTTTTTAGCAGAGACACCTTGACCCAGTCAGTCAGTCCCCAAGCCTCAGTTTCCTCCGTGGTGCCGGGGACACAGAAGCAGCCACCTCTCCCAGGTCTTGTGAGGGCTGAGATCATGAATGCAACACGTCTGACAGTAATGTGCTTAGTAATGTAATTGTCTTAAGTAGAATGTTCAGCCCAGCGCTGACCTCTCGGGGGGTGGCTGACCCATGACCCTGTGGTCCCTCCCTTCCTTTCAGCAGGACCCCTGGGTGCCCGCACCTCTGTTGCAGTCAGCGAGGGGAGGCCCGGGGGCTTTGTCTGGGAGGAGTGGCAAAATGAACCTGTCCATGAGCGAGGCTGAGCATATCAAGATCCAGCTGCACTTAAATGTCTCCTGGGAAGTCCTTTAGACCCAGCTGACGAGAGCTCCCAGATGCCAAAGTGACCTCACATCAAGGCCCCGCTCGCTCCTGGCGGCCCCGCCACATGCTCCCTGGGTGATTGGTCTCCTAATGCACCGTCCCTGGCCCCTGGCCCAATTCCACCGCCTTTTCCCCCTGGGGCAGCGTTTGAGCTCCCCCCCCCAGCAGGTCACCAACCAGGCCCAGATGCCCCCCCACCCCCGCCAGTCCCATTGTTATCCTGTCCTTGTTGACAGTTTCTAAATTCTGTACAGAATGCCTCAGCCTGGAAGATTAAACAAGATGGCCAGTCTGGAATTCTGTTCAAGACGGGGGCCTTTATGTCCACAGATGTTTATGAGGTGGGGGGGGGCATATAAAAGGAGAACACAGTCCCTTCTATTACAGACAGAAGTAAGCTTGCAGGGCTTTGCCTTTCTTTCCCAGAATTGGTTTTTATTCCTCACTGCAAAAGGAGTGTGTGTGTGTGTGTGTGTGTGTGTGTGTGTGTGTGGTTTGCAAGAAATTAGAAAGATAAGAAAAAGGAAAAGCAGGTGTAACTTTATGACCAAAGGTAACACCTCTTGACATGTTGCAGCATGTTTTTCCACATATTTGTATACTTTAAGAAAAAAAAGCAGCTTCATACCAAACTCATCATTTTGCAGCCTTTCCCTACCTATGACGAACATTAGTGCATGACGTTAGCTACCGTTCCATAACGTGGTTTTGAATGGCTGCACAGTATTGTATGTGCTTGTGGTATTAGGTAACCAGATGCATTATGTTGGATATTGAGATCTTTGCTGGTGTTGGGGTGGTTTTTGGTAGTATTAGTAACTGTTCCGTTGGTTTTGGAAATCAGGAGAGTGGATGGCGGGAGGCAGGGCAGTGTCGTAGCAAAGAGCCCAGGATTTGGCTGCCTTCAGACTTCAATTCAAATATAAAGAACAGGTAACATTTTTATAGAGCCTGAGTGTGGTGCCAGGCGCTGTGTTAAGCGCTTTATATATACTAAGTCATGATTTATCAACCCTCACAGCAGCCTGTGGACCAGGAGCTATTTTTATCCCCATTTAACAATTCAGGAAACAGAAGCACCCCCCTCCACTTATGCTGCCGTCCTGAGCTAAACCTTTGTGCACATCTATTATTATTTCTTAGAATACGTTCCTAAAAGTGGGGTCTTGGCCGAGATTTGGAAGGCTATGCATATTTTCAAGGCCTTGAATCTATAATATAAATGGCTTTCCACAAAGATTGTGCCAACTTCTCCTACCCCTGGTGTTTGAGCATATATATCCGAGAAGCTCATGCTGTGCTTTGAGCACCAATAACGTGCCAGGTCCTGCACTCAGTATTCTAGAAAGCTGCCCTCCCCGGAGGAGAAGCTGCCTGTGCTCTGCACAGAGTGAGCAAGCACGCAGTGCATCATGGCCAGCAGTAGCATCGAGGATGTATTTTGTGTCGTTGGTTGAGAAAACCAGACCCACCCTAGGAAAACCTTAATGACGGGATGAATGCAAAACACGCGGTTCTGATAATGAGTACTGTAGGGCTTGGAGGAGCGTGAGGTGTAATTTGGGGTGGTGGTCAGGAAGGGCTGTCTGGTGGAGGAGGCAACTGCAGGATGGGGAGGAGGACTGTGAAATGACAGCCTGAAGATTCTTGAGCTGTGATGGAGTGGGGGAGGGGGAGGTCCTAGGGTCCCTAGGTAGCTTGTGCCCAGGGCTTGTGTAGCTGGAGTGTGAGCTGGGGGGAGACCGTGGGAGAGGCCTAGGAGCACAGAAGGCTGGAAATGCATTTCCCAGGAGGGAGTGAGAGCACGGGGCTAGAGGTGGGAAGACCCATGGGGCAGGAGCCCAAGAAGAGAGATTTGCATGTGTGGCCTGATGGGTTCCCTGGGAATGGTGAGGAGAAAAGCCATTGGATTTTCTGGTGCTGATAACACTCTTTCTTGCCATGAGTGCCAAAGCATGAATCAGACATAGGACTCAGCTATGAGGTCAAAATAGCGGTGTTCTTAACTGATAAAGCCGAATGGGAGACCTTGATGGTCAGACTTCTTGCTACTCCTTCACCAGGTCTAGGGGCACCCTGGGGGCACTTGGGGCACGCTGTTCAGAAAACAGTACAGCAAGTTGTCCCTGTCAGCTGTCACCTACCCCCCCTCCCCCTCAAGCCTGCAAGGAATGCGATTGCCCATTTCCTAATCCATTTCCTTCTCCTGAGCTTCCCTATCAGAGAAGTCCTACCACCCTCCTGGGGAAAGGAAGAGGGTCAGGACCAGCCTGGATGCTACCTTTCCCCATTGCAGCAGGAGGTGGGAGGTACCCCCCATTCCTCCCCCCCGCCCCCGCACCCTGAGCTGCCAGGAATCAGCCAGGCAAGGTAGTGCCAAGTGTAAATTTTGGTGTCCTATAGGCCCGCTTCCAGCGCAGGCTCCTCCACAGACAGCTCTGTGATCTTTGTCAAGTTTCTTGGCCTGAGTTTTTCCACCTATAAGACAGGATTGTTGTAAGCGTTGAGTGTGATGTGTGTTTCTCGGGCAGCTATTACCAAATAGTGTATAGATGTCAAGGGAAGTCCTGGGCCCTTGGGGCAGGGTGGGGGTGGGGCTCGCAGTGGGCTTGGGGCAGATCTCACTGCCAGTGGAGGTAGAATGACTTATGTGCAGAAGGGTCTAGAACAAGGCCTCGGGGGAGAGCAGCCCAGCATGGCCTAGAGAGACTGGGGAGATGGCTGCTTAGAGATCTTTGTGTAAGCAGGTGAGAGAGTGTGGAAAGGGCCCTGGTTCTGGGGTGTTCCCACAGAGGGGTGGGGGTGGGGGGACGAAAGGAGGCAGGGAAAGAGCCAGAGTAGGACCAGCCTCGTGGAAGGAGAGCCTGAGGATGTCCTGTCACAACACTCCCACGTGAAGCTGTGGATTCCTCCTACGCTTGCCTGGGAACAACATAGGAAGAGTGGCCAAGGCTGAGTGTGTCTAAGGTTGAAAGGCAAGGACAGAATCAGGCCTTGGAAAGGCGGCCTGTGGGCGCTGGGCAAGTGGCGTCCAAGCATCAGGAGACCGGGTCCCGTCCTGTCTCCAGCCCCTGGGCCAGGCCTTTTCCTGCCCTTGGCCCCACTTTCCCCATCTGCAGAATACAGGGACTGAACCAACTTAATGTTTTTTTATAGCTTTTTGACCCAAGCCCATGGTAAAAAAAAAGTTGGCACACATGCGCATGCACACGCACACACACACACACACACACACACACACACACACTAACCCTGTTTAAAAACTAAAGCTTCATGAAACAGCACTTTATTATGTATGTTTACTCTGATGTTTTCTGTTCAGTTGTCTATCATTTAAAAATGCTGGTCTTGGGGCACCTGGGTGGCTCAGTTGTTTTTGAATATCCGACTTAGGCTCAGGTCATGATCTCATGGTTCATGAGTTTGAGCCCTGCATTGGGCTCTGTGCTAACTGCTAGCTCAGAGCCTGGAGCCTGCTTCAGATTCTGTGTCTCTTTTTCTCTCTGCCCTGCCCCATTCATGCTCTGTCTCTCTCTGTCTCTAAAAAAATAAATTTTTTTAATGCTGGTCTTGGGGGCACCTGGGTGGCTCAGTTGGGTAAGGGTCCAACTTCGGCTCAGGTCATGATCCCACTGACAGCTCGGAGCCTGGGAGCCTGCTTTGGATTCTGTGTCTTCTCTCTGTCTCTCTCTGTCTCTCTGCCCCTCCTCCCCCTCAAAAAGAAATAAAAACATTAAACATTTTTTCTTTTAAATATGGGTCATGGCCCCCTAGCTGTTGGCATGGCCCACAAATGAGTCATGCCTCTTGGTCTGAAAACAACGCCCCAGCTCATCTGGAAGATTCCTTTCTCCTCTGGCAGCCTGCAGTTCTATTCCATTTCCTCTGGCCTCATGACCCTCATCAGCCAAGCCTTTGTGGTTTTCTCCTCTGTATCTGCAAACAGTGGTCTCCAGTCTCAGGTGCCGGAGACTTTGACTGGAGGCATGGCCGTGAGGCTGTGGCACTGGAGGTGTGCGCCTGGTTTGTGGCACGGGGTCCTGGCTCACCCCTGTGCGGCTGCGTGCCGTCGCTCTGTCTCACGTGCTGGGGCTCCCAGGCTTTCTCCGCATCTCCACGGGAAAGGGGTGGGTCTGGATGTCATCCACACTCCCCTCCTTCCCCCACCCAGCCTTACTGCTTGGCCCACAGGACACCAAATGTTTGGAAGTGGAGCCCGTCCCAGTGAGAGTACCAGGCTCTTCCCTGCACCCAACCCTCTTCACCCCATCCCTCCTCCTGCTGAGTCCCTCCCTGGTCAAGTTCAGGAGCCACTATCATGGGAATGACCGATGAATGAGAAGAGCTTTAGCAACTGACAGACGTGGGAGCAATTCCCAGCTCTGTCTCTGCTTGGCTGTGTGGCCTTGGGAAAGTTCCTGAACGGCTCTGAGCCTGTTGCCTCCACTGAAGCCTGGAGATAATAGCATCTATCTTAGAGGAGAAGCATAAGGCTGCAGCGACAGGTTCAATGTCGTGTGACTGACACCAGGTGGGTGCTCAGGAAAAACTCATCCCCCTGCACCCCTTCCCCTTGTGTGGCCCATGAGAGAACAGCCAGTGGCAGGCAGGGGACATCCGAGAGAGGCTGCCTCAAGTTGGGTAACCCACCCCCGCAACATGTCCAAAATATGCAGAGCCTGGGGCATGGCAGGCATCTCGCGTCCACTGGGAAGCCTGAGCGGCGTCTGAGGAGGAAGATAGGCAGGGCTTGAGGAGAACCGATCTCTGGGCCCCCAAAACAGGCCAGTAGCTATTTACAAGGCTGACGGTGTGCCCTGTCTCCAGGCCGGGCTCAAAACCTATTACATGAAAGGGCATCTTTTCAACACTGATTTCTTGGAATCTGCTTAAAAATTCACCCTCCTCCAGGGCTAGTTTAACCTCAGTGTGTTTTAATAAGTCATCTAGTTTGGCCCAGGAGAAGGATGGGGGCAATCGTGAGGGTTCCACTATCACAGAGTAGTGAGGAGAACTTTCTAGCAAACACCAGAATGAGGGTATTCAAGCAGGCAGTCTGGAGAAGCTGTTGGCTTATTTGCATGCTGCTGCCTATTACCAAGGCTGCAGGAAAGTCGTCTTTGCAGGGAGCCTTCAGAGCCCACAGCGCCTTCTTCTTGGTGCCCACCCCCTCCTGCCATGCTGGTAAATAATTGAAACAGAGCTCTGAGCCAGGCTGGAGATGGGCATAAGAATACCTCTGCCATCTGAGACTGCAGTGCCCAGAACGTGGAAAGCAGCTCCTCTGAGGGTTCCTGTGCCCCTTGGCTTTCAATAGCTACAGAAACCGGGGCTCCGACAGCCGAAGTGCCTGGCCCGAGGCTGCATGGCTCCAATAGCAGAGGCTGGGAGCCCCTTTGCAAGACGACCCCATGCAGCTGGGAAGTGACAGTGCCCGAGAGAACCCTTGACCTCCTTGCCTCTGTGCTCCTGGCCAGCTTCCGCTGCCCTCTGCTCTGCTTTGGCAATAACCAGAAGACGCTCCTTCTGAGACAGAGGCTGGCACTCTAACCTTGGAACATAAAGAAGTGCTCAGGGCTTACATGGGGCTGGCTCGTGGCTCAGTAGAGGCAATGAAACCTTCCAGGATCTGAGGCTGCAAGCCCTGGCTTTATGCTTACTAGCTGGGGAGGTCTCTTGGCCTCAGTTTCCCA
>NC_043710.1:18606169-18613088 GCF_006229205.1 Suricata suricatta | reverse complement strand
TCTGGGTGCGTGCAGGGGGAGAGCCAGCTGACCGAGGGGCAGTCAGTCTGTGCCAGGGTGGTAAAGCAGTCACAGGCAGGGGCCTGACCCTCTTGTCCCCTGAACCCCAGGAAGCAGAGGAGCATCTGCGAACAGAACTGCCCCCAGGCTGGTTCTTTCCGCTTTGCTCGGCCTCTCCGCATCCCAGGCCGGACTTGGCATCCCTGCTCCCATCTGACCTGGGCTAGGGTACCGTAGGCTCCCTTGGAAACAAAGCCCTGTTAATAGCTGAAGAACTGGTGGTTGCTGTTTTTAAACCCCGGCTCTGCCCAAAAGCCAAAGTGTGGGCGGGGATGGTGGAGGAGATGGCGGCAGGAGCCCCTCCCCTGTCTGCTACCATCTTCCTGCCCCATCTGCTCCCCCAGCCGCCCCCACCATGGAAGAGAGCCTTCCCCCACAGCCCCAGCCTGGGCTGTTTGCCACTCTCTGGCTCAAGAGGAAGCATCTCTTTCTTCCGAATGGGTCACCTCATCCCTGATCCTCCGGAGGGTTCTAAAACATCAGAGCTGGAGGGGCCCCCAGTAAGTGAGTCCAGCCTCCTCCCTTCACAGATACCGAAATGAAGGCTCAGAGGTGGGAAGCAACTGGTTCAAGGCCACAGAGTACATGGGTGACGGAGCTGATATGGCATCCCACACATCTGACTCGTCCAGTGTGGCTCACATCACATCAGAGGGACAGAGAGATGCGGAGGTACAAATGAGGAGCGCTGATTTCTCGGTCAGGCAGACCCAGCTTTGAGTGCTGCACTTAGCACTCAGAGTGACCCCGGCAAGCTACAAAGCACCCTGAGTCCTCATATGTAAAAGAGGGTAATAACTAGGCTCCCCTTAAAGGATGCCATGGGGATGATTTAGGTTAGGTTCTTGCAAAGCATCATTGGCAGAACACCAGACACATTCTGTACATTACACATCTGTAAATGTTCAACAGATGACATTTCGGTGTCCCTCTGTAATCCCAGGGGCTGCAGGCCTACTAAGAAAAGGAACCACCCTTCGTCCCCTTGCATGGCTACCCTCTGCCCCACTGAGCCAGGGGGAGGCAGTTTAGTCTCTTCCGGAAAAGCCAACCCTGACCCAGCAAACTCAGCAAGGCCCAGAGGGGAAGAGACCCCTGGCCCTGATGCCTGGGCTGGCCCCCAGGACCCCCAGATCTGCCCACCCCTCCTCCACACACGCAGCTCTCACTGGATCTCCCACCCTGTGCACCCCACACACATTTGGAGGAAGGTAGGTATGGGGTGGAGGTTCTGTTGAAAGAGCCCAATATCCCCAGATTCACCCCGGAGTCCCCTTTGGGCACTGGCGGTAACACCTTACAATGGAGACATTGCTTAGTTCCTTAGAGCTTGCCATCGCTCTGTCTGGCTTTCTCCTTGACAGTGCGAGTCAGGCAGAGATGAGAAGTGCCCCAAACCCTCACATACCCGCTGGAGCAGGAGCTTATTGGTGCCTTTCCCTTCTCTTTTCAACCATGTTGGGGGGCTGGGGAGGTTAAGTATGAGATAATGGAAACAAAAGCAACTTGTATTTCATGCTTAAGACAGGGTGGGTGGGCACTGGGCTAGGTGCTTCCCATACCCTGATTGCGGACTCCCAGCAGCATTGCTTATGTGTCAAGGTACCAGTAAAGGAGTCTCAGAGAGTGTGACCTGCTCAGGGTCACAGAATGAGCTCAGGATGGAGTGGGGTTTAATCTAGCTCTGTGTTCTCCTGACCTGACAGCCGACTCCTGAGGCTCTGGAGGACACAGAACATCTGAAAAAGCCAGCGAGGACTAGGGTTGGTCCTGGAGACATCCTGAGAGGTAGAGAGCCGTGGATGGGGGAGGTGGGGGTCAGTGATAAGAAGGGAGGAATCTAGGTCATGTGGGAGCTCAGATTCCGTCCTTGGGGGGAGGACCTCTCTCTACCCTCCCTTCTCTTCCTGGAAGCCCGCTGTGAGTAGGGCCCAAAGCCATCCTTCTGGGCAGAGTGGAAGCAAAGAGGGCTGATGTCCTTGATAACCTGGGACCATTGCTGTGAAGCACAGACCTCCTTTCCTACTTTTACCACCCTGGAGCTGGGGTTGGGGGAGCCTTGTATCCAGAGCAGCTGAGAGGGGTGACCCAGGGTACCCCAGTCCCTGGCCTGGGCATTTGGGGTCTGGAAGAGCCGTGTGTGTGCTGGGAAGAAGCCCTGGTGGAGATGATGTTGTCCCCGCCCCCCTTGTTCATTGCCAGGAGCCACAGGAGCAGAGGTCACGGGGAGGAGGAGCAGAGTGGTGGTCACTCAGGAGGAACCCAGAGCACTGGCCTGGCCGCTGGGGAAAGGCAGAGACTGGCAGTCTAGTCCAGTGGGGAAGGCAGACCACACTGGTGAGGGGGACAAACAAGTGAGGAAGCCTTTTAATTAGTGGTGTAGAGTGACTGAGGGACAGCCTTAAATATGGTGGCCAGGGAAGGCTGCTCCGACGAGGCAGCTTTGAGTGGGGCCCTCTGTGGTGCAGAGCTTGCCCAAGCGGCTTGACCAAGTCCACACAGGACGTTCAGGGAGGGCCAGGCTAGGACCTGTCTCCGGACTCCCATTGTTAATACGTCCCTCCTTCTAGAAACATCCTTCTCTTGCATTTTGACATGTTCTCCTGGTCTCCCATTTACACTGCTGGACATTGCTTCTCTGAGTCCCTGACTGGCTCCCCCCAGTGTTGGCTGGTCCCAATCTTTCTTTCACTGGAAGGTGGGCTTCCCCCCCCCCCACCGTCCCATCTGTCCCCTGAAGACTCCCCAACTGCCCCCTCCATCCCTCACCTCTTCCCTGAGTTCTCCCAATGTCCTGCTTGAGCTCTTCACTTGGCTGTCTAATGGCTGTCTTGGTTAGGACAACGCTGAGTTGATATAATAGAGACCTGAAATTAGAGAAGTTTAAAAATATTCAGTTGACTGCTTTCTCATACAATAGCTCCAAGGAAAGTGTTTTTGGTTGGGAGATAGCTCTGCCCGACAGGGTTATTTAGGGATCTAGACTAACACGAAGCATCCAGGGTCTGTCTGGTGGTTACTCTTCCAGTCTGTTAGGAAAAACATGGAAGCCGGGGCAGGATTCTCCTCTTACACACAGTGGGGCAGAAGTTGAATTCTGCTCACATTCCACAGATGAGAGTTTAGACACACGGCCCTGGCGCAGCTGGAAGGGAAGCTGGGAAATGTGACCCAGCTGGGTGGACAGCTAGCAGTCTCTGCTGCAGTCCCTTCTAGAACTGTGAGCACTTCCCTGTCCTGGTGGTGGAGGAGGAGCTCCGGGGGCAATCCCTTTGTCCAGCGTCTCCCTGGCCCTTGGCTTTGCCTTCAGTAAATCCCTCCTTCATGTTTATTGCTCTCCACCACCACCCAGTAGTGGATTGAAAGTCTGTCTTCTTTGGAAACAAATCTGGGCTGGGACGGTCAAGGGCTTTTGAAGTCCAGCCTTGCAACTTTGTTGGTAACACCAATTCCTTCAAAAACTTGGGACGTCTGTCTGCTTCTCGTCAGTTCCATGAGCCAGCAACCACACCTTAGAACTCCTTTCTTGTCAGTTATTGAGTCCGTCTGCCTTGCCCAACTCACGTCTTTCTCATTTTAAGTGAAACTTATTCTGCGGGCATCTGAGATAATAAACTTGAATGACGAGGCAACACTGCTAACGTAATACTTCGCTACAGCAGTGATCCCTTTGCTCTGAGAGGCTGCAGGCCACAACAGTCTGATCGCCTGCTCTTTGGACAAAAACGGCTGGTTTACCCAACCCTGACCACAGCGGTTGTCTGTATTATGTCCTCCTCTGTTCCTCTCTTCCCGCAAACGAGCCAATCTCTTTCCTGTAGTGTCTTGCTCAAAGCATCATTGAGCAGCCAACATGAGCAAATGTTAGTTCTTTACAACTGTTTTTTTTAGGAATATGGGCTCAGCAGGCATCTGGTTCATCTTCCAAATTATCCCAGGTAATGTTTAACAAATGTTTTGTCATAGTATAAAAAGGGTCACCAACTTTCCATCCTCACTAATTGCTTCCGTCTTGCTTACCACCTGTTGGCTGAACCAGTGCCACAAATTTTAGGGTTTTCACGTTTGGCAGCTTTGCATTCCTGGTACAAGTTTCTGTATTAGAGTATCGCTAAGTTGCTGTTCAAAGGAAATCCCAAATAGAGTGGCCTTAAGATTATGTAAATTAACTTTACTCTCACATAATACAGTTCTGATATGAGCATTGCTCCGGACAAATCCATTAAAGTCAACCTTGATTCCTCCACCACCCCATCTACTCCACGAGCAAGTCCTCTCACCCTTCCTAAGACAAATCCCCAATCTGACCGGTTCCCTACATGTCCACTGTCTTCACCCAATCCAAGTCCTCGGCGTCTTATATTTGGGGTGATGTAACAATCTTGTGAGCTCCCTGCTTCTTCCCCACCCCCTTCCAGTCCACACTTTACCTGGCAGCGAGAGTGTGCTTTTTTCAAATTTATTTTTGAGAGACAGTACAAGCAGGGGTGGGGGGGGTCAGAGAGAGAGGGAGACACAGGATCTGAAGCAGGCTCCAGGCTCTGAGCTAGCTGTCAGCACAGAGCCTGACACAGGGCTTGAACCCATGAACTGTGAGATCATGGCCTGAGCCGAAGCTGCATGCTTAACCCACTGAGCCATAAATTGGAGGGGCGCGTGGGTGGCTCAGCCAGCTGACCGTCTGACTCCGGCTCAGGTCATGATCTCACAGTTTGTGGGTTTGAGGCCCGTATCTGGTTCTGTGCTGACGGCTCAGAGCCTGGAGCCTGCTTGGGATTCTGTGTCTTCCTCTCTCTCTCTGTCCTTCCCCTACTCACACTCTGTCTCCCTCTCTCTCTCTCTTAAAAATAAACATTAAATTAAAAAAAAAAAACATGAATTGGAGCATGTGGCTTGCCTGCCCCAAACTCTTCAGTGCCTTACCTTAGACTAAAAGGCTATTAAAAAATAAATAAGTAAAATGTCTCCTTAACTTTAACATGGCTGTCCAGGCCTTTTGTGACTGCCCCTCTTACTGCCTTCACCCACTCTGCTTTAGCCACATGGGTTCGCTCCTGTTCCCTGAATAAGCCAAGCTCTTTCCTGCCTTAGTACCTTTGCACTAGGGTTCCCTTTGCCTGAAACGCCCTCTTCTCACTTGGTCACACTCTGGTTCCTTCTTCGTACGCCATAGGGCAAAGGGCTTCAGGGTAAGATAAGAGTGAGGGCTTAGGAGCTAAGTCCACCTGGGTTTGAATCTCAGCTCTGCTGCTGACTAGCTGCATGACCTTGGGAAAGTTCTTCTCTCTGTAAATGGCAATAAGAAAAGTGCTTGTTATCCAAGGTTGTTTAGAGGATTAAATACAATACTTAAACACATTAAATGAATTAATTGGTAAAAAGTACTCAGAGCATGGCACATGTTAAGCATATGAGCAGTGTTATTATTGTCCCTTAGGGTCACCTTAAATATCACCCACTCAGAAGCCTTCCCTGGCCACCCCTGCTGCACATTTCTCCATCTCCATCCCTATCACACCACCCAAGGTCACGTTCAAGTTGAGGTGTGTATTGTCTGTCCCTCCCACTGGAATGTAACTTTCGTTAGGACACGGACTATCCTGAGCTGGCACATAGTAGGTCCTTAGTGAATCTTTGTTGAATGGCTGTAGAAGGAATGGAGGCCAGACCGAATGGATCCCTCCCTCGCTTCCCAGCAGCGCTGTGAGCCTTGCTGGGCGCCTGTGGAAAGATGAAGACTCTGCTTGGTGCCCACAGTACTTGAGGCCCGTGTGGTCTGAGGCGGTGCTCTGGTTTCTTCTTGGGAGTCAGGATGACTAGGGGACTTGCCCAGAGAAGCCCTAGGTGGCTACTACCCGTTAGCAAGGGACTCTGTTAACATGGACTGTGCAGTCTGTGCTGCCTGGTTCTGTCAGTTACTACTGAACTAGTTACTTATCCTCTCTGTGCCTCCACTGTCTCATATGTAAATTTGGGAGAATACCAATTACCTTTCAGGGCTGTTAGGAAGATTAAATAGGATAATATATGTAAAACGAAGCTCACTAGCTGGCTTGGAGTGAAGCTCTCCAGATTGTAGTTATTATCACTGTTATTAGTGCCTATGCAAGTGTCATTCTTCTGAGCGTGAATAGGGGGCCTGGCGCCCCAGGGACTTGGGGGTGGGGTCGTGAGGAGACAGAAGACAGCTAGGGAAGGGAAGACCTGGAATGGAATCATCAGAGTGTTTGTGTATGGATTTGTGTCTGTCTGGGGAGGGGGTGGCAAGGATCCAGAGAAGAAACCCAATCCTTTCTCTGATCTCAGTTCTGGGAGCCAGGCGCTGGGGCTCCCCCTGCGGCCAGCCCTCTCCCAGCTGCGAGGAGGGCTGGGAACTGCCTCCACCACGCGCCCAACGCAGAACCCGCGGCGGAGTCACCAACGTCTTTGAGTGTGTGCATTTGGGCTCACGGAGGGGGAAGGGACCTGCGCCGCCGCGGCCACCACTGTCGGTACGAACTTGGGGATCCCGGGACGCCCGGTGGCAGCCGGGGGAGGGGGCGGCGATCCGAGGGCTCCCGCCTGCCCTCCGGCCAGCCCGCCCGGCCGCGTGCTCCCGGGGCCTCGGATGCTCCCGGAACCCCGCGGGCGGGGCCTGCCTTCCGGAGCCGGGTTGGCTGGGGGCGGGCGGCGCTGGGGAAAGGGCCGTTACTTTCCCAGAGCGGCGGGGCGACGTCAGGCGGAAGGGCGCGGAGCGCGCACGCTTTAAATGGCATTCGCTGTCATCCGAGCTCGCGGCCGTGTGGGCAGGAGCGGGCTATATAAGCGGCCGGCCGGGCCGCCGCGGGGCAGACGGTGACAGCCGCGGCGGCGAGCGCCC
>NC_043710.1:18603095-18606069 GCF_006229205.1 Suricata suricatta | reverse complement strand
CGCCCGGCCCCGGAGACGCGGGCGGCGCCATGGCGGCCGCCAAGCCCGGCGAGCTGATGGGCATCTGCTCCAGCTACCAGGCGGTGATGCCGCACTTCGTGTGCCTGGCCGACGAGTTCCCGCAGCCCGTGCGGCCCGCCAAGCTGTCCAAGGGCAAGGGCCGGCTGCGGCGGCCGCGCCAGTCCCGCTTCAAGACGCAGCCGGTGACCTTCGACGAGATCCAGGAGGTGGAGGAGGAAGGAGTGTCCCCCATGGAGGAAGAAAAGGCCAAGAAGTCGTTCCTGCAGAGCCTGGAGTGCCTGCGCCGCAGCACGCAGAGCCTGTCGCTGCAGAGGGAGCAGCTCAGCAGCTGCAAACTGAGGAATAGCCTGGACTCCAGCGACTCCGACTCGGCCCTGTGATGGGCGCCGCCCGCTCCGGGACGGAGAACGGAGCCCCAGAGGGCCCGCGCCCCGCACTCCGGGGACCCGCGGAGGACGGGGACCTCTCGCCCGGCCGCGAACTGCTCGTCCAGGGCCCGAGCGCTCGGGGGTGCCGGGGAGGGGGGCCGCTTCCTTTGCCCTTGTAAATGTTTATTTTTTAACTCTTCCCAGTACGGACTCTGCTGTTGAGTGTGTGCGGGAGGCGCGCCCGCGCCGAGTTGACCCCGGGTCGCCAGGGCTTCCCGGAGAGCCACTCCACGCCCTTGTCCGATGGTTCGCAACTCCGATTTTGCACACCGCTCCACCGTGCCCCCCAGCGCACGCACCCGTTCACACTCACGCCAACACACTCTCGCTGAACACTTTTATAATTGTTAGGCGCGGCTGATGGGACTTTGGGCGCAGCGCAGGTGCTGCTGCGGCCGGAGGATGGATATTTATTTTTGCATTGCGATGGCTGACGGCTTTTATTTAACGATCTTTTTACTTGGATATGTCTGTGAGGCTCCCGAACGGAGACAAATAAAGTCAATATATTTGCACAGTGCATTTTTCCCGGCTCTTGACTTCTTGAACCTTCGGGGACCAGGCTCCCAAGACTGGGGGAGGTGGGAGAGGATGTGGCTGGAATGGGGGCCCAGGGATCCCCGGTAGAGGTAACCCCACGAGCTTCAATCACCGGAACGAGGTCTCGCCCACGGTGCCTCGGGCCATTACCCGCTTCTTCGAGTGGATACCCGGCCCAGAGCGCTGCTGCCTCCCAGGTCTGTTCCCGGTCGCCGCCGGCGTCCGGGATGGAGTGTAGCCGCTGGCTCCTCGCAGGTCGGCGCTGTGAAGATGGAGAGAACCTTCCTTGGTGCGGTTGACCACTCAGGGAGGCCGGGGGCAGGGTCATCGTCCCGCATTCACCGAAGGAGACCCCCCTCCAATCGGTTCCCCTTCCAGGCGGGGGGTGGGGAGATACCCGAGCCATCAATGGGAGACCTGGGCTGGGATATTTGGGTGGTGGGACCCAACGGAGTGCTGCGGGTGACTCCGGGGCTGGGCGAGAGCACCCAGCTGAGGCCCCGCGCCTCCCGTGCTGACTCAGCGCAGTGCCCGGCGCCCCGGCACTGTCCCAGCCAACAGTGGCCGTTCCGGTTCTTTGGTCGCTTTCTCCAGCCTCTTTTGCCCTCTTCAGCATTCCTCAAGGAGGGTGGGGCATGTCTTTGGTCGAGTCTGAAGGGCGCTTGAGTACCGCCGCATCCCCTCTGTTTTCAGATGAGGAAACAAACTTAGCGAAGAGGGAGAGGTCACATGGAAAGTAGTGGCGTCGCAGTCAGCTGTCTGGACTCCGCGTCCGGTGCTCTTTCCATCACATGCCTTTGCAGTGGCCTCCAGCAGCTGTCCCCGCGCTCCTGCGCACACCCTAAACCCTCTAGGTTAGCGGTATAACACTATCACCTGACAGTAGGTGGCGATCTGTGTAATAAACAACATTAGGTTGAGGCGGGTAGGCCGCCACGCTTGGGGACCACACTCAGCCAACACCTCCAGGATGACTTAAGAGCTGACCCACCATGGCCAAACGCTAGGCTGAGTAGTTCAGGACACGCGGAGAGTTTGAGTGCTGTTCCTGCCACGTCTCTCGAAATTGCCAGCTTCTTTGCTAGGGTGCCCTCTGGTGGTGGGGGCTGGTGCTCTGACAGCCCCGCAGGGAATTGCCTTGGACTCTTGACACCTTGTACCTCTCCCTAGCACTGGACTCTGCAGAAAATGAGAAAGGGGGGTGGGGGAGGGGCGGGAAGAAAAGAAAGAAAGCAAGCAAAGAAACCAAAATAGAACCCACAGGGCCTGAAAGAATGCCTTCCCATCTGGCTCAAAGGGAGGAAGCCAGCGCAGGACCTTGGGGCTGGGGTGTTTGGCGGTGCCAGGCCCTTGGGAACACATGGGCCATTGCAGTCCCCAGCCATAGTTTCCCTGTGGTGGGATTCCTTAACTTCAAAGGCCTCAACCTTTGAGGGTGGCTGAAGCTCAGAACCATCCCCCTAACCCTGTTCTGTGTCCTCATCCTCCTCCCCCGTCTTATCTTACATCTCTAGCAGTAGGTCCTGTTTCTGCTCCTGTAAGTGGTGAGGCCCTCAGCCTTTCTGGGGGCGGTTCGCACCCTTCAGGCCTGAGATCCTAGCTAGGCAGCTCCAGGAACTTTGCAGTGGAGCCTAGTGATCAGCTGAAGCCCTGCCTACCTGAAGGGTCTCCTTGGGTCACCCTGCTCAATCTCTGGGGGTTGTTGTAGGGTCCGTTGCATATCTAATCACCCTAGTCTTTGCTCTTCAGAAATGTTTGTTGGGTTAAAATCAATAAAGAGGCAATAAGGAAAATTGATGCCTATCTTGCCTACATCCTGGTTCATTTTATTTGTTCATCACAATACAAAACAAGTCATTTCCACCACCCTGAAATACATAGGTTATTTTGGACATTATGCATATGTATTTTCTTCAACAAAATGGGTTTATGCCCTAAATACTATTTTTGTTAATGTTTATTTATTTTTAAGAGAGAGAGAGAGA
>NC_043710.1:18551477-18602995 GCF_006229205.1 Suricata suricatta | reverse complement strand
TGGAGCAGGCATGTGCCTGGGGTGGGTGGGAGCCTGCCCAGCCTTCTGCCGTCTGCCGCTGGGGTTTACAGGCTCGTCCAAGGAGACGCCTCCTTCCTCC
Organism: Suricata suricatta; assembly: GCF_006229205.1. Lineage (NCBI taxonomy): Eukaryota > Metazoa > Chordata > Mammalia > Carnivora > Herpestidae > Suricata > Suricata suricatta. The sequence continues at coordinate 18,602,895 of NC_043710.1, read as the reverse complement.
CCCCCCCCCGCCCCCCCACCGGGGCCTCAGCCCACAGTCCTAGCCTGGGTGATGAGTTTTCAAACAAGCCGGAGCCCGGAGGAGGTAATAAGCGGCCATGCCAGCCCTGGTCCGCAGTCTCCTCTAAATGCTTCTCTTTGGCCCTGGGGGAGAGATTCCTCAGGGTGCTTCTTGGACTGGTTTGTAAGCCAGCTTGGGCTCTGTGCTAACTGTGGGCCCACTCGGTATGGGGTTGAGAGGGAAGCGCTGTCTGCTGTCCCAGGGAATCAAGGTCAGCAGGGGACTTGGGACTCCTCCCTCAGGGAGTGCATGTGGTGTAGCCCCCAGACCCACTGAGCTCTGGCCAAACGGGGAGGGGATAAAGGCCCTCATTTAGTGAGCACCTCCTGTATGCACTCTTACTTTCATGCTGAAAACCTTTCCCAGGCATTTTACAGATGAGGGAATTAATAAGGACCAGAGGAATTAAGTTTCTTGCCCAATGCCACACAGCATGTCAGTGGTGAGCACGGTTGCCATCCAGGATATATATATTTTTTTTCACTCTGGAATTTTTAAATGTTGTGCTCTGACTAGAATGTGAACCCCAGTTCTTTCTGTAGCACCCCCGCACCCCACCCCATGGCAGCCGTGAGAATGGGCCTTGCCAGACCACCTATGACAGGGTGTAAATGACCCATGCAGGGCAGCCCTGGCTTTGAACTCCATCCCATGCCTCCCACGAGCGGCTCCCCACCGGTGACCGTGTGCACCTGGGCACTAGGGCAGAATGGCTCCCCAGAGACGTGATTTCTTTGTTGGTCGGCTTTGGCTCAAGGATTTCCCAGGGGTCTGCTGGGGCTTCCTTAGACGGCCACAGTCACCTCTCTGTATCTCTTCCTTTCAGGGTCCCTCTGGCCTTCCCTGCTGACTCCCCCAGGCCTTCTCTGGCTCCCTCTCCATTTCATTTCACACATCATGTCTCCTAATGACATCTCACACCTTGGCAGTCTGCTTCTTGGAGACTCCAGGCTAGCCCACCCTTCCATCCCCCCAGCAGGCTCGTGGGGCTGCCACACGTCCCTTGGGCACCCTCTGGCCCCGGATGCTGGGCATCATTTTACAGAGTAGTGTAGAGTACAGTTTAGATACGGCAAAGTTTCCCAAGCAAACGTGTGTCCTAGGGGTCGCCAGATCCAGAGCATGTTGTGGCCTGTGTGCAGGGCAGGAGGGCCAGGGTCTCCCAGAGAGACAAACGTCCTCTCAGCTTATGCTCAAGGCCGTATGACTCTTAGCGGCCCCCTGCCCGTTCAACTCCCAGGCACATGGCAGAGACCGCTAAGTGCCCACCAATACTGATTTTGCCCTTCCTCTAGGGCACACAGCCAGACTCTTGGTCCCGGGTGCTCTTGCACACAGGTCTCTCCATGCGATTCAGTTTTTGCCGTTGGCATATACTGGGAACAGAAGTGTGTTTCTCCCAGGCCTTGGCCTTGAGGTGTTTTCTCCCACGGCCCCTGAGCCTTCCGTTCCCCTCCCCACAAGTGGGAACATGGATGTGCCCATAACCCGATGGGGACCAAGCTGCCAAGGCCAACGGCCTACAGGATCGCAGAGAAACATGATGGAAGGCCCCCAGGCTCCTGGATGACCTTGTGGAACCCAACAGCCTGCCAATCTGGAATGGTCGTCATAGACTGTTAGGTCTATGAGACACATTTCTATCTTCTTCGAGCCATTGAATCATTACTGGATCTCATTATTACAGTAGCCTTCCCTTACCCTGAACAAACAACAACAACAAAAACATTACTGGCAATTTATTATTATTTTTTAAATTCTATTTATTTATTTATTACATTTATTTCTTTTTGAGAGACAGAGCACAAGTTGGGGAGGGGCAGAGAGAAGGAGACACAGAATCCAAAGCAGGCTCCAAACTCCGACCTGTCAGCACAAGCCCGATGCTGGGCTCGAACTCACAAACTCTGAGATCATGACCTGAATTGAAGTCAGACGCTTCACCAGTTGAGCCACCCAGGTGCCCCTATTATTACTGTTTTAACAAAAGCCCTAAACTACGAGTCATTGACTTGGTTTCGCTGCAGGTGGGAAGGGGACAGATAGTGCAGGAAAGTCGGAGACGCTTGTCTCCTCTGCTAAAACCGTTTCGATGACGCTTTGGTCATGTAGTGGCTGAGCCCCCAGCTCTAGGGGAAGTGGTTGGAAAGAAGTGGGATATTAGTATATGCAGGTTGTTGTTCTTTGCGGATTTCAGCAAGTTATTAAAGAAAGACACGAGAGAGAGTATCTAGGAGCGTGGTGTCTGAGAGGTGAAATCCACCACGTTTGCAACCTGCATTGGAGATGAGCTGCTGCGGCTCAGAGCCCTTTCTGGAAGACTACCCAGGAGGCCCAGCACAGGCTCCAGCGCCGGAGCGAGGTTAGGTCAAGGGTATTGTCTTCCCACTCAGACTTATTGTTTTAGAATCCCCCTGTGTAGCCCCAATGAAAGTGAGCTGGGCCAGAGCAGGAAACCAAGTAATAAAGCAGGCTTCAGAACTCTGCTGAGAAAACATCTCGTGTGGTTATTGGCACCTGGAACCAGCTAGAAGCACCTAGACCAGAAATCTTTTGAGGGAATTGCCAAAGAAAGTAGGAATTGACCGGTGATTAGGATTGTCTGAGTCCCAGAGATGTCAGACCTTTTAATACTCACTTCAGAAGTGGCCACAGAGGATGATGGGAAAAGAGAATTTTCCAGAACCGGGTTGGCCAGATCCACCTCATCTACCAGAGCCAGTCCTCATCAGCAGCCAGCACAATGTGCTGTGTGCCAGAGACTTCTGTTTTTTTTTTTTTTAATTTTAATTCCAGTGTAGTTAACATGCAGTGTTATGTTGGTTTCAAGCATACAGTATAGTGATTCAGCAAGTCCACACATCACCCCGCGCTCCTTAATCCCTATCACCTGTTTCACTCATCTCCCTCCCACCTCCCCTCTGCAATCACTGCTGTATTCTCTACAGTTAAGAATGTTTCTTGGTTTCTCTCTCTCTCTCTTTTTCCTTTGATCATTTGTTTTGTGTCTTAAATTCCACATATGAGTGGAATCATATGGTATTTGTCTTTCTCTAACTGACTTAATTCACTTCGCATTGTACTCTCTAGCTCCATCCATGTTGTTGCAAATGGCCAGATTTCATTCTTTTTTTATGGCTGAGTAATATTCCATTGTCTGTATAGACCACCTTTTCTTTATGCATTCATCAGCTGATGGACACTTGGGCTGCTTCTGTATCTTGGCTATTGTAGATAATGCTGTTATAAAGATAGGAGTGTGTGTATCCCTTTGAATTATTGTTTTTGTGGGGTTTCTTTTGGAGTAAACATTCAGTAGTACAATTACTGGATCATAGGGTAGTTCTATTTTTTAAAAATGTTTTATTTATTTATTTATTTATTTATTTATTTATTTATTTTTGAGAGAGAGAGAGAGAGAGAGAGGGAGAGAGAGAGAGACAGCATGAGCAGCGGAGGGTCAGAGAGAGGAGTCACAGGATCCGAAGACAAGCTCCAGGCTCTGAGCTAGCTCTCAGCACAGAGCCTGATGCAGGGCTCGAACCCACGAACCGTGAGATCATGACCTGAGCTGAAGTCGGACGCCCAACCAACTGAGCCACCCAGGTGCCCCTGGTAGTTCTATTAACTTTTTGAGGAACCTCCATACTGTTTGCCACAGTGGCTGCCCCAGTTTGCTTTCCCACCAACAGTGCAGGAGGGCTCCGTTTACTCCACATCCTCACCAACACTTATTGTTTCTTGTGTTTTGATTTTAGCCATTCTGACAGATGTAATTTTGACTTTTGATTTTGTGATGTTGATTTGCATTTCCCTGATGATGAGTGATGTTGACCATCTTTCCATGTGTGCACTAATGACTTTTGAGTTTCTCTTCCCTTTTCTACATGGGAGGGTTTTTTTTAAATGTGTATTTATTTTTGAGAGAGAGAGAGAGAGAGAGAGTAAGAGAGAGAACAAGTGAGCAGGGGAGGAACAGAGAGAGAGGGAGTCACAGAATCCAAAGCAGGCTCCAAGCTCTGAGCTGTCAGCACAGAGTCCAATGTGGGACTTGAACCCATGAATCCTGAGATCATGACCTGAGCCAAAGTTGGACACTTAAGTGACTGAGCTACCCAGGCGCCTCCACATGGGAGTTTTCCTTGTGGTTTCCCCACTCCTGTCGACCACTGTATTTGGGTGTGTTGGGAGGGGGCAGCCAGGGTGGTGGTACGGGGGACAGAGGGGCTGTCTTGCAGTTTACATGATTCTGGACCACGAGGAACCATATGTGGCTCTGGAGAGGATTTCCCTTTTCCCAGATAAACCGCACTTTGCCCTGGAGTGTAGCCAGATGGAGTTCAGAACTGACCTCCTTGCAGAGGAGGGAGTGTGTCCTGCTGTGGGAACCCAGATCTCACTGATATTCCATAGCCAGTTGGACAGACCACAGCTGAAACTGCTAATGGTCCCCTGAAAGCCATTTTCTGCATCTTTCTCTGCACAGGGCTACAAATCTCTTGTCCTCTTTTGCAATGAGTATGACCATGTGCCAAAGTTTTCCAGAATAAGCAAGCAAGCAGTGCATGCCATGCTGGGCCTAGGCTTTAAGACTGTGGGCATGGCCCTCTTATTCTTCCCAGAGGAATGTAGGCATGCCTGCAGCCTGCCTTTGACCAAGCATGAGCACACGGCCTGGGCACCTCATGACATTGAACTGCCTATGGAGGTGGAATGTGGACTCAAGATGGACCATTAGCTGAGAGAGAAAGGCACTCCTGTCTTCCATGAACATTGCATTCCTGCTGGGTCAGCTAGGCCTCGCCCTGAACCTGCAGCAGAGCGAGAGGGTGTTCTCCGCTACTCTGACCCAGAAAAATGTCCCATTCTCCTGACTGGGGTGGGGACAGCAGCTCCCACCCCAAACGTGCTGCATCAGTGGGCTCAGGAATGGGACAGGAAGCAAATAAACTTTGATTCCCAATAAATCATCCAGGGAATTGTTTCTACAAAGAAACCACAAAAGGCCATCATTGTTAGGGCGCCTGGGTGTCTCAGTCACTTAAGCATTGGACTCTTGGTTTCAGCTCAGGTCATGATCTCACAGTTTGTGCGTTCGAGCCCCATGTTGGGTTCTGTGCGGTGCCTGCTTGAGATTCTCACTCCCTCTCTCTCTGCCCTTCCCTGCCTCTCAAAAATAAATAAATATATTTTTTAAAGCCCGTAATCGTTTAGGCCCCAAAACAATCCCCAAGGAAGACATATTTTCTGACACCCACTTCAGATGAGGACAGAAGACAAGATGAGAACTTTCCAGAGGACAAAACCAGAGCGGCCTGCAGTTCCGCTCCCGGGGCAGAGCAGGCACAGCTCCTGCCCAGGACTACCGCACGGTGCCCAGGCTCGGTCTTCCGTAGCCAGGGTTTATCACCACCTTATTTCCTCTGTTTCACTGTTGTCTGTTGGTCAGGTTGGTGGAACAAATGAATTGTCTTTTAGCCTATAGGTCCTTAGACCACAAGGCGCCACATCTGAACCTGGCAGACAGGTCTGTGCGTCACTCAGAAATCCTGAGTACAGTCACTGTGATGTGTCCCTCATGGAGGCGGGTTGAGTGTGTCCTACTATGAAAGAATGAGCACACTCACATGGTTAGTGGCCATACATTGGTCGTGATCCCCTATGAGCCATTCTATCCTCTGTCCTAGGCCACTCCCAGCCCACCTCATTCCTTAGATTTAGTTTTGTCCAGTGACAAATTTTCTCCAATAAAATATGAGTGTAATATTTGCCACTTCTGGAGCCAGGCCTGTGACTGTGGGTGCGCTGGCTCTATAATCTCACCTCCCTCCTGCTAGAATCAAACTAGGGACATATGTGGTGGTGAGTTAGCTTCCTTAGCAAGCAAAGGATGGCATGATCTTCCGGGGTGATGGAGCCACAGCTGGGAAGGAACTTAGGTGTCTGAACCACGGAATGAGCAGAGCTATCGACCATCCCGGACTGTTCCAGGTGAGAAAAGAAAGTTCTTTCTTCTCTCAGGTACTGTGCAGCAGGTCTTTTGTATTATAGCAGAGCTCCTGGACTTATCACACTACCATTGATTTTCTGTCCGTTGATCCACCATGAGAGATGCATTCAAGTCTCCTCTACTCGCGTGCTCTGACTTTCCTTGCAGCGCTATGATTAATTCTGGTGAATGTGGCTACTGGGTCATCTGCTGCACAGATATTCATGTTATATCTGCATTTGAGTGACACAGCAGCTCCTTTTCATTGTGCTTAATTCTCTTTAGATTGAATTGCACTTTGCTGGCTACTCACATCATGACTTCTGCTAATCACTATTGTTATTTTTTTTATTTGCCTGGTTTTCCTTTGCTTGTCTTCCAGTTTCAGCCTCTTGAGTTTGTATTAGGTATGTCCCTTGCACACAATGGAGACTTAGATTTTATATCAAGATTTAATCTGAAGAAATATATATATGTGTGTGTATGTATGTATATATATGTATGTATGTATGTACACACACACACACACACACACACACACACACACACACACTTATAGTTAAATAAAGACCTAAAACAAATAAAGAGATTGAATCAGTAATCAAAAGCCATCCAACAAAGTCTCAGGCCAGATGTCTTCACTGGTGAATTCTACCAAACATTTAAAGCGTTAACACCAATACTGCTCAAAATCTTCCGAAAATTAGAAGACAAAGGAACACTTCCTAACTTATTTGATGACGCCAGTATTACTTTGCTACCAAAGCCAGACAAAGAAACCATGAGAAAATAAAACTACATACCAGTATCCCTTATGAATATAGATGCAAAAATCCTCACAAAATGCTAGCTAACAGAATCTAGCAGCATATGAAAGGAATTACCCACCATGACCAAATGAAATGTATCTCGGGAATGCAAGGGTGGTTCAACCAATCCTACATCTTTTCATGCAAAAAACACTTAGCAACCAGGAATAAAAGAGAACTTCCTCAACACAATATGAGACATTTAAGGAAAACCCACAGCGAACACCATACCCAACGGTGAAGAATGGAAACTTTCCTGAGATCAGGAACAAGACAGGCATGCCCTCTCCTGCCGTTTCCACATTGCACTGAAGGTCCTAGCCAGAGCAATGAAGATTCTCATGTAGGAATGCTTCTTTCTATTTTTCCTCACGTTTGCCTTTATAATATTGGATAGCGACCTTAGTTCCCTACTCGACTAGGCAGTCTCTATTAATGTCCAAGAACGAGCAATGAAAATTGGCACGTTTCCCCATCCCCCCATCCCTTTCCTCAACACGATGCAAAATGATCTCTACACATGTTTAACTTTAATATGCTATATTAAATATACTTCTATTGTTTGATTTCTCAGCTTCTGATGGTGTTCTTTAACTCCTAGCTACTATAGACAGATAGGGCTGTCTAAGGATGTTCTCTTGTGTCATCTTCTTTCCACTTTCCCCTCTCTCTTTTCATTAGATGTATCTACATGATCGCAGCCTGTACGAATTTACACTCAGATGTCCACACCTCCTTTTATCTTTGCTGTACATTTAAGTGTATTCAGTGTTTGCTCCTGGCCCTCCTTTTGCTGTGGGTTCCCTAGTCACCTCTTGGTGATCTAAACTGGTTCTCTGGTAGTTTTCTCAAGAAGGGGCCATGCACACAATACTCCCTGAGTTCTTGCATGTCTAACAGTGTTTGTTTGTAGCTTTTATACTTGAGGGACAGCTTAATGGCATAGCAAATCCTTTGGCTGACACATTTTTCCTTAAATATTCTATGAGCATCATGCCAGTGTTTGACCTTGAACCTTGCTAGGGCTGGCTCAGTTTTATCCCTGTGTGACTGACCAGATTTGGTTTTTGATTTTTGTTTGTTTGTTTGGCCTGACTGCTCAAAGGATATTTTCTTTATGTCTAAAGTCTGATAATTTTATTAGGAGAGTCTTGCAATTGACTGTTCTCAGTCCACTTTCTCTGACACACATGGTATCCTTCACGTAGATTCAAATATTTTACTGCAAGAATGTCTCCCTCATTTCTATTTTTAGGTATTCCTTGTATTTCATTGTTTTTGTTTTTCATGTCCAGAGGTTCCAATTATGCATATATTGGCTCTCTTTTGTTTTTAAAAATATCCATCAATTTCTCTCTAATTTAAAACACACACATTTTTCCGTTTTGTCTCATTTTATTCACATTCCTAGGTCTGTCCTTCATTTTTATTGTGTTGTGCCTAAGCCCTCCTCCCAACTGCATCCTCATTTGGCAATTATTTTGTTTTTTCTCCTCCCTCCCTTCTTCCAGCCCTCATTTCGTCTCCTCCCATTGCCTCGCTGTCTCTTCCCTGACTCATTCTCTCTCTGGATTGTGGTGTTCCCTCACAGAGACAATCATTTTAGTAAGATTTGTTCGTTCATAGAAGACTGGTCAGACTTTTCATCTATTTTTTAAAATATTTATTTATTTTTGAGAGAGACAGAACGTGAGTGGGGGAGGGGAGAGAGAGAGAGGGAGACACAGAATCTGAATCAGGCTCCAGGCTCTGAGCTGTCAGCACAGAGCCTAACACAGGGCTCGAACTCATGATCCGTGAGATCATAACGTGGGTCATGAACCAACTGAGCCCCCCAGGCGCCCCCAGACTTTTCATCTAGTCTGTGGTAACTTTATCTGCTAGGCTTTCCTGACCTTTCCCACCCTCATTCTTCAGCACTTTTGCATTGATTTTGTGCTAACTCCATTTAAAAAATTATGTGCCATGAAATGAGTTGGATTTTCACTCCGCAGATTTTTGTAGAAGGTTCTTTCAGAGAGTGTAATTTTGCTGGCTCTTTGTGGCCTCCGCTGCCATTGGGCTATTGTTCTATTTGCTCTGCACACCGGTTGCCTCACCCCAACTCCCAACACCTACGGCGAGTCTTTTCCGTCTCTACCCTTGCTTCTCTGACCCATAGCCCATGCTGTGTACCAGGGACCTACCGGGGTTCATTATTTTAGGTTGCTGGTTCTCAACTAGGAGCAGTTTCCCCCCTCGGGGTATTTTGCAATGCCTGGAGACATTCTTGGTTCCGCAGTCTAGAGTGGGGCTTGATGCTCCTGGCCTCTAGTGGGTAGAACCCAGGGGCTGAACGCCCTACAACAAAGACTTAGGGACCCCAAGTGTCGGTGGTGCTGAGGCTGAGCAGCTCGTCTTTAGAGTGAGCCCTTGGCTAAAGGTAAAGAATTTTGGCCCGAGTTCTTGAAAACTGGCCACTCCTAGGCTGACCCCCACCCCAGTCCCCACCAAACAGTTCCTGTTGCACTTCACCTTCATGGCTTCTATGTGAAATCTTTATTTTCACGAGTCTTTATGTATTTTTGAATATGTGGTTTATATAATGGAGTCTGTGTTATTTTTTCTGTTTATCTTTTCACATTTCGAACATCCAGGAAAGAAGGAATTTGCCGATCCCTGGTGCTAAGTCCATCCCCAAATCTAGAATTTGAGCTTGTGATGTTTTAGTTTAACCAGGGAAAGTGAATTCAGGCTTCAAAACCACTAATAGCCCATTTAGGGCTATGAATTTTTTAAAAAATTTTAATGCTTACTTTGAGACAGAGTGTGTGCGTGTGAGAGAGAGACAGAACCTGAAGCAGGCTACAGGCTGAGCTGTCAGCATAGAGCCCAACGCGGGGCTTGAACTCATGAACAGTGATCATAACCTGAGCTGAAGTTGGACACCTAACGGACTGAGCCACCCAGGCACCCCAAGGGGATACGAATTCTTAAGGAAAATGCTTTTCTCCTCAACTCAGTACTGAGATCTCTTTGCAGGTTTTGGTGGTGGTGATGGGGGCGGGTGCAGCTTGCTCCTCGGTCCCCCTGCCCTGATAGAGATCAGCTTTGGGTGGTGCTGGCCTCTTCCAGTAGCCTCCACCTTGGGCTGACCCTTGTTTCTCACCTATATCAGCCCATGAGAACCAAAGCCAAGGTTCACAGGATCCGATAAATGCCCTCAAGGTGAAAGGCATCCTCCTTCCCTGCCCACCTCTCTGGGTGCCTAAATTCACCTGTATTTTTGGCTTCTGAGTGTCCCACAGTTTCTTACCAGGTCATTGATTAATTTTTAAACAATTTTTAAAGTTTGTTTGTTTATTTATTTATTTATTTATTTATTTATTTATTTATAGAGAGAGCCAGCAGGGGAGGGGCAAAGAGAGAGGGAGACAAAGGATCCAAAAGCAGGCTTTTCTGCTGATAGAGAGCCCAATGCGGGGCTTGAACTCACTGACCATGAGATCATGACCTGAGCTGCAGTCGGACACTTAACCACTGAGCCACCCAGGTGCCCCATTAAATTTTTTTGAAGTCTTACTTTAACCAGCTTTTTGTTGTTGTTCCTTTCAGCATAAAAATCAGAAAGCATCTCTATGCCACTGTCCTACCCTACACGGAATCTCTGTCCTTACCTTTCTGAGCCTCTATTTCCTCATCTCTAAAATGGGAATAATAACAGGTTACCTCAAGATTTTCCGTGAGGATTGGTGAGGTAATAAACATACACCACCTGGAATGGTGCTTGGCACATAGTAGGTTGGCTGCCTCGTGAAGGTTAGTTGTTTGCTCTCTCTTTTTTCCGGGCCCGTCCAGCCCCTCCTTCGCCTCCCGCTGTGGTGGGGGAGAGCCCCGGTCCCCAGCAAGCCCAGCTGGCTCCCAGATCCGCCTGGACGCCACCCCCTGCCCACGCCTCTGCTCCTGGCGCCAGCTCCTCAGCCCTCCGGAGCTTTCGCTGTTTCCTCTCACTGTTTCCTCCCGCATGGAAAAGGGCCAGGGATAATGTTGCTGGCTGTCAGCACCCTTCCCGGAGGCCGGAAACCACTCTGTCTGCAGGGCGCACGGCCACCTGGGAGGGTGCCTCATCTCCCTCTCCTCCCCTCCACCCTTCACCCCTCCCCAAAACAGGCATGGCGGCGGCGGTGGGGGGCAGGGGTGTCCTTGATTTTTTGATAGCTTTTAATTTTTAAATAATTTTATATTTAGGGGAAAACGGGTGCAAAAATAGTACAAAAACTTGTTTGTCCTTAACCCACATCCCCCAAAGAGTCCACATTTTACATCATTTGCTTTATCATTTTATCTACTGATTTATCTATTGACTTATCTATCTATCTCCACATACGTATTACTATTATTTTCTGGACCGTAGGAGAGATGCAAATATGAAGTTCCCTCACCCTATAGTACCTTTTTGTGTGTGTGCCTAAACACAAGGACATGGTCCTTCAGAACTACCACACAGTTTCAAATTCAGGAAATTAATATAAATGCAATACTATGATGTAATCGATAGACATTCATAATTTTCCAATTGTCCCAACAATGTCCTTTATAGTAAAAAAGAAAAACATTTTTTTTTCTTGTCCCGCATCCAGGATTGCACGTAGCACTTAGCTGTCAGGCTTCTGACCTGGAACAAGTTCTTCAATCTGCTTTGTCTTTCACGATCTTAACATCTTTGAAGAGCATAAACCGGGTATTTTGTAGAATGCCCCTAAATCTGAGTTTGTCTGTGGTTCCTTCATGATTAAATTCATGGCGATGCATATTTGGCAGGAGTGCCACAGAGGTGATACTGTGACCTCAGCACATCGCATCAGGAGACACGCGGTGTCAGTTTGCCCCTCACTGGTGACGTTCGCTTTAATCACTTGGTTAAGGTGGTGTCTGCCAGGATTTTCTACTATAAAGACAGGATTTTAAAACAAACGAGCATGGGGAGAGAGAGAGAGAGGGAGAGAGAGAGAGAGAGAGAGAGAGAAACCGGGAAACAGACGCTTAACTATAGAAGACACACATGGTTACCTTACAAGAGGGGAGGTGGGGGGATGGGTTAATTAGGAGATGGGGATTAAGGAGCGCCCTTGTCACTTGTCCCGATGAACAGTAGGTGATGTGTGGACGTGTTGAATCGCTGCATCATGCACCTGAAACTAATATTACACTGTATGTGATGTAACTGTGATTAAATTTTTTGGATGACTTTATTTTTCTAATTTATTTATTTTGAGAGAGACAGCACATGTGCATGAGAAAGCACAAGAGAGAGAGAGAGAGAGAGGGAGAGAGAGAACCTCAAGCAATTCTCAATCTCACAAACTGTGAGATCATGACCTGAACCAAAATCAATACTCAGACACTTAACCAACTGAGCCACCCAGGCACCCCAAGATTTTATTTTTAGGTAATCCAAACACCCAACATGGGGAGCTGGAACCCACAACCCCAAGATCAAGAATCACATGATCCACCAACTGAGGGAGCCAACCAGATGTTTCGCTAGCTGAAATTTACATAAAAACTAAAATAAAATAAAATATAATTTCAGTTTACTTAGAAAAAAACCGAATTTTCCTCCTTGAAATTAATAACTATTTTGAGAGCAGGTAAATATCCTATTTTTCATCAAACTTCACCCTGTGGTTTTAGCATTCATTAACAATTTTTACCTGAATCAGTTTCTACTATGATATTTACAAAACAAAACAAAAACCCAAACTCCATCATTTCCCCTGCATTCATTAGTTGGTATTTTGACATAAGAAAGAATTCTCCCCAGAACTTTATTTGTGCACGCATGCATTTGTATCACTATGGACTCATGAACCTCTGTTTTATTCAACACCTTATAATTGTTACTATCATTTCTGTAGGGGTTCAAATTGTCCCAGGCTTGGTCAGTGGGGGCCCAGCAGCATATTAACTGTTCTGCATCTACGGGCAGGGCCTCTGTTTTGCTCATTACCAAACCTAGCTCCTGGCACCCACCTAACGTAGTTTTTCTTTTATTTTGATTCTAGTATAGTTAACATGCAGTGTTCCGTTAGTTTCAGGTGTACAACATAGTGATTCAACGCTTGTACACATTGTTCAGGGTTCGCTGTGATAAGTGGACTCTTCATCCTCTTCACGTATTTCACCCATCTCCCCTGGAACCATCTATTTGATCTCTAAACGTAACATAGTTTTATAATGAACCCTTATGTAAAAAGTGTCACTAATAATAGCAACCATTGTAGGGTTTTGCAAAACGTAAGTTGAGCTATTACATACAAAGTGCTTAGAGCACCATTAACATTAATAGCTAATATTTGTGCCCCACTTACTACATGCCAGGTCCTACAAACTTTGACACGTGTTAATTCTTATACCGATCCTGTGAGGTAAGGAATACTCTTTCCTTATTCCATAGAAGAGGAAACCAAGGCTGAGAGAGACAGAGCATCTTGTCCAAGGTCACACGGGCAATTCGCAGTGGATCCAAGACTGAGGCCGAGTCCATTTGCTCCAGAGGCTGTGCTCTGACCACTGTGCCGTATCGCCCCCTCACACCTGTCACGAGAGTGAGGCAGATACCCGGATCAGTTCATCATAGGAAGGGTCCCCACAGATGGAGCATGAAAAGGGATGTCACACTGATGGCAGAGTGCAAGGCGTGAAGGTCGAGACCCTGAGGAGTCCTTCCCACCCGGCTCCCTGGGCGTCATCTCGTGGACCCCAGCTGTCCTTTTCTCTCCTCACCCTCCCGGTCTCTGTGCTGCCTTCCTCCAACCAGGCAGCGCCTCACAAGCAGCAGCCTGGGTCCTAGCCCTGGACAGGGCTTCTGGACAGTGAGCTCCCTGCCTACACGCGTCCATGACTTTGACCGCTGACCCTCTGCTTCTTAGCACCTCTGGGCGGTCACAGTTTCAGTTATTTATTTATTTATTTATTTATTTAATTTTTTAAAAGTAGTTTATTGTCAAATTGGTTTCCATACAACACCCAGTGCTCTTCCCCACAAGTGCCCTCCTCCATCACCACCACCTCTTTTCCCCTCTCCCCCTTCAACCCTCAGTTCGTTTTCAGTATTCAATAGTCTCTCAAGTTTTGCATCCCTCTCTCTCCCCAACTCTCTTTCCCTCTTCCCCCCCGCCCCCTGGTTAGTTATTTATTTGATTAGTCAGCTCATGTCTCTCTACCCTGATAAACTGTATCTGACGGGTACTTGTCGAAGGTATGATGACTACAGCCCTTTCCTCTCTCAGCTCCTCTTCCCCTGACTCTTCCCCAGAGTCCTTCAAGAGAGTGTCCTCAGTTAAAGAATAAAGGTACCCTTCTAAAATTAAAAAAAAAAAGTGTTGGGAGAAGGCGCCTGGGGAGCTTAGTCGGTTGAGCATCTGACTCTTGATTTCAGTTCAAGTCACGATCCCAGAGTTGTGGGATGGAGCCCTGAGTTGTACTCTGTGCTCTCTCTGTCCCTCACTTGTGCCCTCTCTTTGCTCTCGCTCTCTCTCTCTTTCAAATGAAAAAATAAAATGAATAAAGAATGAAGGTACTCTTGATGATTTAGAGAAAGCGCTGTTTCCAGAAGCCCACACCAGGCAAGGAGCAGAGCTAGAACCCAGGCCCGGTCCACCTTTGTGACTTGTGTCCCCCAGGGCCCTGCACCTCAATGTTCAGATTCCCAGCCCCATGGAAGGAGTGTTGGGATTCTGGAAACGCACGCAGAAGGACTCTGGGTAGTATTTAGTTCTCAGGGAAATGGAGTTAATTATATTTCTAATACTTGGTTTTGAAATTTACATAATTGAGGTGTTGGTGGTAAGTCACGCCCGCACCAGGAGTGGCCTAGACGCTATTTAAAACTGACAGCTGTCCTTAGCTGTGCAGTCCTGCAGGTGACCAGGAGAGACCTTTCTGGGAAGACAGTCTTATGCCTCCCATCAAGTCCAGACCCATCTGGTAATAGGAAATTGAGACTAAATCCAGCAGGTGACGAGACGTACCCTAGGGCACAAGTGACTTGCTGTCACTGACAGGCACGAGAAAGGAGTTTCTGTATCCAGTTTACCAATAGGGCCAAGTAAAGGGTGAATATCAATTCAAAGAAAAAAGTCATTTAAAACCCAAGCGATGAGCCAGGAGCAGGACGAGAGCACCCAAGAGTGGGATTTCTCTGGAGCAGAATCACTGAGGGACACATGGGCTCTCCCTCAATAATGCTAAGTCACGTCTAAGAGGAGTTTTTCTCTTTCACAAGCATCGTCCACCCAAAGAACACTGACTCACACTGGTCTTCAAAGCCCAGTGTCTTAGAGAAAAGACCAGATGATGTGTCCTGGCATGAGAAACCTCCAATACCAAATACATATACATTTTCCCCAAAGAGAAACACCAGACACCACGCAATTCTTGATGGGAGAACACAACCTCACCAATGAAGTAGTCTTGCCAACTAATTGAACCTGAACTGGATTAGGGCTCCAGCTCCAATAGTGAATGCCCAGTTCCAATAGTGAATGCCCAGATCCAATAGTGAATGCCCAGCTCCAATAGTGAATGCCCAGATCCAATAGTGAATGCCCAGGAACAACAGGGAACAGAGGAATGCGTTGAACGACAGTAAAGGGACGCAATTCGCATTGATCCAGACCATTTCTGTGATAACAACAGTAAGAAAATATGTAAGAATAAGAAGAGAGGGAGGGGACCAGCCATAGCACAGAAGAAACTGAAGTGGCGACTTAACCAATGAATATAAATTCCGCACTTGCATCCCAGCTTAAACAAATAAACAGTAGAGACAAAAACTAGTTGAGGAAATGTCATCAAGATCCACGATAATATGAAGGAATTATTGCTGATAGTCTCTCCCCCAACGGGTATTTTTTCCCAGTCTTCTGTGATATAACTGACGTATAACATCATATTAGTTTAATTAGCATACAACACGATGATTTGATATGTGTACATTCTGCACAATGATTACCTCCATAAGTTTAGTTAACATTCATCACTGATATTACTTATGGATGACAATATGGCATATTGTGTGTTTTTTTTTTTTTAAAGAGAGAGTCCTCCTTCTTAGGATACACATATACACACTTATAGGTGAAACAGCGTGATGTTTGCTGCTAAGTGATCCAGGCTGAATGGACACGGGTGGGACAGGAGCGTCTGTGAGTCAGGATTCTGCTGAAGCTTAGGAAGGGTGACTGGGGTTCATGGAACCAGTTTCTTTCCCTTTGCTAATACTGACTGAGGTCTAGTTTCTGAGCTTCTGTGCCTGACGACCACTGCCTGGTCCTCACAACACTCTGGAAACAAAAGAAAGAGGCTTCTAGGATGTGCTGATAATATTTCTGTATCTGTAAATAAATCTTTGCTATCAGATGAGGGGAAATTCATATTGAAGAGTAATTGGTTTAGAAGAGCAAAGATAATTTTGGAGAAAAATAGAAATATAATCCTATACTAGTATTTATTAAAGCAAAAAGTTACTAAGCACTGTGTTGGGGGAATGGAATTGAGGGCCTAGAAACAGACACGCATGAGTATGGGAGTGTAGAATCAACGGAGAGGCATTACAGATCAGTAAGGAAAGTATGGACAATTTAATATATTCTGTTGGGGAAAATGGCTATCCATATGGAAAAACATAAAGCTAAGTTACTAACTCACACCACATGTAGTTATAAATTTCAGACAGATTTAAGACCTTTTTTTAGCAGAAAACATAGAAGAAATGTCTTTATGTCTTTATGACTATATTGAAATTTTTAAAAACCCAAAAGATATATCCTACATCAAGTTAAAAGATGCATTGCATATGTCCTGGGCTTCCTGTGTTTTATCTGGCAACGTTACTGAAAAGATGCTTGACCTCACTAGACACCAAAACATACAGATTACAGCAACAATGAAATTTCACATCCATCAGGGTAGCAAAAATAATCTAATACTATTTGCAGATGTGTAAATAAATGGGCATGCTTATTTTAGAGAGAATTTTGTTATACCGACTAAAATTGAGGATGCACGTTGCACTATGACGTAACAATTCTATGCTTAGGCGTCTGTGGAGAAACACGCTCATCAGTACATAAAGAAACACGTACACATTGTTAATTGCATGCTGTAGAAGTAATGAAACAAACAAAACAAAACAAAACAAAATGAGAGGAAGACAACTGTGTTATCCCTCAGTGGATCAACCTTTGTCAAAGGTCACATCATGTAACATAACTGTATCATCACAATCACAGAACAGAGAGCTAATCAGTAGTTAAAAATGAATGAGCGAGGGCTGGATGTACATTTCCACATGGATAACCTGCAAATGCCTTCTGTGGAGTGATCACAAAACAGGCGGATGCTTGCAGCACACGGAGAGCCTCCAAATCGCAGAAGATGCTATTTCTTAGTATGTGTCTTTATGCAGATTGAAAGACTAATTACGGGTGAGTATGTGTCTTGGGGGTTACCGCAGATGAAGGTGTGGGAGGTCAAAGTATGGGTGAGTTTTTAGCTGTGTTTATACTGCTTTCTTCCTATGATAAAAATGTTCAGTCTGTTTAATCCAGGTGGTGGGGAATGCAGGTTGCTGTTTTTCACATTTTCTGTATCTTCGAAATGATGCAGAATTAAGAGTGAGAAATCATTTTTCAAAGGAACAAAATGATCTGGTAGATCCCGCGATGCCCAGGTGTGCTTCCAGCTCACAGGCAGTATTTGGTATCATCTCTGGCTCGGGTCACTAATCCGGTGGATGTCCTCGAGTCACCTCCAGAGGGAAGGGTGTTCTATCTCCGGTGACTCATTCTCAAGCCAGTGGCTGCTGTCAAGTAAGGCGGGTGCATGTCTGGGTGGGAAGGCAGCATGACCTGCGTGGAGAGCAGGGAGATGCCTTTTGTGTGTGTCAATCCTGCCTTAGCTACAGACGATGTGCGGCCTGTCGAAGCCCCTGTTCACACCTAGCTCGTCTCAGCAGGCTTTGGCGGACGGGGCTGTCAATCCAAAAGGCTGTTCTGACCGGTCCCAACCCAAGCCAGCCTTTAATGCATTGCGCAGAGCTGGGTCCTGTACCTTCTCTCAGCCTCCTCCTCCCTTGCAGCGTCAGCCTGCATTTTAAGGGCCTCTAAGACCAGATGTCGCCCCCCCCCCCCCCGGGCCAGCTGGGCTTCGCTGGGCTTCACTGAGCTTCCTGGGCTTGCACTGCCTGCCAAGAAAGACAAGGGGTGAGGGGAGGAGGTGCAAAGTGGTGTGAGAGGAAGGGGGCAAGTACTGCAGGCAAAATGTAAAGTAGCCACTGCGAGCCCCTCAAGGGGCCTTCTAAGTGCAGGCATCTTTAGGGTCACATGGGTGGCATTGTCAGTTGAGAGTCCAACTCTTGAATTGCTCAGGTCATGATCCCAGGGTGTGCTGAGTGTGGAACCTGCTTAGGACTCTCTCTCTCCTTCTTCCCCTCTCCCCCCTCAACTCTCTCAAATAAAAAATAATAGTTTAAATATGTGCATCTTTAGCAACAGGTAGGTAGAGTGCCGGTTCTTAAAAAGCTGACCCTTTTAGCCAGCCGTTGTGTTTAATGGGGAAGATCAGCACTTAACCTAAATATGCAAGTCCTAAAAACATTTAAAAAATTAAAAATAAAAAAAGGTGCAAGTCCTAATTAATTCAGTGTAGCTTTTTGGATCCAAACCTTCAACCATTCCTAAATTGTCTACCGAATTCAGTACAGACACCTACCCTGGTAGTCAAGACTCCTAATCTGCCTTTCCAGCCTCTTCCTACTTCCTACCACAGCTCTGTGCTCCCCCCAAGCCGGACCACTGGCTTTCCAGAGGCTGATGTAGCCTTCTGCCTCCTGAATTTCAATGCCAAGACCGCTGTCTGTTCACAGGGGGATCTTGGGAAAGCCACTTGGAGTCTCTGAGCCTCTGTGTCCTCATCTGTAAAATGGGGATAAAATAGAACTGAAACACCTTGGTGAGGAATCCATGTTATCCATGAGAGAACATCGGGGTGTGGGAACAGCCCAGAGCCTGGTGTGTAGTTGTTCGGTCAACAAGAGTTCACCTTCCCCACATCTGTTAAACTTCCTCTTCTCTCAGAATCGGCACTTACTGCCCATTCTTCCCTTTTCCTTGTTGGTATTTTTCTCACTGGAAACTTTCCTTTCTTCTGTGTCATCATTTATGTGGTAGCCATCAATACTAGATTTAGCCCACTTAATTAGCTTTAAAAATCATTTCTATTGTGGTAAAATATACATAACATAAAGGCTACCCTTTTAACCATTTTTAGTGTACCATTCAATGGCATTAAGTACATTCACACTGTGCATTCATCACCACCACCCATCTCTCGAATATTTTCATGTCCCCAGATCGGAACTCTGTACCTATTAAATACGAACCCTCCATTCCCACCTCTCCCTTCAGCCTCTGGCAGCCACCATTCTACTTTCATAAATTTGGTGACTCTAGGAACCTTACATAAGAGGATTCATATAGTATTTGTCCTTTTTAAAAAATTTTATGTTTATTTATTATTGAGACAGAGAGAAACAGAGCACCAGTAAGGGAGGGGCAGAGAGAGAGAGGCAGAATCCAAAGCAGGTTCCAGGCTCTGAGCTGTCAGCACAGAGCCCGATGCGGGGCTCGAGCCCACAAACTGTGAGATCATGACCTGAGCTGAAGTCGGACACTTAACCGACTGAGCCACCCCGGCGCCCCAGTGTTTGTCCTTTTGTGACTGGCTCGGTTCCGTTAGCGTAATGCCTTCGGGATTTATCCAGGCTGTGGCAGGTGTCAGAACACTCTCTCTTCCTCACTATGTGTGTCCACCACATTTTGTTTATTTATTGCCTTCTGTTGGTGGACAGACACTTGCGTCTGTTGGTCTTTGAGTGTCTGGAGGAGCAGGGTCGGGGCTCCTGGCAGAGCCTGGCACACAGGAGAGAATATCAGTCTTTCTGAGTTGGAGAGATGTCCTCTGGCAACATGAGCGCAGAAGGTGAGAGAGGCCACCGCCACGCCAAGAAGGAAGCCAGGGATATCCAAGGCAAAGTGGGTGAGAGCAGCTTTCGGACTGGCCCCACTGCCTCCACCCTTAGCGCCCCCCATCCCTCCTTCTACCTGTAGCGAATGCAAAGACGGCCACATCAGAACCTTCGATAACTCTCCAGCATCCTCAGGAGAACGTTCAAGCTTTTGACGACCGTCCCCACAACCCTTCCTGCCAGCCCCTTCCTACCTCCGCTCCCATCTCTTCGCAGTCCTCACGCCAGCTGGATCCAGCCTCTTCTAAGTCGTGAAGCACCTCATGCACCGATGCCTGCAGCTCTGTGTGCCTGGAACCCTCTCCTCGGGGCGGGCTCCTAGTCATCCTTCAGAGTCCAAGTCCGCCCCTGAATCCTCGCCTCACTGTGTGAGGGTTTAGCTCCTATAAAGTATGTTTTCCGTTGCAAGTAACAGAAGACTCAATACACAGTTAATGAGGAGGGACTGTTTATTGTCTCATTGAAGAAGTTGAGGACTGGTTATTCAGTGACTTAGGAATGGCATCTAAGTTCCAAAAAAAGCCCTTTCCCCTCCACCGCATTCGGGCAATTGGCTCCTCCTTTGGGCCTGGCTGCCCTCATGGAGCCACGATGCTTGCAGCAGCTCCAAGCAGGATGGAGCCTGTGTGTCTTTTTAGGCACAAAGAAAACTTCCTCAAAGCCATCCATCAGATAACCCCGAACGTTCCACTGACCGGACTTACGTCACATGTGTATACCCCAGCTGGTCACGTGGCCTGGGGAATGGGATTATGCTGGACACTCAGACGGGTCAAGGACCCGCTGCTTGTGGGATGGGGAAGGACCCAGCACAGTGCTGCTTGAAGGGTGAACAAAACCATCGTGTTTAAGAAAGGACGGAGTGAAGAAATAGCTGTGTCTTCGTCTCCTCTGTATCCCCAGTGCACAGCCAGTGCTTGGTACATAATAGGCATTTAATAATTATTTGTTAAATGGTGTCACAAGCCCAAAGGGAGGGTGTGGCATTCTTTGCCCTGCTGTAAGCATCCATGGACATGTTGCCACCAGATGCGGGCTCCGTGCTGTGTTAGGGATAGTCCTTTGAGTGTTTCATGGCGTCGATGTCCCTCAGGGCCACCCCATTCCTCACATTGATACCGTGCTCACCAAAATACCTCCTGGGGAAATCAGAAATACAAACCACCCATACATCTTATTTAAAATGAGGCATTGTAAGGCATGCCAAGAGAAATAAGCTGCCCTTTCTTATCTAACAAGTTGGCAGAGATGAAACAGCTTGATGGCTCATAGTATTGGCAAGGGTTTGGGAAAACAGGCACCTCTGTTCACTATTCATTAGAGTTGACATTGGTACAGACTTAGGGGAAGGCAATTTGATGATAACCCTTCACAGTGGGTGTATGAGCCGGCCTTTGATCCTGGCAGTCCTCCTGGTAGGAACATCGCCTCTGGAAAGCCACATGAGGCTGTGCAAAGATGTACGTGCGGCAAAGTCCATGGTGTGTTATCCATAATATCAAATCACTATAATCATTTGAAACATCCTTGGGGGAGGGAGATTGGCAAAGTGCATCAGGGCAGCCTACATCAAGAAATTCGATGCCGTTAAAAAAAACTAAGTAGATACACTGATTCTTGGCGAAACATCTGAGAAGCAGTAGGGTCTAGAGTGAACAATATAGCTTTGTCCACTGCACAACCTGTTAACAGAGTAGATCTCATGTCAGGTACACATGCTCGAGCGCGCGCACACACACACCCCAAAGGGAACTCCGGGAGGGGCTGGGTATGTCTATTACTTCGATTGTTACACAGGTGTTTGCATGTTTCCAAAGTCCTCAAATTGTACACTTTAAATATGCACAGTTCTTTGTATGTCAATTTTACCATAATAAAGCTGTTTAAAAACACAACTAAGTAGATCTACATGTACGGAAAGATGCCCTTGGTGTACTGCTAAGTGAAAAGAACAGGTTGCAAAATAGCATTTATATCAAGGTACGATTTCAGTATTTGTCCTCTAGTAAAGCTGTATTTGCCTGGTATAAGTCATTCTGAAAGAGTTAACCACACTTAAATGTCTAAATACTTGTTAAGGGAATAGTAGCTAATACGAAAAACTGCCGGATCTGGCTGGGGTACACAGTAGAACCTCATCTCTGGCTCATACAGTCAAAAGCAGGTGTCCTGACCCTTTCCCTTCTCTCCTCCAAGTAGTGATGCAGAGTTCCAGATTGATCCTGAGCGCTGCCATTTTCCACAGCGGGTGTCCCAGGAGGAGGCTTCCTGGGGCCTTGCAAGCGGTGCCTTCACCCCCGTGTGTCCCCATTGGCCAGAACGTGTCACGTGGCCACACAGGACTACAGGGAGGATTGGGAAAAGAGGCCAGCTGTGTGTCTGCTGAGTGCACGGAGCAGGTTTCCACGAACACATTACAGCGCCTGGCAGTCACACGCTTTTGTGATGTTTGAATATTTTGCATGAACAGATAGTACTTCTGTAAAGTAACCATAAATAGGTTTGGGTAAATAATTTTCACGCTGGGTCTTTCTGACCTATCAGGACAGATCATGCTTCCAACTGTGAGGGATCATCAATGTTTCTGGCCTAAGGATCGGTCTCTTGGGCATTTTGGTCAGGATGATTCGGTTTCTCGACTGGGTCGGTAAAAACCAGACTCTGAGTTTGGTGGTTCCTTAAAGTCACTGCCTCCCTCAGCTTGGTAGGCAGAGTAATGTACCCCCTTCCAGCAAATGTCTGGGACCTTCTCCCCAGAGCCGGTGAAGAATGTTTTGTTCCATGACAAAGGGGAATTGAGGCTGCGGATGGAAGTAAGGATGCTAATCAGATGACTTTGAAATAAAGAGATTACCCCGAATTACCTAAATAGCTCAATGTAACGGCAGGGTCTTCACATGGGAAAAAGGGGGCAGAAGAATGAGAACCAAGGAACAGGCATCATGAGAAAGACACCATTGGCCTTTGCCGGCTTCGTAGATGCTGGAGGAGGCCCCCAGCCAAGGACCGGGAAGCCTCTGGAAAGTGGAAAGGATAAGGAAATGGATTTTCCCTTAAACCTCCCGAAAGGAAGGCAGCTCTGCCAGCACCTTGACTTTAGCTCTGAGCCCCTCCTGTTGTCCAAGGTCAACAGTGAGACGTATTGTAGACTTCTGACCTCCTTCCAAATTCTACAGTAATTTGTGTTGTTTCAAGCAACCAAGTTTATGTGATTTGTTGGAGCAACAATTGGGAACGAATATACTGGATATCCTGGCTGAGGAACTCACCAGGATTGTTTGGAGGCATCTCTCCTCTCTCTCTCTCTCTCTCTTTCTCTCTCTCTCTCTCTCTCTCTCTCTCTCTCTCTCTCTCTCTCAATATAACAGTGGTCTGAAGTTGTGTAGCCAAATTGACTACACAGTTTGAATCTCGACCTCACTGCTCACCAGCTGTGTGACCTTGAGTGAGTCACTTCATGTTTCTGAGCCTCATTTTCCTCATTTGTAAGATGGGGAGGATAATGTTCTTTGGGTTCTTGTGGGTAACAAATGACATCGTTTTTGTACAACGTGTAGCATATGCTCCTTCCTGACGGCAATAATAACGATGCACCTGTAACTCGACGGGAAGAATCTCTGCTCTACTTGCCTCTGGGACGGTCCAGCCCAAGACAATCAAGGTCAGTCCTTGGCCTGCCATTTGGTCAAGTGTTTTTGTAAGGCACTCATGAAATATGGTTAGAAGAAAAATCTAGAATTAATACCATAGGCTCATACAGATCACTGTGTAATAGAGGCTCTTCTGAGGTCCTGGCGGGGTGGAGGGGGCAAGGGGCCCAGAAGCTCCCTCCTCAGCCTCCCCACTGCCAAGTTACCTTTGCCCACACCTGCAGGTGGATTTTGTTCCCGCCTGGGCAGGGAGCACCTTATCTCTCACCACCCTGTCCTTTTGATGGGGCGGGGGGGGGGGGGGAGGGCTTCTTTTTCTGCTTAAGGCAGTGCTCACGGGGTTGATGAAACATCATCTACTTAATACTTAAATTAAAAAACCCGAACATAAAATGAATACAGCTTCCTGATGGAGAAGGTGGGGTTTTCACCAATAAAAGGAAAGACTGATCATCAACCCGCTCTGAGCCCCTCCTGTTGTCCAAGGTCAACTGGTCTGGTAAGAAGTTTTCATTCTTCTAACTCTCTGGCCCGGCTTTAACCCTCAGTGGGAGAGACTGTGATCTGGGGTTTCATTAGGAAAGCCTTTTGGTTCTAATTATTGTTGTTATGGTTTCCACATAAGGAATGTTTCCAATTGCTTTCTCTTGAGTCTGGGTAAAGGACCAAGGAGGAGCCCTCGTGCATGCGTTCTGGGTGGCGTATAGCTGGCCACAGCGGAATCGCTCATGGTTTCTTTCATATTCCAGCCTAATTCAGAACAAAGCTGAATGAGACACAGCACCTTCTCCTGGGGGCTGGGGCAGAGGTCCTGGGGGTGGCGATCCTGGCCTTTTATCCCAAGGACAAAGGCTGCAGCTACTCAGAGAAGCTTTAGACCCACCTAGTGAGTCCTGTGTCTAATCTACCTTCTGCACATTGGTCGGTACAAAGAGGCCATGTCTCAGAATGTTCTCCCATGACCAACCCTAACTCCCTGAAAAGGAAGCTTCTAGGCCAGTTGAGACCTCCCCACTGGCTGCCATCACTCTTAAAATCCACATGCTTTGTGTCTAATAATAAAAGAAATATCTACAGGGCGCCTCACTGGCTCTGTAGGTTATGTGTCCAACTTCAGCTCAGGTCATGATCTCGGGTTTGTGGGTTCGAGCCCCCTGCTGGGCTCTGTCCTGACAGCTCAGAGCCTGGAGCCTGCTTTGGATTCTGTATCTCCCTCTTTCTTGCCCCTCCCCTGCTCTCTCTCTCTCTCTCTCAAAAATAAATAAAACATTTTAAAAAATAAAAAGAAGAAATATTTGCTCATAATAGAAAATATAATACAAAATACCAAAAAGGAGTAGACAAGAACAAAAAGTGAAAGTCACCGTGTACCCTGTTAATCTGTTCTTTCTGTCCTTCCTTGATAGTAATAGTTTCATACCTTCACCTTATGGTGCATGTACTATTTTTGTGAGCTTTCATCACTTAAAATAAGCCTGTTTATAGGGTCATTTTTGATCAATGCTTATACATTAAAGGAAAACAACTCCCCCCCACACATACAACGTTATACATGCCCCTCCCAGTTTTAGCCGAGGACTCCTTCCCACCGCCCCAGCATCCATGGAGGCTTCATAGGAAGCAATTCGTCTGTCCTGCTCTTACTCTCCTAGTTTGCCCTCTGAGCTCCAGGAGGCCAGACCAGAAGCTAAACCCTGGAGACCTTCTGCTCACGCGCCTCCTCCTGGCACGTCTTGGCAGAGTGCCTGGACCGGGAGGGGCATCTGCCCGTGCTCACCAGCAGCCTGGGGTGGGATTCTGAGACCAGGCTGGCTTCCTTCACCCCAGCCCCTTCTGCTGCACCCTCTCCCTGCGGCGGGGGAGGGGGGCGCCTTCACAGTCTGCTTCTCTCTTCCCAATTCCATTCAAAACACCCCTTGGAAGGACCTGCAAGGGGAGAGGCAGGCGTTGGGGTGTGATCTGTTTGTGACTTTAAGGGTGTGGAGTAGCCGGAGTCCACTTGCTGACAAGGCTTTGGTGACATAGTCAGCTCACTGGAGCATGGTGGGGATGATCGGGGGCCTGCAGGGGACGCCAGTGCCCTCCTTCCTAGTTCAAGGGTGATGGTCTGAGCAGTGGAGGGCTGTGCACTGCGCCCGACCCTCAGCTCACCTCATCCTTCCCCTTCGTCTCCCTCCAGGAGGCCTTCCCAGGGCCCCCTGTCTAACCTCAGACCCTCCTGACCGCTTCTAGACCCAGGCCTCCCCATCCCAGACCCTCCTGACCACTTCTGCTGTTTCTAAACTTTTCTTCATACGACTTCTCGCCACTTTATACACTTTCTTTATTGGAGTGTGTGACTCTCATATGCGGGAGGAAGTAAAAATACGCCCTCTGAGCGTAGAGTCCCCAGCATCCAGACGGGGACCTGGGCACCCGGTGCCCAGCCCTCTCATGGGGGCCTGGGAGCCAGAGGGCCTGGAAGTCCTTCCTCCCGTCGTGGGCTAGGTGCCCGGGAGCCAGCTCTGAGAAGGAGATAGGTGTGCAGGGCCATGATTAAAGGGCGTTTGGGGGATCCACGCTGCGGGAGGGAAGAGGAGGGAGGGAGCGGTGGGCTATGGCACAGCCGACCTCTCACCCAGAGCCCAGGTCACTCCGAGGCTGGGGTGACCTTGCAGTGCTGGTCCTGGGGGGCCCAGGGCAGCCCTTTACATACTCAGTCAGCCCTTGGGTGTGGCTGCCCAGAGGGCCAAGATGCTGGGAGGAAGTTGTCCCCCGAGGCCCGAGGCTTCTCTGACCAGCTGAGGCTGGCCGTGGAGGGCCGTGGTTGGGGGGAGGGGCGGGGGCGGGCAAGGCCCTCCGCGTTGCGGGGGGCTGAGCTGGCAGTTGCCTCCAGCCACAGCCTCTTGCTCTCCATCCCCCCATCCTTCCACGGAAGTGATCTTATGTCCTCTCCTCCAAGCTCTCAAGGGACTTCAGAAGGCATATAGGAGAAAAGCTTTGTTAAAGGGTTTTAAATAAAGGTGCTCCCGGCAAAACTCAGTTACTTGGAGTTAATTAAAGAGAAGAGGAAGGCCAGGTTTGAGTTAAGAACATTCTTAACAAAAAAAGAAGTTCATTGCTTTCATTTATCGATGCTTCTCTAGATACCCATTGAGCACCTACTATGTGCCCGGTATGCGCACATTGCCTTCCTTCATGGACCTTCTAGTGGGAAACAGACGACCACCAAACACATATGTATCGATCACCACTGTGAGGAGGAGAAGGGAAGCCCAGAGGAGTGTGACAGGGGCTGGGGAGCTCTTTCAGATGGGGGCTGGGGGTCTCTCTGAGGAGGCCCAAATGCAGGAAGAGAGGAGACAGTTTTGTAGGGGGGAAGGGAGGGGAGCATATGCAGGGGCCAGGCTGGTGCTGAGGGCAGCCAGGAGGGAGGACGACACAGAGAATGCCGCTGACTGAGGTACTGAAGGAACACGAGTAACTTCTGAAAGAACATACTGAGAGACCCAGGTGTTACGCCGGGGTGAATCACGCCTGAGATGTTATTGATCTTTAAAATAATCGTTGAAGGGCGGTGATGGGGACAGGGAGTGTCAGACAGACCTTGGTGGATGACAGCCCCTGTACCGCCGACTGTGACTTCGCCGGGTCTATAATCACGCGGAACCTCCAACCCCTCTTCTGTGGCACTGAGGAGAAGGGAGAACGCAAGTCACCAATATCAGGACTGAAGGAGTGGACATAACTAGAGACCCTACAGACAGTAAATGAGGAGGGAATGTTATGCCAGGACAACTGGAATTTAAGAGACAAAAAGTTTTGTGGGAGACATACATTGTCTTTCAAGAAGATTCAAGAAAAGATAGAACACTTTAATAGTCTTAACGCAATTAAGGATTTTTGTGGGGGGCGCCTGGGTGGCTCAGTCGGTTAAGCCTCCGACTTCAGCTCAGGTCATGATCTCACGTTTGTGGGTTCGAGCCCCACATTGGGCTCTGTGCTGACAGCTCAGAGCCCGAAGCCTGCTTCTGATTCTGTGTCTCCCTCTCTCTCTGCCCCTCCCCGCTCATGCTCTGAATCTCTCTGTCTCAAATATAAATAAAACATTAAAAAAAATTTTAAGATTAAAAAAAAAATCTGCCTTGCCGAGATGCTATGAGAAAGAGACAGCATGTATAAAATTCCCAGCCCTGTTTCTAGCACATGGTAGATGTCTGACACACATGACTATTATTAGGCACTATTCTAAACAACAATGCAAATATTTCATCATCTTCAGAAGCACATAAAAGTCTAAGAAAAAAATGCTCTGTAAAGCCTTGCCATTAAAATCCCTTCTCCATTTCTGCCCCTACCAGCCCCAAATAACATAATCCGCTTTATTTATTAGACTCCATGCAAAATGACC
This sequence comes from Suricata suricatta, assembly GCF_006229205.1. Classification (NCBI taxonomy): domain Eukaryota; kingdom Metazoa; phylum Chordata; class Mammalia; order Carnivora; family Herpestidae; genus Suricata; species Suricata suricatta. The sequence goes on along the minus strand of NC_043710.1, from coordinate 18,574,928 downwards.
TTTTACTTGCAGAAAATACGTCACTTGCTTGCCTTGGGTTGGGAGAAGATGCCCAGATGAATGTACTGTATGTAGGCTTAGACCTCTTCTAAGTAAAAACAAGAGGTTTGGGAGCACAGAAGCCAGAAGGGAGGCCACTGAAACGCCAGCCGTCCTTGAAAATGACCCAGCAAGGCTCTGTATTTAGAGATGCTGCCAGGACATGACACTGCAGCCAGGCTCTGAATAAATTAGCATTGACCCAGAGTTAGTGGTGTCCAAAAGGACATTTCTCTGTGCATCTTGCCAAGATATTCATTTCAAAGAAGGCCCTGGCTCCTTCAGGCGGCCTTTCCCGTCGGCCACATGCCTCCCCTTCAGAGGGCTGTGTTGCACAATTGGTTTTCCAAGCAGAGGTCAGGTCCTGTCCCTTTCCTGTCACAGCCTTGCCCAACAGTGGGACATTTCTCCAAGCCTGGGGCCACAGGACTCGGATGGGAAGAGCAGGTGGTGTCTGCTGGACTGAGCAGTGGCTGCTGGGAAATGACCAAGGGCTCCGTAGCCACCAGAGGGCTGGGTTGGGTGTTCAGATCCACAGGCTTCAGAGAAACTCCTGCGGGAGGCTTAGAGCTGGGGTCCAGGGACCTTCAAATTAGAGAGACTCAGAGAACTGCATGGAGGGCAGGGGACCTGTACTATGACTTCCAACTCCCTATTTGTTGGATGGGGAAACTGAGGCCCAGGAAGAGAAAGGGAGTTGGCCAAGGGAGCACAGCCAGTTCTTTCCAGTGTCCTCCGCAGAACCCTCTGCCAGAGCTAGTGGGAGTTGTTGTCAGGTGGGGGGTGAGCCTGGATCATGGAACATTGTGGAACATAAAACAGTGCCGAGGGAGGTTGGCTTTCCCATGGAATCCTACTCAGAGGCATGCAGGGGCTGTGAGTGGAGAAGTCCCTGGGCTTGATCCCCGGGTGCCCAAGGCTTTGCCCTGTCCTGCACTCTCCCTGCCCGGATATCACAAGACCTGAGGGCCACCATTAATACTCCCTCCTTTGATGGGCTTCTCGGCTATTCTAAGTGCAATGCCCTTGGGGAACGCAAGGCTCCCAGACTCTTGGAGTATTTGTGTGAAAGCAGCGAGACAGAGGTCTTTTTCCCGTCCTGATTTTGCCAGCACCACGCTGAATGCTTCTTCCCTCATTTCCTGTCAGTGGCAGCAGAGGGTGGGCAGGGGCTGTGTCTGCCCCCCTCCAAGCCTAGTTTCAAGGATCATTCAAGATAATGGAAGGCAAAGTGTTTTGAGAACTAAGTGCAGCTCCGATGTAAGAGGTGATTGTAGTTAATGATTTATGCCTGGGGGCTGTGCTTCCTGCCCGGAAGCCGGGGTGGGGGGAGAGAGGAGGGGAGCAGAGGGAGAGCTGGGAAAGCAGGAGCCCCGGGCTGAGTTTCCCAGGGGGCCAGCCGGCTGGTGGCTTAGGCAGGGTCTGCCGCTGGGGCCGCTGTTTCCAGCCCCATCTGCGTACTCAGCACCCTCTGTCCATTCAGTTGTTTATTTAACAAATGGCATTGAGCTCCCACCTCCGGCAGCCCTGGATTCAAGTTTGAGAGCAGGTTTAGGTGCAAAACTAGGCTCAGCCCCTTCCCCTCGGGGCAGTCTGGGGCCGGAGACACAAGGCACACAGAAAAATAGGAACACGAGTCAAATAGGATCACCACGATTATTGTCCTTGCTGTGAACATCCAGCTGCTTCCTCAACATCTCCCCTTGGATGTTTAATGGCTTTGCTTAACTCCACCGAAGCTGAGCATTTCATTTGCCCCTCCCAGTCTTCCCACGTCCCCTCTGGAAGGCCTTCCTTGTGCCTCCCTGTCCCCACAGTCCTCCGCCTCTTCAGCAAGCCTTGTCATTTCTACCACCCAAAGCTCTCTTCCAGAAGGTGCATGCCCCCAGGAAGTGGCATCAGCTCCCATCCTGACAGTGTCCCTACGGCTCCCTAACCAGTCACCCAGCTGCCTCTCTTTCCCATCCTTCCCATCCCCTCTTTATTCAGAGCAACATATGGTCTTTAAACATAAACTGGATCTCAGCAACCCTCTTGCTTATAGCTCTTCCCCGGCTTCCTGCTGCTTTCAGAGTAAGACCCAAGCTCCACGCCCTGTTGACAAGACCCTGCGTGACCTAGCCCTGGCCAGCCTTACAGACCTTACTTGGGACCACCCTCTGCACCTCACAGAGCTCCAGCAACACACCCATTGTGGCCTTTCCTTGCAGAGGATGCTGAGATCTAGCTCACCTGAGGTCCTTTTCATGTGGAAATATTGGGGTTTAGAGCCAATGGCCAAGAAAGAATTCTTGCAACTTTTCCATGGCGCAAAAAGGTTTTAAAGCTATTAAAGCTCAGGAAACGGAGCCAGTGGGCAGAAAGTTGCACTGGTTGTGAGAGTGACTGATTATATACTCATTTGAGGAGGGAGGTAAAGGCAAAGGAAGTTTCCAAGAGGACTTTCATATGCTACTGAAGACTCACAGCATCCTGGGGGGCTGGCTATGGCCAAGCTAAGGTAGTTTTTCCCTCTCAGAAAGCATTAACCTTAAGACAGCTGGGAGTTCCTGGAGGAATGCCGTACTCTGCCAGCCTCGGGTATTTGTCAGTGGGCTGCAGGTTATAAGGAAATTTAATTTTATCTATATTTCTTTTGCCTTTGTCCTCCACATCATACCCCCTCCCTACAATTTTGACCCTTAAATCTTTAAGGGTATTGAGGGTGGAAGGTCTTCTCTTTTTTAACTTCTTTCTGCTGAAGAGGGGCGTATAGAGGTCCCTACCCATGGGGTCAACATTGGTCCGTTGGGGAACTTATATGTAGGAGTTACCAAAGGCAGAGGCAGCCAATCCAAGGCAGACAATATATATGAGCCTCCTTGAGTAGGAAGATTCATGTGTCAGTGGGAAGTTATGGCGGTGAAGGCGTCTTGGCTCCAGGCTGGGAGACACCAGAAAAGGCCACAACCTAAGGTTAATGTTATTAACTTTTGATAGTTGACCAAAATCTTCCTCCAGTCCAGGAGTTTAACCAATCACTACAGGAAAGAGAGAGATCATGTAAAGCGCCACTTTGAGTATCTTTGTGTCTTACAACACTGTTACATGTTTGTAATATTGGGGATACAGACACAACATTCTGTTTTCATTATGTTACATGCGCCACCTTGTGCAGCAGTTAAAACATCTAATGTCCTTTTGAGAGCCATTTAATTGTGTAGCAGGTGGTGTTACCCTTCGTATAGACTGTTTTGTTTAGGAAGCAATCAAGTAATTAATAAAAAAGCCCTTTTATAGAACCAAAAGAAAAAAATATGGCTTAATGGTTAGAGAAAATTATAAGCCCAGTGTTGGAGTCTTGAGTGCTGTCAGTGAGAAGATTTTTAGATGCCAGGCTTGAAGCTTCCTCAGAGCGGGAACAGGCAGCTGGCATGAGATGGGTTTTTCTCTTAGGAGTTCAGATGTCTCTGGTGATCCTTTTGAATGGCCCATTGTAAGAAGGAATTTTCAGTATAAATTGGAGAAAGGAGAATGAAAAAGAAGGTTACAACCTTCATTTTCATTTGAAGAGAAGTTTGAGGGCTTCTATAGGTTCACAGGAATAAGGAGGTACGGTAGGTAACACACTGGATTCCCGTGAGGAGGGTACAAGCTTAATTGTTGACGTGAGTCCATGAGGGATGTCCTTCGAATTTTATGGGCAGGGGAGCACATAATATGACCTGGTAGGGCCCTTTTTATGTTGCAGTTAAATCTTCTGCTGTATTAGACTTTCAATTCTTTTTTTTTTAATTTTGTTTTACATTTATTTATTTTTGAGAGACAGAGTGAGACAGAGCACAAGCCGGGGAGGAGCAGGGAGAGAGGGAGACACAGAATCTGAAGCAGGCTCCAGGCTCTGAGCTGTGAGCACAGAGCCTGACGCGGGGCTGGAACCCACAAACTGTGAGATCGTGACCTGAGCTGAAGTCAGACATTCAACTGACTGAGCCACCCAGGTGCCCCTAGACTTTCACTCTTCAAATAAACCATGTCTCCTGGGTTTATATGGGGTGGTTTGCTAGTAACTGTTAATCAGGTTAAGGGAGTGTTAGAAATAAGCCCATTGACCCAATCAAAGGAGGGACGCAGACTTGAGAGCACAGTGAAGGCACAGTGAAGCAAGGTTTTAATCAATGTTCTTGCAAGAATGGGTGTCTGATGGACAGGCACACTCAGGGCAGTGACAGCAAACCATTTGTCTCTTAGCACGCAAGTCCCTCCCCTGGTTCCTCATTGGCTGAGTATTCCAGAGGTTACAGCCTTACCCGGAAGTGCCTATGCCCATGGAAGACAAAATGTAGCCTGATTGGAATAAATGTACATCCCTTGAGGCAATGCAGAGTCTTTCAGTCCCTCCTCCCTTTGTTCTTTGGCACATGCTCGTTGCAAAGCCCTCAAAGCCCATGAAATGGACAGGGGAAGAAGAATCAGGAAGTGAAGTGTCTAAGGGTTTGGGACTCCATTGTGGGGGGACTGGGGTCCACACGTATTTCCAATAGATTGTAAATTTACTGTTAACTAGACAGCACAGCTTTCATTTGGTATTTCTGAAAATGAACCATCTCCCTTACTTCTCACAGGGAGGATATGGTTTACACATTTATTTAGAGATTTAAGAATTAATCTGGCCTCAAGTGAATAAATTAATAAAACATTAGTAACTTAAATAAAATGAATAGTCTATATCTACTGATAGAACTATAATCTTGTCATAGAACTAAAGGCTTTTCATATACAATTAATTGTTGGGGGAATCCATCCCATTTTCCAGTTGTTCAAAGAATGAGATGCCCATGAGGGCTTATTATTATCTCCACAGAATAATAAGCAAGAGGACTGTGTACACATGAGCTATTTCTCTGAAGTTTACCTCAAGTTGTCCAGCACCAGTTTTTAGGACTTTTAGAAAAAAGGCAGTTTTCGTTTTTAATGATGTTAAGTCAAGAGAATGGAAGAACTTTGGAAACCTTAGTTGGAGAGCCATACCCAGATATTTGAGGAAACCAGAAGAATTGAGGGTCTAGTCTAGTTTATAATAAATAGTATTAAATTTTATACAAAGATGTGTTGTTGAAACATAATTTTCCTCTATATTTACTCTCATTTCCAGAAATAGCCAAATCAAAACTAATTTGTTTGCAGAGCAAGTCCAATTTAACAAACTCGGTCTAATTATTTACATAAGCTCAACAAGAACAGTGACGGATCATACCGATCTTTGAAATTTTGCTTTGCTGGAACTTTTTATAAGGAATCTCAATTGAACTTTTAGTAGTCTCTCTAGGCCAGAAGCCAAGCCAAAGACTTGCCATCAGACATGCCTGCAATACCTGTAGATTTGGGCAAATTCCTCTTCTTGAGGTCCCCAAATATTGCGAGATTGCTGCACCTGCTACAGGACGTGACATTCTTTACCCACCTGGTGCGGCTGCTGGGAACTCCGTAGGCGAGGTATCGGGCCAACATTTCCAAGGGGCTTTATTGGCTCCAGGCTTCATAAAGTCAACCTTAGTTCCCTAAAGCTGTCTGTTCATATCTGATTATATCAGATTTCTTTCAAATATGACAATTAAGTCAAAAGCCTTGGTAAAATGACCAAAGTTTCCAATGGTGTCCTTTTTATAAGGAGAACAGATTCTTAATGAACTTATGCAGATAACTATAAGAGTTTTTGAATTTCAGTGGGTTTGGGTAAGGGGAAAAGTTAAATGCTTCAGTTTGTTCACAAAGGAATGTTTTATCACATTTATGTAAGTCATAGATACCTTAAGAGAAAAATTCCTTAGTATGGAGGAGCAAACATTACACAACCAGCAATGTTTCAGACACAAGTCACAAAAAACAGAATCATCTTCCTTCATTTATTTAGTCCTATGTTAACTAATGGTTGTTCAATTTGAGTACAGCTTGCAGTTAGTTCTGGAAATTCTTACCAGTTTTCAAGATATCAAAAACCTGTACTTGTCAAAAGTCCCTTTTTAAAAAACTCCTTGAAATTAAAACATGTTACACAAGAGAATAAGAACAAGAACAATAAATGAAAAAAAGACTCACAATGGACATGGTTAGGGGCACCGGGCAGGTCAGTCAGTTTAGTGTCTGACTTCGGCTCAGGTCATGATCTCATGGTTGATGAGTTCAAGGCCCCCATCAGGCTCTGTGCTGACAGCTCAGTGCCTGGAGTCTGCTTTGGATTCTGTGTCTCCCTCTCTCTCTGCTCCTCCTGCGCTCATGCTCTGTCTCTCTCAAAAATAATTAAAAACATTTAAAAATTTTATCTATTTATTTTCTTTTCAGAATATTTTATTGTCAAATTGGTTTCCATACAACACCCAGTGCTCTTCCCCACAAGTGCCCTCCTCCATCACCACCACCTCTTTTCCCCCCTCCCCCTTCCCCTTCAACTCTCAGTTCATTTTTAGCATTCAATAGTCTCTCAAGTTTTGCATCCATCCCTCTCTCTCCCCAACTCTCTTTCCCTCTTCCACTCCCCCTTTTTTTAAATGGACTTGGTTAATGATCTGATGAGAATTCATTGTAATGTAGTTGACAAGAAAATCTGGTTATTTCTGTAACACATAACCACACTTCAATAATTAGGATGTTAAATAATGACCTTATTACCAAAACATATTAAAACTTTCACACACACGCACACACACACACGCACACACGCACACACACGCACACACGCACACACACGCACACACGCGCGCGCACACAGTTATAGCATTTACCCAAACATAATCTAAGGCTTATTATTTGTTGGATGGTGTTTCCATAGTCACTTAATATTCCAAAAAAAGGCCTAATTAGTCAAAAAAGACTTCATTTACAATTTAATTCCAGGAAGTTTGTTAAAAAAAGCCTTAGGTGCCTGGGTGGCTCCTTCGGTTAAGCGTCCAACCGCAGCTCAGGTCATGATCTCCTGGTTTGTAGGTGCTGACAGCTCAGAGCCTGGAGCCTGCTTCAGATTCTGTGTCTCCCTCTCTTGCTGCTCCTCCCCTGCTCATACTGTCTCTTGCTCTCAAAAATAAATAAACATTAAATAAATAAATAAACATCTAAAAAAAAACCTGAGAAAGCTTTTTTTAAATGTTTATTTATTTGTTTTGAGAGAGAGAGAGAGAGAGAGAGCGCGAGTGAGCGCACAAGCAGGGGAGGGGCAGAGAGAGAGGGAGGGAGGAAAAGAATCGCAAGCAGGCTACATGCTACCAGTGCAGAGCCTGATGTGAGGCTTGATCTCATGAACTGTGAGATCAGGACCTGAGCCAAAATCAAGAGTCAGACACTTAATGGACTGAGCCACCCAACCACCCTAGAAAGTTTTTAAAGCACATGCCTAAATAGGATTATAGATCATTACAAAACTTAATTATTTATTTAACCGAAGTGGCAATAAGAGATTCCAAAGGCAAATATGTAGGGTTGTGCAGTTGTGAGCAAAACTTAGTGCTTTTAATACTGAGCAGCTTTAACCAAGTAATCAAAGACCTGATAAAGACAAAACATAGAAACTGGTTTTCCGGGCAGACAAAAGAGGAAAAAAAATTTTGTTTACATTTTCTTATCAAGAGCAGACCAACAATCCGCAAATACTTTGTCTTTTGAACAGATGGAAAAACAGAATTTCAATCTTATACCAGTGAACTTTTAAAATCTACTCGTTTCAGCTTTAGTCCTGACTATGCATAAAATTCTTTTCCAAAGATTTCCTTCATAAAACTATAACTTTTTAATTCAGAGTTGCTTCCCTTATTTCCACCAGTCTTAACTTCATATAGCAGAGAATTTTAACTCTTAGAAAACTTAGTCTCCAGTGAAAACTAAGTAGTAACCAATTATGGACTGTCTGGTATACAAGAATTCTTTTTTTTTTCTTTTTTAAAAATTATTATTATTTTATAGTTTATTGTCAAGTTAGTTTCCATATAACACCCAGCAGTTTTCCCCACAAGTACCCTCCTGCATGAGCATCACCCCCTTTCCCTTTCCCCTTCCCCCTTCAGCCCTCAGTTTGTTCTCAGTATTTAAGAGTCTCTCATGGTTTGCCTCTCTTGCTCTCCCTAACTCTTTTCCCCCCTTTCCCTCCCCATGGTCCTCTGTTAAGTTTCTTCTGTTAGACCTATGAGTGAAAATATATGGTATCTGTCCTTCTCTACCTGACTTATTTCACTTAGCATGACACCTTCGAGTTCCATCCACGTTGCTACGAATGGCCAGATTTCATTCTTTCTCATTGCCATGCAGTACTCCATTGTATAGATAAACCACATCTTCTTGATCCATTCGTCCGTTAATGGACAGTTAGGCTCTTTTCATGATTTGGCTATTGTTGAAAGTGCCGCTATGAACATTGGGGTACATGTGCTCCTATGCATCAGCCCTCCTGTATCCCTTGGGTAGATCCCCAGCAGTGCTATTGCTGGGTCATAGGGGAGTTGTATTGATAGTTTTTTGAGGAACCTCCACACTGTTTTCCGGAGCAGCTGCACCAGTTTACATTCCCACCAACAGTGTAGGAGGGTGCCCGTCTCTCCACACCCTTGCCAGCATCTGTAGTCTCCTGATTTGTTCATTTTAGCCACTCTGACCAGTGTGAGTTGGTATCTCAGTGTGGTTTTTATTTGTGTTTCCCTGATGATGAGTGATGCTGAGCATCGTTTCATATGTCTGTTGGCCATCTCTATGTCCTCTTTGGAGAAGTGTCTATTCATGTCTTCTGCCCATTTCTTCACTGGATTATTCGTTTTTCAAGTGTGGAGTTTTGTGTGTTCCTTGTAGATTTTGGATACTAGCCTTTTATCCAATATGTCATTTGCAACCATCTTTTCCCATTCTGTCAGTTGTATACAAGAATTCTTTAAATGCCAAATTTATGAATCTATTAAGCATAAATTATGTTTTCCAAAGACTCAAATATCCTTAGTGTCTCTGCAATAAGGAATGAAACACACAAACCTACATTCAGTAATCAATGCTTTAGCATTCCATTCTATTTGGAAAAGATGTACATGTCTAACAAATACAGCCCAATTTCTCATCCAAGCAAAACTTAAAGTCCCAGGTTACCAAAGACTTTGACAGCTATCTTAACAATTACCCATGAAAACTTGTAGACAAACTTAATCATCGTTTTAAGTCATCTTTTTGATGACAAATTGCAAAAGAGATAACACGAACTTATTTGACCTTTAGTAAACTTCAATAGAATAAAAGTTTCATATATAATGCTGATAACTATAGACATGTCTTACAGTAAGAGGAGGAGGAGCCAATGGTGCTGGAGGCACCCAGATGATAGGAGCCCATTATGTGGACCATACCCAAGGTGGTGCAGAGAGAGGAGGAGGGGGGAGTGGAAGGTAGGAAAGGTGAGGCTTCCTGGAGGAGGATAAAAGTCCAGAGGGCGGAGAAAGAGGTCACCCAGTCCTATAGCTTATTCACTTGGACAGATGAAAATACAGGTTTTCTTTCCACTAAAGTGGCAATAGGCAGTTCGTATCAGGCCGGAGAAAACAGGGAACTTCCCTGAAACAAAAGGAGTTTAGACAGCTGCTTGGGAATATTCTTTTAAGTCCCCATCCTGAGGTAGAGTCACCAAAGATAATTGGCTCCAATTATCATAGCCGTTAGCCCAGGAAATGAATGAAGGAGAAGCCCCCACATACCGCTAGAGTAACCTGGATGTATCGGGGGGGACAGTGAGAGAGAGGGTCAATGTGGCTTTCATCAGGGATGGACTGTGTTTCCTCAAGCAACATGTGTTTATTCAGAGGAGTCTTGTTGAAACAGGCATCATGCAGTATATCAGGAGAGGGTTTACTAGCCAAACACATTGGAGCAAACACATTTGACAAGAGGTCCTTAGGTTGGGGTCCTGATTTATGGGCCATGCAGGGCTGGACATGGGGTACCTCTGTTCATTTGCCTTCTTTCCTGCAGAAGAGATCTAACTGATAGATCATTTTGAAATTTAATGTCCCGTGAATGGGACATTTTTCTTGTCTACTAAGGAGTACAATGCCATACAGTGATGTAAAAAAAGATCAGGGTTTTTTTCCCTTCAATTTTGCAATCCGAATTATTTCCAGAGGGTTAAAAGGTATCCCAAGGGAGAGTCCTTAGGAACAGAAGAGAGAAGATCTATTACCAAGAAAATTGTCCCTGACACCCAGGTGGCATCCCACACAGGATATGTCTGAGGTTCCTGGTGTCTAAGTGTCCAGAGGTGTCCCTTGAACGAAGTCACTATGATTGCTGTGTTGTCAAAAAGGCCCCATAGGAGGGATGCCAGCATTTCCCTGTTTCCACATTGCATCCTAGGCTACAGATGGGTGTCTGGTGAGTGGACGAAAATACCATGCCATGCCTTGCCTTGACGTGAAGGTTGTACCTTGAAGGCCATAACATACTGTGAAGAATCAGCTGTTTTTAACCCATGGAAAATACTAGAAAAGTTTTACAAGAGGAAATTACCCAATTTTGTAATATAAGTAGTCAGTAGGGGACAGTGACAGAAAACAGTAAAGATAGAAATCCATCATGACCTAAGTGGCCTTCCATCACATGTAGTCTTCTACATAGAAGCTGGCTTCCCTAGGAAACGGTCCCCAGTTGGGCTTTAATTCAATTCAGTCGGGTACTGGTTTCGGCTGGCTTCAGGTGGAGATCTTATGGTCAGGAAAGGCTAGACCAGGGATGTGGAGGGGATCACACTAGACCAGTGAGGAAGAAACCTTGCACTAGTGTCTTAAGATTGACAGCTTTCCTGGTGACTTGGGTGGCTGTCCTGTGCCCAAGACAGACAGCTTTGTATAAGGACAGGAATAAAGAGAGAGCATCAAGTTTCTGGGTCTTATTACCATTCTGGCCAGGGAGCTAACTTCCAGACAAAAGGCAGGATTTCTATTCCCTGTGGAATAGCCAAAGGCTGGAGGATTCAGCCTGAGCAATTGACATGAAAGTGTTCCAATAACACCATACTCCTTAAAAAGCCCCTGCAATGAAAGTAAAAGAAGAGAAGAGGAATTACTCACCAAGTTTGCACCAAGGCTTGGAGCCCAGATGAGAAGACTCAGACCCTCAGGCCCCACATTGGGCGCCAAAATGATGTGGAAATGTTGGGGTTCAGAGCCAATGAGAAAAAAAGAATTCTTGAGATATCTTTGGTGCAAAAAGGGGGTTTTATTGAAGCCTGAGGACAGGAGCTGTGGGCAGAAAGAGCTATACAGGGGTTGTGAGGAGTGTCTGATTATATACTTTGGAATTGAGGGAGGTAAAGACAAAAGAAGTTTCCAAAAGAAATTTCATATGTTAAGGAAGACTCACAGGATCCAGGAGGCCTAGCTATTGTCAAGCTAAGGTGGTTTTTTCCTCTAACAAAACATTAACATTAAAACAGTTGGGAATTCCTAGAGGAATGTCCTATTCTGCCTGCCTCAAGTATTTCTCGATGGGCTGCAGGTTATAAGGATATTTAATTTTATCTACATTTCTTTTCTTTTTGTTCTCCACATCACTTTAACCTCCTAGCTGAAAAAGCCCTTTCTGTAGACCTTTACCAGGCTGGTTCCTTCCCCTTCTGTGGGCTTAGCCTCAATGCCACCCCTTTGGAGAAGCAACAGAGACCTATCACAGCCCTTTTCTCCACCAAGCATGTCCTGGCACCACTCACTGCTGTCAAGTGGATGTTGCAGTTGGTCATCTTGCATTCATTTGTTTGCCTATTGGCTAGTTGTCTCGTCTACAAGTGCAGGGGCCTTGTCTGGATGGTTCACAGTACAAATTCCATGGTCAGCATGTAATATGCCCCCAATAAACTTCTGTTAACTAGGTGAAGGAATGTGTTTCCCTCACTGCCCCTACCCCAGAAGAGGTGACAGCAGCATCTTCTTAGAGCCAGAAAAGTACGGTTCTAGGGCTCAAAAAGTTCTAGCAACACTTCCCCACTCCATCTATCAGAATGGTGTGGGTACTGCAGGACCCAAGGTCTGACTCTCTCTCTCTCTCTGGTCTCCTGGTCCCCTAAATCTGTCCTTAAAAAGAGCTGTTTAATTGACCCTTTATTCCCGCCCCCCCCCCCATTACTACTGTAGGGGCACATGCATCAGCATTTTCATTTGTGCATTTATTTCCAACATCCTGAGAACCTGGATTCAGAAGTCCTGAGCTTAGGTGTGACCTCTACCACCAACCCATTGTGTAGCTTTGGTCGTGTCTCTGCCTCCTTCTGGGGCTTAGTGTGTTCCTGTGTCAAAGAGGAGGTAAGGGCTGGACCTCATGGCTAAGTCCCTGATTATGTGGGAAACAAAGGCAAAAGGAAAGTTAAATTTCTTTATTACTTAGAGCCCAGTGACAAACCCTTGAGACAAGGGAGCTCGGTTGTCTCGATGGTGACACTGCTAAGGGAAAAAGGCAATCTTAACATTATCCCTCCCCTCCTCCCAGGATCCTGTGAGTCTACTTTAACATCTAAAAAATCATTTGGAAACTCCCTTTATCTCTACCCCTCAAGATATATGTTAGCAATCATCCTCTAAGCATACGGCCCACTGATACATATCTGAAGGGTCTCACAACTGAGGTTTTATTAGACATTAATAAATGACCTTTTCCTAACATTAGCTGGCCCCCTCAAGGTCCTGGAAATCTTGCTTCCAAAATTCTTTAGAGATTTAATTATCCCTAATCCCCTCCCAACTTGAAGGTTTATAATCAGTCACACATCACAACTCCAATGCAGGTCTTCCTGCCCATGGGTCCTGTCCCCATGGTTTAATAAAACAAAAACAAAACAAAACAAAAAAAAACAACCTTTTCGCACCAAAGATGTCTCAAGAATTCTTTCCTTCTCATTGGCTCTGAACTCCAACATTTCCACATCATTTTGGTGCCCGAACAAGTGGCTCAAGTCTTCTCATCTGGATTGTGAACCTTGGTGCAAACTTGGTGAGTAATTCCTCTCTGTTTGCTTTCATTTTAGGGGCTTTTCAGGAAGCATGGTCTTATTGGAACATTTTCATATCAATCGCTCAGGATGAATCCTCTAGCCTGTGACTACTCTTTGGGGAGGAGAAAACCTGCCTTTTGGCTGGAAGTTAGTTCCTTGGTTGAGATAGTGACAAAACCCAGAAACTTGATGCCCTCTCTTTATTCCTGTCCTTATACAACTGTCTGTCTTGGGCACAGGACAGACATCCAAGTCACCAGGAAGGCTGCTATGTGAGATTTCCTCCCCATTGGTCTAATGTGATCCCCTCCATATTCTGGTCTAGCCTCTTCTGGCCACAAGACCTCCACTTGGAGCCGGCCAAAACCAGTACCGATTGAATTAAAGTCCACTGGGGACTGTTTCTTAGGGAAGTTGGCTGTAGAAGACTACATGTGATGGAAGGTCACTTAGGTCATGATGGATTACTTTTTTAAAATGTTTATTTTTGAGAGAGACAGAGACAGAAGGTGGGGGGGGGGTGGATAGAGAAGGAGGGAGACACAGAATCCAAAGCAGGCTCCAGGCTCTGACCTGTCAGCACAGAGCCTGATGCAAGGCTCAAACACATGAACCATGAGATCATGACCTGAGCCAAAGTCAGACACTTAACCGACTGAGCCACCAGGTGCTCCGATCGTGATAAATTTCTATCTATACTTTTTTGCTCATGTCATCTACTAACTAATTAATTACAAAATTGAGTAATTTCCTCTTGTAAAACTTTTCTGCTATTTTCCATGGGTTATACATTGTGGGTTCTTCATGGCAAGGTGAGGCACGGTTTTCGTGGTATAGCCTTCAAGGCAAGGCATGGAATAGCCCTCACTTCAAGGCATGATATCTCAGACCATATACCAGCTCACGCTTTGCAGCCTAGAATGTGATGGGAAAGTCGGGGATGCTGGCATCCCTCCTACATGGCCTTTGATGGTAGGGCAGTGATCATAGAGACTTTGTTTGAGGGACGCCTCCGGTCACTTTGACATGAAGTGCATGGGGTGCCACTTGGGAATGGGGGTGGCAGGTTTCCTGCTATTGGACCTTCTCTCTTCTTTGTTCTCCAAGAACTCTCCCTTGGAATGCCTTTTAACCCGCTGAAAACAATTCGGATTGCAAAATTTAAGAAAGGACTGATCTTCTGTACCACTGCATGGCCTCAGGCACCTCTGTTTTTGACTTCTTATTGCCAAGAAACAAAGGATATTTGAGTGTATTGGAAAACGTGCTTGTGCTTAAATGTATCCATAATTTGCCATCTAAAGAATTCTCCTGTAACACTTCACATTCCGTTACTACTTAGTTTTCACGAGAGACTAAGGTTTCTAAGGGTTAAGATTCTGCTACCTGTAACTAAGGCTGAAGGAAGTAACCCTGTGTGTGTAAGAAAGATGTAAACAACGGGAATGCATGTTTGCTGAAGGTAAAAGAAGGTAATTTTGTCCAAAATGAGCCGGTTGTTTAGAGACAAATGGCTTGGGACAAAATCTGAATACAAAGGAACGTTGTAGAAGGTTTGTGAAGGGAAATCTTTGGAAAGGAATTTTATGTGTGGTGAGGACGGACTAAGGTTGAAATGAATGGATTTTAAAAGCACCCTGATTGAAAGTCCACTTTCTCTCTGTTAAAAAAACAACCTTTTCCTGGATTGTTGGTCTGTTCTTGATAAGAAAATATAAACAAAGTTGTTTTTCCTTTGTCAGCCCGGTAGAAAAACAGTTTCTATGTTTTGTCTTTATCAGGTCTTTGATGATTTATAATCCTGTTTAGTTAGACACCTGCTTTAAAACTTTCTAAGGTTTTTAACAAACTTCTCTGAAATTTAAATAATAAATAAAATCTCTTTGACTAATTAAGCTTATTTATTTGGTGTGTTACATTTTGGTATAATGTCATCATTCAATATTCTGATTATTAAAGTGTTATGTGTCACAGAAATAACCAAATTTCCTTGTCAGTTGCATCATAATGAACTCTCATATTAGATCTTTAACAGTGTCCATTTCTGGGTTTTTTTTTTTTTTGTCATTTATATATAGTTACTGTTCTGATGCTCTTGCAAAATGTCTTTTGTCTCAAGGAGAATCTTATAAAGGGCTTTTGACAAATACAGGTATCTGATATTTTTAAGATCATAAAACTGAAATGGGTGAGAACGTCCAGGACTAACAGAAGATCGGTATTCAACCTGAACAAGAATTAGTAACATGGGGTGGGGAGAGGCGCCTGGGTGGCTTAGTAGTTTAAGCATCAGATTCAGGTCATGATCTTGCCATTCGTGAGTTCGAGCCCTGCATCAGCTTCCCACGCTGACAGTGCAGAGCCTGCTTGGGATTCTCTCTCCCTTGCCTCTCTCTGTACTTACCCAACATGCACATATGCTCTCTCTCAAAATGAATAAGTAAACTTAAAAATTTTTTAATAATACCAAAAAAAGAATTAGTAACATGGGACTAAATGAATTAAGAAAGATGATTATAGCTTTTGTAACTCTTGTTTGAAACATTGCTGGTTCTCTAATGTTTGCTCTTCCAGATGAAGGAAACTTTCGATTAAGGTATCTGTGATTTACAGAAATGTGTTAAAATATTCATTTGTAAACAAATTGAAGCACTTAACTTTTCTCTCTACTTGAACCCTCTGAAATTCAAAGTCTCCGTGAACATTCTTTCTTCCATGGCAATCATCTTTCTTTGCATTAGTTCAAGAAGAATCTGTTATCCTTGTAACAGGACACCACTGGTCACTTTACCGAGGCTTTGACTGGAAGGTCATATTTGAGAGAGACATGCATAGAATCACATATGACCAAACAACTCTAAGGGACTCAGGTTGACTTTATGAAGCCTGGAACCTATAAAACCCCTTGGAAATGTTGGCCGGATACCTCACCAGGTGAGTAAAGAAGGTCACGTCCTGGCAGGTGCAGCGTCTCAGGGTATTTTGGGGACCTCGTGAAGAGGAATCTGCCCAAGTCTACAGGTATTGTACTGATGACGAGTATTATTTGGCTTGACTTCTGGTCTGGAGAGGCTACTGTAAGTTCAATCAAGATGCCTTATTAAAAGTTCCAGCAAAGCAGATTTTAAAAGATCTAGACGGTACATCGCCATTTTGAGTTTTTGTAAATAATTAGGCCAAGTTTGTTAAATTTGGACTTGTTTTACAAACAAATTAATCTTGATTTGGCTAGCTCTGAAAATAAGGGTAATTTTAGAGAGAAAATCTCTGTTTCAATAATGTTCAATTCTAGTTCTGATTGTCTTCGAGTGCTTGTTGTTTGCCTAAGCCAGACAACTTGGGGTGAGCTTCGGAGACGTTGCCACGATAGCTCATGTGTAGACAGTCCTCGTGCTTGATATTCTGTGAGGATAATAGCAGGGCCCCGTGGTGTGTGATTATTGGGGCAGCTGGAAAATACTTCTATAGAGCATACCTGTTCAGGGGCTATTGATTTGGTTCATTCTGGCTGATCAGACTTAAAAGATTCTCCTATTGGAAACATAGATGACAGTTGGCTTACTGATGGCAGAAGTTTCATGGAAAAGGGGACTAGAGAAGCTGGGTACGCTGTCGTCAGTCTGATTCAGACGATTGAAGCCAAAGCCCCCCAGCAAATACATCTGCCCCAAGAGCGGAGCTGATAGAACTCACTAGTGCTTTGCAATTGGCAAAGGGCCTCAAAGGTAACATCTCTACTGACTCTAAATATGCCTCCTAGTCCTACGTCCCCATGGGGCAATTTGGAAGGAAGGGGATTATTATCAGCCCCACGATCACATACAGGCCCCAAATTATTACTCCTCTTGAGGCTGCACACCTACCTAAGGAGGCAGCTATAACTCACCTCAAAGGAGATCCAAGGCGTATGACCTAAGAATCTAAAGGAAACGATCTGGGAGATGGTGCAGCCAAACAGACAGCACAAAAGAAACAAATAGTAAGTCTTATGTCAGCCTTACCTCCAGGAAAGTCTGTAACTCCAGTCTGTTCGGCCCCAGAAAGTCGCAGAGCCCAGGATTAAAAAAACGCACAGGCCTGGCTGGTTAATAAAGAAGGAAAACTCTTTATACCCGACAATAACCAACGGAAAGTAATATAGGGTTTATACCAACCTACTCATTTGGGTAAAGAGGCCCTGAAGGGACTGGTTAACGACACCTTTGCTGGAATTAAATTAACTGCTACTATAAAACAGGTCTGTCGATCACGTGCTATTTGTGCACAAGCAAATCCAGAGGGTGCGATTTGACGTCCTCTTTTCCAAAGGATCCAAAGGTGGGGGGAACATATCCTGGGGAGGACTGGCAATTAGATTTTACACAAATACCGCCTTGTAAAGGAGCTAAGTATTTACTGGTTTATATACACACCTTTTCTGGATGGATAGAGGCCTTTCCTTGTGAAACAAAAAAGTCCATTGAGATGACAAACCCTTTGCTAAGAGAAATTGTCCCTAGGTTTGGCCTATCTTGGTCCTTATAAAGTGACAATAGACTTTTATTGCACAAATAACTCAGCAAGTAGCTCGGGTCTGAAAAGTTAGTTCCTGTTTACGGTCAGCCTGGCATCCACAATCCTCTGGAAAGGTGGCCCTCCAAAACTGAATCAAACTGATTGCGGTTCAAGGGGGCCGAGAATTAGCTGGCCGGCCTCTAATGGGGCCCAACGGCTATGCAGCTCTGACTTGTGTGCAGGGCTTCCCCGGGCTGGACGGGCTGCTCCATTCTGGGTTTTGCCTCGATGCACAGACGCATTGTTAAAACTGCTACCAGCCCTGCCAACCTTCCAAGTTTAACACGGTGGAGACTTCCTGTGTTTCATTGGTGTGACCATCCCTAATTCCTCTTTGGGACTGAAGGATGTTGTCTGGCACACGGAAGCTCTCAATAGATACATAGTCAAAGCCCTAAATGACACCCAAAATAGCATTTCCCTGTACTTAAGTAGCACAAATGGGTAAAGCAGTTTTACAAAGTAGAACGGCATTAATGTCTTAACGGCTGTGCAAGGCTGAACGTGCTCTCCTAGAAACAGAATGCTGTGTATACATTCCAAATTACCACGAAAATATTTCTGGGTTTCTGACGGATATGAATACTCAATTTGGTGCTTTAAACGATCCCTGTCTTTCATGATTGGTTCAACTCCTGGACTGGAAGAAGATTTTGTCAACGATCAAAGGACTCGTATCTGGACTTCCTTTTCTTTTTGTTAATTCTAATGATGTTTGGCTGGTTTTCTCCCACTTCTCTCCACCTGGTGCAGAGACTCCTTCAAGCCAACAGATAACCCTTTCTGCTCCGGCAGATCCATACACGCAGGCTCCCTTAGATTCCACTCCCTCTGCCTTTCGTATGCTCACCCATAGGTGGGGACATCTCTATGTCCCTCATTCAGCAGGAAGAAGTTAGAGAAGGAAAGACCTTCCTCCCTCAGCAACCTTAAAGATTTAAGGGTCAAAATTGTGCAGGGGGGAATGATGGGGGAAACAAAGGCAAAAGGAAACTTAAATTTTCTTACTGCTTACAGCCCAGTGACAAGTCCTCGAGACAGGCAGTGACCCTCCTCTGCTTCGAAGGTGACACTTTGCTAAGAGCAAAAGGCAATCTCATGGTCCATCCTGCCTCCAGGATCCCGCGAGTCCACTTTAACGTATATAAATTCCTTTGGAAACTTCCTAGATCTCTACCCGCTAAGATATATGTTAGCAATCATCCTCCAAGCATACGGTCCACTGACAGGCATATGAAGGGTCTTGTGACTAAGGTTTTATTTTATTTATTTCATTTTATTCTATAAGGTTTTTGTTTGTTTAAATGTTTATTTATTTTAGAGAGAGAGAGAGCTTGCGAGAGAAAGAGCATGAGCAAAGGAGGGACAGAGAGATGGGGGGCGGGGGACAGAGGATACAAAGCGGGTTCCGCGCTGACAGCAGAGACCCTGATGCGGGATTCTGTGGAGCTCGAACCCAAGAACGGTGAGATCATGACCTGAGCCAAAGTTGAGCAGTCAACCGACCGAGCCACCCAAGTGCCCCTGTTTTTTTGTTTTTAAGTTTATTTATTTATTTTGAGAGTGAGAGCACAAGGGAGGGGCAGAAAGAGGGAGAGAGAATCCCAAGCAGGGCCTGTGTTGATAGTGTGGAGACCTGATGCGAGTCTTGAATCCATAGACCATGAGATCATGATCTGAGCTGAAATTGAGTCAGATGCTTAATTGATTAAGCCGCCCAGGTGGCTCATGACTAAGGTTTTATTAGATAGTAATAAGCGACCTTTCCCCAACAACAGCTAGCCCCTCAAGATGCTGGAAACCTTGCTTCCAAAATTCCTTGGAAACTTACATTATTCCTAACCCCCTCCTGACTTGAAAGTATAGTCAGTGACCCCATCACAACCCAGTGCAGTTTTTTCTGTCAATGGGTCCCATCCCTGTGCTTCAACAAAAACACCTTTTTGTACTTGAAGACATCTTGAGAATTTTTTCTTGACTATTTGTTCTGAACCCCAACATTGTCACCTTCATTAGAAAAGGCTGAGGACATGGCCCAGAGGGACCCTGTGGGCTGTGGGATTCTGGGCCCAGCTGGAGGGACTGAGTCCAGCCACACTCAGAGCAGCGAGATAGTCGTTTCCTGCTGGCCCGTGCTCCAAGTGTCCGGCCCCCCTAGCTGGTGTCTGGGAATGAAGGGAAGTGGGACAGGACGTGAAATCTGGGTCACCAGCCCACCAAGCACCCCCCCCCACTATGTTCCCAGGCTCGCTCTGCCTCCCTGGGAGCTAAGCTTCCCCCAGGCCGTGGAAGTGGCCCAGGTCCCGTGCAGTAACTGTCCCCATCTATGGGAAGAGGGGGAGCACAGAGCAGGCAGCCTAGCCAACTTCCCAAAATAGGCTCCCATCTCTTCCCAAGTGAACCGAATCAAGATAGCCCAGCATTCTGAAGTTCAAGGCCAAGGCAGGGCAGAGGTCCCAGCAGAAGTGGGTTTGAGGCTGGGGATGCGGCAGGAACAATAATGTGCATTTGGCAGGCAGAGAGCATTTTTCCTTTCAGGCATTCCAGGCGGTGGCTCCTTCCTGCACCTCCTGCAGGGAATTTCCTTGGGCCAGGGACCAGCAGACCCTGCAAGAGTTTGCCTGGAAACTGGTTTCCCCGGTTTCTGTCCCAGGGGTCAGATCTGCATCCCTAATCCAATCCCAGCAAAGCAAAACAGGATGGACAAATTCCCCTGCGGCTCGCCCTCCAGCAAGAGTTTTCCGTGGTGTGAAACCCTTCCTTCTACAGGCTCGTCATCTCACTAGGAAGTCCCCTTCCCCCTTTCAAGGACAGTAGTTTATTAAACGAATTCATACTAAGGTGTGAACAACTCCCTACTGGCTTTCACCCCTGTGTGCATTTGACTATGAACTCCTGCTGCACCGAGCGGGGGGAAGGGGGGGGGGGGGGCAGGGGGGCGGGCTGTAATTAGTGTTGTTGGGATAATAAAGATGATGGTAATAGTAGGTAACAAATCATAACAGCTAATGATTACAGAACATTTTCTACACACCCCGTAATCTCTTCAGGGCTTTATGTATATTATCTCACTACCCCTTGTGGTAGGGACTCTTCTTACCCCACTTTACAGAGGAGGAAACCAAGACTCAAGGAAGGTAAATAAGGTACCCAGAAGCTAACCAGAGGCGGGTGGGGTGGAGCCTCGAATTAGAGAGTCCCTTCCAGCAGGTGGCAGGAGCAGGTGGGAGAGGGCGAGCCGGGTCCCAGCTTTGGGGGCAGAAGACGGGCCTGTGGCCTCTGCAAGGCTGGTGTGGCGCCCCTTCCTTCCTTCCAGGCAGAACCCTGGCAGGGCCTGCCCAGAGCGCCAGAACCACCCTTCCTTACGAGGCCTCCTGTCGCTGGGGCTGTCTGTCCCAGGTGGCCGCGGGACAGGGGTGCCACAAACTGGTCCTTCCTAGGCTACCACTGGTGAGTCACAAACTTGGCTTTAAGGGGAGCTGGTCTCTTGTCAGGTTTAGCCAAAAGGAAGGAGGTTAATAGGTTCCAGGGCAGGTGGACTCAGGCCTTACCGTCTAGCCTCATGGCTGTGAGGACTGCTCAGTACGTATGCAGGCCTACCCAGCTCCACCCCTTGCCCCCTGTGTGGCCTTGGACAAGTCATTCTACCTCTCGGAGTCCCAGCTTCCTGATATTTCAAATGACAGCAACCCTTGCCTTGCAGCTGCGCCCTGAGAGTCCACGGAAGATGCACAGAAAACCTGGCAGGGAGCGGTGCTGGGTGAATGGTGGGCGCCTGCCTGGCTCAGGGCTGCCAGCCCATCCACACTGTGGCTCTCCCCTCCCCCACCCTGCTTCCGGCCCAGGCTTGGCCAGATGGTGGGACCTGGGAAACGCAGCCGAGCTGCACGCTCTGGGTCTATTTTGAGAATCCTCCTGTTTCCTTTCCTGCCTGGGGCCATGTGGTGGCTGCGGGTCTCTGCTCACAGGATGGGCTCCGAGCTGGACCTTGTCCCTCCCCTGCCCCTCACTTCTAGCCCTCCCCTTCCTCCTGGCCTGGGTCCTGCGACCCCCACATCCTGGCTCCCTGCTCTGACACCACAGCCCGCCCATAACCAAAGGAACAAAGGTCGGGGGCCCACAGGGGCTTTGAGGTGGGGCTGGTTGCTTGCCTACAATATCGAGAAGGTGGCCAGTTAGAGCCGGGCCCTGTTGCCCTGCCCTGGGCCCCACTTCTGCAGAGCCTTGTCGCTCAGAGGCCGCCAGCCCCCTGGTGTCACTGCTGGGCTTTCGGGTTGGGTGGAGTCATCCGTCTTCCACACACTGCTTCCTTCACCACCACCTCGGGATCCTACAGAGAGACACGGCCACCCAGAACACTGGCCCAGCCAGGGAGGGAGGCAGTGCCCTGGCCTGGGCCCGGGAGTCGGGGAAGCAGAGGCCCTTGTCCTCAGTCACCATGCTGGAAACCTGGGAGTCACCCTTGCCTCCTCTCCCTCCCTTCCTCCTCTCCGCACAGAGCTCTGATCCCTCTGCCTGGCATTAAGTCCTCTTTCCCTCACTTACTAAATCTGTGACCTCTCATCTCTCTGTGCCTCAATCTGTTCATTTGTGAAATGCAGATAAGGAGGGTACCTACTTCTAGGGGCTGTGGGGAGTTGATCCTGGTAAAGTGCTTTGGATGGTGCCTGGCACACAGTAATTGCTCAATAAAGTATAGCTCTTATTCTCTAATTGGTCAACAAAGTCTGCCTCCTTCAGTTCTTTTACATGGCTGGGATCCCTTCTCTCGCTGTCCTTGTCCACCCTCTCCTGCAGTGCGGCCAAACCCTCCCCCTGGCTTCACCCGCCCTGTTCTCCACCCTGCTAAAGCCGGGGCATCTTCCTAAATAAGAAGTCTGACTTGTGTTGCAGGGTTTTGGAATCAGAGAAGTTTATTCGTTTGCTCAACACATACTTGAGCGCCTACCATGCCCTCAGCCCTATTCTGAGAGCTCGACCCCCCACGTGCCCTAAACAAAGTATGAAGTGAATTTTCTCATGGGTTCCAGTCCTGGCCCCTACCACTGGGCACGTTCCTTACCTCCGGGACCCTCAATTCTGTCCGCTGCACAACGGATCATGAGGATTCAGTGAGCGTGCGGCTCTACGCTTGGAGCGTCCGCCATGTCGGCCCAGTGGTAGCTCCAGAGTCAGGACGCGGAGGATGGTGTCATTCCACCCCCATAACCTCCAAGTTTCATGCTGGCCTCAGGCATGGTGTGCAAGGCCCTTGTGATCTGGTCCCGGAGACGCCTCCCCACCCACACCATTCCTGTCTCTGTGCTACTCCGGCCAGCCCAGGTGTCCCACTACGCCCCCCAACCCCCAAACATCGGGCCTTTCACACCCCTTCCCTTTACCCGCACGGGTCTCCTTTCTTGGAGTTTCTTGCCCCTCCTCTTTCCTTTACAACCGCTCTTCATCTTTTCAAGGCGGCCCCGGTCCCATGCCACTCACGCCAAGTAAATAAGGTCTTCCCAGCTTCCCATCCTAGGTCTGCATTCTTCCTGCCTCCACTTCATCCCTCCCCACCCGGCTGTCCCCTCAGCCACTGGGCAGGAAGATGTCACATTTACCTTGTGCCCCAGGGCCTAGCTCTGGAGTGGCATACCAGCGTACCGTGGGGTTTGGTGGATGTGCGAGGACTCCAATACGTCTTTGGGGGCATCAGTGTTAGAGATTCACACTCCACTGGAGTGGAGAGGGTCCCCCCCAGGCTGGTGGAATGGAACGGGTCAGGAGCATAGGCTGAAGCAACAAATAGAGCCCCAAATGGCCAATGGGGCAAACATACTAGGTGTTTATTCCTCACTCACTGAAGCCCAAGGCCAGTGCTAGCCGGGCTGCCTGTGGCTTTTCTC
>NC_043710.1:18486753-18551377 GCF_006229205.1 Suricata suricatta | reverse complement strand
TGAGCCGAAGTCGGATGCTCAGCCGACTGAGCCACCCAGGCTCCCCGTGTGGGGAATGTTTAGAACTTCTGGGAGTGTTTTATATTGCGGCAGTGACTAGGGTGTACACTGGCCAAGGATGCCGCAGACCCGGGGCCATGCCAGAGCCATCTGGCACCCTGCCCCACCTCTATAGGTACAGATGTATAATCCTGTAGGGCAGCACTTCTCGAACTTGACCTTGTGGGGCCTGAAAGCAGATGGCCGGGCCCCCTCGCAGTTCCTGATTCATCGGTCCTGCATCGGGCCAAAGGACATGTGTGGTATCCCAGGTGATATCCGGGGACCACATTCTTAGAACAACTGTCACAGGGGGAAATCTGTTTTGCAGCATCTGAGCCTCGGGTACGATTCTGTTTTACATCCAAACACAAAGTATTTCTTGCATTTTTATATTCACGTAATTTTCCTGGATCGCAACTGCTGTCTCGATGAATCTCTTTGGTTCTTTTGGGAACTTTAGCAGGAGTTTTTCCCTACCTCAGAAAATAGTCTCCTCCCGCAAGGCCACTGGGGGTGTCCAGGCTGTGGATTTGACACTGTGGCAGTCTGCAACAGCACATTTCAGGTTTGTGGTGATCTCTCTCTCTGTGCCAGTCTTTATTTCTTCAGGCCTTCAGTATGCTGTTAGCATTATCCACATAGTTTAAACTAACCAGGATTTTATTGCAAAATGCTTTCCTTTTTTTTATTCCCTTATATCAGAGTTAGGGCATTGTGTGTGTGTGTGTGTGTTTCAGATTAGAGAGTAGATAGGTTTTTTTTTTTTTCTCTAAGAATTTCATTTGGGGAGGTAAAGGGGAGTGTTTCTAAATCTTTATTATCAAAAGGGGACATTGCATCTGTTAGAATTGAGACCACCGGTTTAGTCCAGCTCCCTCACCTGACAGAGTAAAACACCTCCCAGACGGGGGAGTGGCTTGGGGGGTTAGGCACAGGGACTCCCCCCACCCCTACCCCGACGCCCGGGTCTGCACTCTTTTTCAGCAGAGGTGAGCGTACCTCCGTGAGCACCTACTGTGTGCTGGGCACACCGCGGGGCATTGCAGGAGATGGGAGAGGGTGTCATTAGGCCCATTTTTCAGCTCAGGAAGGTTGGGTGACCTGCCCAACAGACACACGGTTGTGCAGGTATAGCCCTGGGATTCCAGTCCAGGACTCTGGTTCCATAGCCGCTAAGAAGGCTGCTCACCCCTATGCAGAAAGAGGATATTTTCAGTGGCTGCCGTTCTCACCACTACTGCACATGTACTGAGGACATGCACGAGACCCTCGGCTGTCCACAGAACTGATTGAGTGTCTCTCTTCAGGGAGCTTATGTTCCGGCAGAGAAACCAGTGCATAGATAGCTCGTTGCAAGGTGGACATTCTAACAAGGTGGACAATGACAGCGTGTGCTGGGAAACATGACCCGACCGGGGAGCGAGGGTGAGAAGGCTGGGGGGAGGGGGAGGGGGGCAGCCAGTCAGTAAGGGGGCAGGGCGGAGAGAGAGCTCTGTACCCAAGGAGACAGTGGTAGGAACTGTCCGATATGGCTAGTGTCCAGCTGTGGGAAGCCCAGTGCATTTTAGAGGAAGGAGCCTGGAGACTGAGACAGAACAAAGCAGGAAAGGTGGCCAGGTCAGACCCCACTGGACCTGTAGGGACAGGGGAAGAGTTTGATTTTATCCTAAAAGCAATAGGAAGCCAAGTGTTGTGGTCAAATGTGTCCCTCCCCACATCTGCCCCTGAAAAGATGTTGAAGTCCTACCCCCAGCACCTGTGGATCTGACTTTATTTGGCTATAGGGTCTGTAACAGTCAAGTTAGGATGAGATCATTAGGGTGGCCCCTAATGCAGTGTGACCACTAGCCTTATAAAAAGGAGAAACATGGACTCAGAGGCAGGAAGAAGCCATGTGCAGACACAGGGAGAGCCGTCTACAAGCCCAGGAGTGCCTGAGGCTCCCAGACGCCAGAGGAGAGGCATGGAGAAGGTTCTCCATCGCAGCCCTCCACCCCTGCCCCCACCCGATCTCAGGCCAGGGCCCCAGAACTGTGAGATCATGCATTTCTGTTGTCTAAGCCACCCGGTCTGGGCTTCTTCACTTCAGCGGCCCCAGGAAATGAATGCACCGAGGATGGCTTTTCGCAGAGGGACGGTGTGGCTGGATGTGGCGTTTTGAGATTATCTTACTTGTCATGGTGTAGAGAATGGACAGAGGCACACAGGTGGCTGTGGGGAGAAGACCGTCACATTCCAGTGACAGGTGATGGTGGTGTGGTATGGCTGGGGCAGACAGAGGTGGACCAAAGTGGACAGATGTGGGAGATGCGCAGAAGAGAAAGTTCAAAGGGCATGTCCAGGATGGACCCTAGGATACTGGCCTCTGCTAAGGAAAGCATGGCAGTGCCGTTTCTAAGATGAAGACACCTGGGCCAGGCTTGGGGGGAAAGATCACAAGTTTGTGTCTGAATTTGAGTTGCTTTTAGGGCATCTGGTGGAGCTACAGATTCTGTCCCTCAGGAAACTTGGACTGGAGATAAAGTTTGGACCGGCATTCCAGAAGTTTCCAGAAGCCTCTACCTTGGGGACTCAGGGCAGCTTTCATGTGGGCCTCAGTGGGGGGAACTCATATCACTCAGTAGAAGTCCTCAGCCTTGGCTTCACGTTATGCTCAAGTGGGGAGATTTTAAGATCCCAGCACCCAGGCCATCTCCCAGACCAGTTAAACTGGGATCCCTTGGGGGTAGGACCCCAAGCATCACTGTTTGTGTTTTCTCTTTCAGCCCAACAGAGAGTGCCTTGTTGCTGTTCCACTGTGGGGTGGTCTGGCTGAGCCGTTTTTTTGGAAACCCCCCAGGGTTAGTTTCTCTGGGGCTGTTGGAGTCCCAGGGATTCTTCTAGTTCCCTCGCCTCTTCACTAGGGTGGAGAGGAGAGCCGGGGTGGGAGGGGTTGCCTAACCACGAGGAAGGGCAGAGGGGATCTGGGACTCGAAACTGCTGTTCTAAAACCCTTCAGCCAGTCCCTGTAATTTAGCTCACTTCAAACCTCCCCCCAACACCCACTTCCAGGCATCCTGATCCTCTGGGGGATTCTGCCATGCAAATGAGCTGAACTCCCTGTGTCTCCCCCAGGCCCGTGCTCGGGGGTCTGCGAAGTCAGCTGCAGCCTGCCTGGCTGTTGACCAGCCACAAACCTTTCCAAACTGCTTTTTCCTCCCCTCGCCTCGCGACCCTTGGAGCTGGGGAATCTTCCTTTGGCTATTGTTTCAGAGAGGTTTGGGGAAAACTGAAAGTCGGTGTATATGTTTGGGGTTCACCCAGCCAAGGAGCGGGTGTGAACACCCTGAGGTTTGCCAGTGCAGCATCAGGAAGGCTTTGGGCTGTGTGTAATAGAAACCCCAATGAACAGTGGCTAAAACAACCGTGGCTTTGTTTATCCCGCACAAGAGGCTAGATTCAGGCAGCTGAAGACTTCGGTCTGAGGGCTCCACGGTGCTGGTGGCTGCTCTCTGCCAGCCCCTTGGTGTCGCCTTGTTGGAAGAGAACGTCTTCCTTCTCCAGCATCTGTGGTGGGAACAGGCAAGGGAGAAGGGGAGTGGATGCGGGGTTAGCCACCCAGTGGTTTCTCATGGCCACCGGCCCACCATCCGCATCGCACGGTGGTTGAAAGCACAGCGTCTGGAATCAGACAAACGTTGGTGTAAATCCCGGCTCTACAGTTTCTTAACTGTTTTGAGCCTCGAGTTCCCCATCTGTGAAAAGGGAATCCTAGCAGCACCTCCCTAAATGGGATCGTGATTATGGAACAAGACGAGGTGTATAAACGGTTGGACCGGGGTAGGGATGGGTGTCCTTTCGTAGGAATTGAGTTCATGGAGATGCACCACGTCATCATCACCACCACGTATAAATGTTAGCCAGGTTAGGCTGGCCACAGCCATTTAGTCCTGTATTCGACCCAATGAAATAAATACTGTCAGCCCATCTCACAGAAGAGGAGGCTGAGGCACAGAGAGGTTAAGAAAATTGAGCCTAGATTCAAACCCAGGCAGCGTGATTCTGGAACTCATCCTTCTTCTTATTTTTTCTAAATGTTTATTTATTTTTGAGGTGGGGGAGGGGCAGGGAGCAAAGTGGGTACAGAGGATCTGAAGCAGGCTCTGCACTGACAGCAGTGAGCCCGATGTGGGGCTCAAACTCACTAACTGTGAGACCCTGACCTGAGCTGAAGTCGGACACTCCACCAACTGAGCCACCCAGGTGCCCCCGGAGCTTATAACTTTTACACGAGGCTGCCTCCTTGACATATGGTAGCCATTATTATTATTTGTTAATAATCACTATTCATTAATAATTATTCATTCATAACAGCAAGATCAACTAAGCTCCTGTCTTGTGCCGGATCCTGTTCTGGGCATAGGGGTCACAGAGATGTACTAAGATAAGAGTATCTACCCTCAAGGGGCCCCCAGTCTTGTAGGGGGACAGAAATGTAAACAATCACATAATACCAGGCAATGCAGACACCGGAAACCATTTACCAGCAGAAAAATTGGTGGATGATTCTCATTATTTTATGCAAAATGAAATCACAACGGTGAATTGTGCTTGCAATCAGAAGCAAAGCAAGCTTCCCAGCTTTGGGTGGTGGCTTGCTCCCAATTTTGCCCACGGGTCTTCTCTGGCTCTTTCTGTTGAGACTTTTGTTGGTGGAGAGCAGCAACAGGCCTCCAAGGTTGGTTTTTTTTTTTTTTTAAGGAGAAATTTCAGAATTATTAAAATTGGGAAATGCTATAAGATTTGGGGGAAAGAAATGGAAGTGGGTGTTTCTTGTGCTGGTGACTTGCCAGTGGCAGAGTCTGGCCTCGGTTTGCCCATCTGTTAAATGGAAAGTCAGTCATGTGTTCTCACATTCATTCAAGAAACTATGAGAGATCCCAGTCACCCCGATCAGAGCTGAATTATAAATATAAGCTTTAAGTGCACAGGAGGAAGTCTAGAAAAGGAGGCTCGGCTTCTGCCTTAGAAGTTTGGGGTTGGGGGGTGGGAGGAGTGGGGGTGAAGGGGTCAGTCCACGTGTTAGAAGGAGGCTCAGCCCTGCTTCCCCACAGGCTCCTTCTCCAACCTGGGCGTTGAAAGGGCAGCAGAGGCTCAGAGTCCCTTTTTCCCAGGCACCCCTCACCCCCCGGGGCACCCTGAGTGACAGGGCCTCTCAGAGCCAGAGCTGGCTCCTTCCCAGTATTAATGGCTCAGGGAGGGGGCCCTGGTGACAGGAGATGAGGGAGAAGGAAATGGGTTTGCAATTATCGTCTTTGTTTTATCTCTTGTTTTTCTCCATCTGCAGGCAAGGAAGTAGGGAAAGCCTTTGTCTCTGCTCCTTTGTCCCTGCTTCTGGGCCAGGTGATGCAGGCCCTCCTTCCTCTTGTGCTCTGTGACCCAAGACCATCTGGGGATGCATTTCTAGTGGGACTGAGCCTCCCCTGCTGCTCTGGGCTTTGTTGGAGACTGACCTTGAAGGACACATCTCCTCAGACTCCTTCCAAACCTCCTTGCCTCTGAGCTGGCCTGGTGGCCCCCCATGTGGGGAACAATGGACCCCCAGGAATAACCCACTTCTTGGAAGAGGCCACACCCCAGATGGTCTCTGGCAGTTAGCAAACATTGCCTCCTCTGACTTCTGTTTGTGGCTCCTCTGGCCTGACACAGGAAGGCCAGCCTTGTCCCGGGGCCACCTCATGGTTTTACAGTCCACTCCTCCAAGACACTGGGCCTTGGGAACCGCCAGTGGCTCTGGAGAGGGTAACCAGGCCACCATTCCCCAGGGGCCACCCCTCGCTTACTCGGGGCCCTCCCAATCCCGAATCGGCATCTGGAAAAGGACCATTTGGGAATCTGCCTTTTATGGGTCTGGATGCTGTGTGATGTCTGCCAAGATATTTAACCTCTCTGGGCCTCAGAATCCTCACTCGCAAAATGGGGGGTCATCAGCTTACCTGGCAGTGATTTTTGTTGTAGAGATTCAGTGAGATAAGATGCAAAAGTCCAGAGCCCATGGAGAAGCTAGTCTACAAGGGAGAGGGACTGCATTGGCCTTGTTCAGGGCTCCAGGGTCTAGACGGGGCTCTGTGCTGGTGACCCTTCTGGGAATGAGGAGGGAGAAAACGTGACCTCGCCGAGGAGCAAGGGGGGCCACAGCCACACAGGCGATGTTTTATTGCTTAAACCGGGTGGGTGGACATGGGTAAAACTTTTTGGTTCATCTGAACTATTTCATAATAAACATTCCTAAATATAAAAGGTTATGGCATTTTGTAGAAAAGTAACTCAGTTACTAAAATCCTGTGGTTTAAAAAATTGTTTTTAAATTTTTTAAGTGTTTTGTATTTATTTTTGAGACAGAGGGAGGGAAAAGCACGAGCTGGGGAGGGACGGGAAGAAGCTAGGATCCAAAGCTGACAGCAGACAGCCCAACGTCGGGCTTGAACTCATGCACCATGAGGTCATGAACTGAACTGAAGTCAGACACTCAACCGACGGAGCCAGTCAGGCACCCCAAAAATTAAAAATAATTTTTTTTAACATTTGTTCATTTTTGACAGACAGAGTTAGAGTATGACTGGGGGAGGGGCAGATATATAAGGAGCCACAGAATCTGAAGCAGGCTCCAGGCTCTGAGCTGTCAGCACAGAGCCTGATGAAAGGCTCGGACTCACTGACTGTGAGATCATGACTTGAGCTGAAGTCAGATGCCACCCAGGCTCACCTACCTAAAAAAATTTTTTTAAAGTAATCTGTACACCTAACATTGGGCTTGAACTCACACCCCTGAGATAAAGAGCCATACAGTCTACTGACTGAGCCAGAGAGGTGCCCCAAGAAACCTGTTTTTAAAAGGAGTGAGAGAGAGAAAAATACAACCATGACAGGTTTCAGTGGCCAAGAGCCGTGGAAGGCGCTTCCCAGGGCCCGTTCCGCCCTTGCCGTCCTCCACTCCGGCTTTTCACCTGCCCTTCTGGTGGCTGGCATGGGGAGGCAGCCCCGGAGGTTTCCAGAGGCTCAGTACCAGCTGCTGCCTGTGGGCTGTGGGTCTGCGTCCTGCCGGACCTGTTACCCAGGAGACGGCAGGTGCCTCAAGGGGAAGAGCCTCACCCAGGTCCTGAGCTGGCAGGCAGGGGGCACTCCTTCTGGAGTTGTGGGCCGGACACAGGAAGGTGACGTGCACGAGAGGAGCTGCAGCCGGCTGAGCGAGGCCAGGCCTCTGTCCTGGGAGGGGCCAGGTCACCAAAACCAGGCCTCCTGGCCCTTGAACAAAGACTCCCTCACTGCCTGCAACCTCCTGTTCCAGGTGTGGGGTAAGCCTGCAGTTGGGAAAGGGAAACTGAGGCCGAAGAGCTCCCAGAAGTGAGTCAGGTGAAGGGAGGAGGATTATCTTGGCAGCCAGTGCCACCACACAGAGGCCGGGAGCTGGCAGAACCTGGAGCAGGACGTCAAGCGTGCAGGTCAGGGGAAAGGCACGGATCAGGTTGTCCCGGGCCAAGCTCTTCTTGGTGTCACCCTTGGGGTCCCCCTTGGAGACCCCTTTGGGGACCCCCAAACCACCCACAGACCCCAAGATTAGGAGGTGAGAGAAACAGTTTTTGCCTCCCTGTTCCGGAATTTGAGCTCAGGCTGGTCCCTACCGCCCCCCAACCCCAGGGCTTTCTGGGTGAGCTGCGCCAAGCCAAGACCCCGCTGCTCCCGTATATGCCATCCTGCAGCTCACGAGGGCGTGTTTTCAGCTGCTTTTCCATTTTGTTCATAACGCAGCCCTGTGATACAGGCGCAATGTCCTCTCTTCTGTGCTAGGATAACGAGGCTCGGGGAATTTAGGGGGTTGCTCAATATCACAGAGCAGGAAAATGACCCCAGGGTCTTGCTCTCCGGTCTGCCCACGCCATCCTCGGAGACGCATCGGAACCCCGCTCCTCAGACTGTGGTCCGACCTGAGGCCGTGGGCAGCATCTGGGGGTTGGTTAGAAATGCAGTGAGTGCCTGGGTGGCTCAGTTGTTACACATCTGCCTCTGGCTCGGGTCATGTTCTCATAGTTTGTGAGTTCGAGCCCCACTTCGGGGGAGCTCAAGGCCCCGCTTCAGGTAAAACATGAGTCCCGGTGAGCCCCACTTCTCTCTCTCTCCCCTTTTGTGGGATTTTCTCTCTCCCTCTCTCTCTGCCCCTCACTCACCTGAGGCTTCTCTTTCTCTCTCTCTCAAAAAAAAAAAAAAAAGATATAGAACTTCAGGACCTTCCCTAGACCCTCACATCAGAATGTACATTTCAGCAAGAACCCTGGTAATTTGCAAACACTTTCCGGTTGGAGAAGCAGCTCTATAGAGACAGATATTCTTTCCTGTTTAGAGGAGGCAGGTTCGCAACAGGGAGGCGATAGCTACTTGGAAAGGGTGGACCCTTAGTGAGGGACATTGAGACCCTTGTGGAAGATCTGTTTTCCCGGGGCATGCTGCAGTGATGAGGGGGGCCCTGTCTTCAGAGTCCTTCCGCCCCCCACCCCCCACCTCTTCCCCATGCCAGTCCGCCTGGTGCTTTCGGATTCCAGCAAGTGCACCCTCACCCCTTCATCGACGCGACAGCTGGAGAGGGGGCAGGGGGAGCTGTTTCAATGGCTGCCTCCCCGAGACTCCCAATCTTTCCCTGCCTCCAGCACCCCTGCCTGGGGAGGCTGATTGTCCCATTCAGCACCCCCTCGCCGCGGTGTCAGTTGATGGGCTTTCAACCCCCCTTAGATGCCTCATTACCGCGGATCGGGGGCTGCACGTGCAGGCTTCTGTGAATAAGTGATTCTGTAATTACGGCTGGCACCCAGCCCGCCAGGATGGGGAGGAAGGGTTCTGAGGACAAAGGGGCTCCTCTGTGAGGAGGGGGGTGGGGCCCACCCGAGGGCAGCACTGGGCTTTGTCCTCCTCCGGGGCTCCAGTGGCAAATCCCCTGCAGTGAGGCGGGGCTCATGGAGGGAGCCCCAGCTCAGGACTGGGCCTGTTCATGCAAAGCAGTCCCTGGGCATTGAGCGTGTTCTGGGCCAGGCTCTCCGCTCCGTGCTTTGCATCCTGGATCTCACAAGGGGACCAAGCATCCTGGTTTCCCAGGGACATTCCCCGTTTGATCACTTCCCCCAGAGACCACAGCCTACTACCACTTCCCCCAACAGTTCCCGGCAAACATGGGGCGGCGGTCATGCTGCATCTCTTTCTCTCATTGCCTGCAAGAGCCCAGAGACCCATTAGCCCCATTTCACAGATGGAGAAAGCCAAGCTCCAAGGAGTTGAGGATTTTGCCTAGGGCCGAACAGCTGCAAAGGTGGCAGAAGTGAGATTTGGACCCCGGTCTATCTGATCCCAAAGATGTGTGACTCAAGGAATCTGCCCAAATACCAGAGTGCTTCGGAAGGCCGGTGTGTGGTGTTCCCCTAACCCTGTCTTTTCTCTGAACCCCAGGTGCCCACAGGGTTTCCAGCCTTCCCTGTAGGGACTGTTTTCTCTCTTGGATCCCAGCACTGGACCTGGCTCAGAAGGGGTGGGCTGTGTACAGCCAGGACCTGGCCAGACTCAGGGGCAGGGTGCCCGGGGCAGGGTGCCCAGATGAGGCGTGCCTGGATCTGTCACCGAAGAGTGGCACCGAGACCCAGGCTCCCTCTCAGGGCGAGCCATTGGCTTGGAGGCAGGCCGAGGCCCCTTCCTGCTCTGCGTGCCAGCTCGTTCGAGGGGCTGAGAGCCAGCCCGCCTGGCCCTGCAGCCCCTAGACGACCCTGTGACCTTGGGCAAGTCGCCTAACTTCTAGAAGGCCCTTGGTAAGGAACGAGGCTACTGCCACCCACCTCTTTAAGGTCTTAAAGAGACAACGCATGAAAAGCACTTGGTATGATCAGGTGGAAGCAAGAGCTAGTTGTGGTGATTGTTATTATTTTTGTTATGGTTTTTAGTGATCTCCTCCCTGACGTTGGGGACTCAAGCTAATTCCCCCGCCCACCATCCCCTGGCTGCGTCAAGGGTCCTGGCAGGCCTGGCTGATGCTGGAGCCAAGGAGAGCTGAGGGGAGAGACTGACACTACCCTCGGGGCCTAAAATAGAGATAAAGCTGATTGCAAAGCAGGCTTTGCAGGAGGATTTTGCCCGTACAAGGCCAGAGTCGCTGCCACCTTGCAGCCCCTTGGGGCAGGGAGCCGCAGGGCCGACTGCCTCGGGCCTGCCCCAGCAGTGTCACAGGCTCTTTCCCCCTCCGATGGATGACTCTCTGGGGGCTGAGTTTTATTTAAAATCGGATTAAGAGAAGAGGCCCCCGGCTCCAGGGCCCTCTCCCCGCCAGACAAGCCAGAGCTGGGCCCTGGAAAGAGGCCCCAAGGCAAGAGATTTCCCAGATGCCCCTCTGGGATGTGGAATTTGGAGCTGCGGTTTCTGGGGAGTGTCTGGCGAAATCAAGGGGCTTCAAGATCGGCCCCCCAGAAATAGACTTCTAGGTGGCTGTTCAGTCATCGGTCACTTAGGTCCTCTTTGTCCTAGAAGGAAACTGGTCCCTCAAACCACATCCCCATTGTCTCACACAGACAAGGCCTTGGAGTTCGTCCAAGAAAAGGCACTCAAGTGTAAGGGGGGAAAGGCAATTCCTGGACCTGGCTTCTGATACCCAGGAGCTGTGCGACCTTTGGCTGGACACTTAAGCCCTCTGTGCCTCCGGCTTGTCGTTTGGTAAATAGAGATAATAATGCATGCCTTGTGGGTTTGGGGTGGGGATTAAAGGAAACAATGAAGGACCCAGGGCTGGCAGCCTGTGTGGGTTCTATTCGTGCTCCCCTTACTCCTGTGCTCACAAGACCATGTGGGTGACGTTGGGTGGGCCATGACAGCTGTTTCAACTCCTGGAAACAGCAGTCGGGGTTCAGCTCTCTTTCTCTCTCTGGGTGGCGTCAGGCTCTGGAGGGTAGGAAGAAGGCACCACACAGCATCCCCACAGCACTTGGGTACGGGTGCACTGGTCTGGCCTGGAGCGGGGCGTAGCTGCTGACCCTTCCGGACAGTTTCCAGGCTTCCGTCTCATTGTCCATCAGCCCTGGACATGCCGATACTTCAGTGCCCAAGGGGCACCTCCCAAATGACTCTCACACCCCAGGATGTCATCTTACGTGGCTACCACTCACTCCAGTCATAAGCAGATGCTCAATGACTGCTTTTGGGGGTGGTGGTGGGGACCCCGACCACTGAGAGTTTAGACACATCCTCCCTGGGATGCGACCAGGTTATGGAAAGCTAAGAGAGTAACCCACCAATCCAGGGCCGGGCTCCTGGACTGCAGGGATCTGTTTGTGCTCCGGGGATGTCCTGGGGCTAGCAGGGTGGAGAACAGTGTTGAAGGGACTGGTCAGCACCCTAGGGACCATCCTATCTTGTCTCTATGGTGAGTAGAACTCATCTGCACCTCGATTTCCTCATCCATAAAGGAGGGTTTGCCGAGACCTGGAGGTCAGCGATTTAGAAGGTGGGCTTAGGGCCAGCTGCCTGAATTTGAAGAGGAGGCCTCCCACATGTGACCTGTGCCCACCTGGCCCGGTTCCTTAGTCGTTCAGGGCCTCTGTTTCCCCATTTGTAGAATGCCAGTGGTGATAGAACCTGGCTCCTAGGTTTGCTGCTTTAAATGGTCCAATACACTTGCTAACACAGGCTGAATGCCTGCCAGATGCTGGCCACCTGTATCGGCGAGTTCCGTCTTCCGGACAACTCTCGGAAGCAGGTGCCATTGCTAGTTCTGTTTACAGGTGAGGAAACTGAGGCCCAAAGTCACCTAGCTAGTGACTGTCAGAGCCAAAGGGTCTGGTTCCATGAGCCCACATTCTTAATAAATAAATGTTAGCCTCTAGTGTTATTGTTGATGTGTAATTAAAATTAAACACAATGCCTGTGTCCCATCAATGTGACCTGCCGTTGCTGTTGAAATGGACACGGGTGAGGCGATGTGAGTCCCCAGGCCTGTGCTTCCCCTAGCTGCTGAAGAGGATTCTGTCGTTTCTCCTACCTTCCTGGGAAGCAAGGATTACAAGTGCAGGGTAGTCCATGGCTGTGGCCAGGACTTGGGGGAGAGGGACCAGAGTAGCTGGAAGAGAGCACCGGAGAACAGAGTGCAGGAAATTGGGAGAAGAGAAAATTGAATGTAAAAAAAGTTGCCCAGAGCTTAAGAACTAGTCTCTTAAGAACCTTTAAGGGGTGCCTGGGGGGCTCAGTCAGCTGAGTGTCCAATTCGGCTCAGGTCATGATCTCACGGATTGTGGGTTCAAGCCTCGCGTTGAGCTCTGTGTTGACAGCTAGCTCAGAGCCTGGAGCCTGCTTCAGATTCTGTGTCTCCCTCTCTTTCTATGTCCCTCCTTTATTCATGCCCTGTCTCGCGCCTCTCTCTCTGTCTCTCACTCTGTCTCTCTATCTTTCTCTCTCTTCTCCTCTCCTCTCCTCCTCTCTCTCTTTCTTTCAAAAATAAACATTACAAAGAAAAAGAACCCTTTAAGAAATGGAAGTCAGGGGCGCCTAGGTGGCTTAGTCAGTTGAATGTCAGACTTCTGCTCAGGTCATGATCTCACAGGTCATGTATTCGAGTCCCATGTCGGGGGCTATGCTGATGGCTCATAGCCTGGAGTCTGCTTCGGATTCTGTGTTTCCCTCTCTCTCTGCCTCTGCCCCAATCATGCTCTGTCTCTCTCTGTCTCTCAAAAATGAATAAGCATTAAAATAATTTTTTAAAAAGAAATGTGAGTTTAAAAAGAACCTATTTAATTGTGAACTGTCATTTGTGCTATCTGAATCCAACACCACTTACAGACCCAGCCATCAGCTGGGTTACATTTGGCGTTATGTGTGGGCCTCGGGGAAGGTCTGGGGGCCTGGGGGCCTGGATGCCTGGAGGAGACGCAGGGACAGGCTGACCTCCGGTGCCTCAGAACCACAAGTGAGTCTTGATGCTAGCATGTGTGCCTTTGAGTGGAAACCCTCCACCTTCACTTGTCCTCAGGCCTTCTGAGTTCTAGGGGGGCTCAGGCCCCTCCTGTGACCCCTGATGAGGGGTCTCAGCTGCATCCCAGTGAGTCCTGAAGCAAAGCCCCTCTCCAGGCAGGCCCCACTAGGCAGTGAGGGTTGGAGGCCAAGGCTGCTGTGGGGAGTGGGGACCCATCAGTGTCTGTCTTAACACTTCTGGCGCAGCCCAACAAGATGGTGAAGGATGAGGGACACCGGGTGATCACAGGGTCAATGTGTGGTCGGAGAACAGAGAACGAGGCTGACCGCTAGGACCTGCGCCCCCAGCGGAGCGCCCAGGTGCCTTGTAGGGCTGATGAGATGAAGTGCGCCGGGGACTAGGAGAGTGTTTTATTTATTTATTTAATGCTTATTTATTTATTTTGAGAGAGAGAGAGCATGTGCATGAGCAGGAGAGGGGTAGAGGGAGAGGGAGAGAGTCCCGAGCAGGCTGTGCACTGTCAGCACAGCACGAACCGTGAGATCATGACCTGAGCTGAAATTAAGAGTCAGTCACTGGATCTACTGAGGCCCCCCGAGGAACCTCCAGGATAGTGTTTTAAAAATGAATATACTATGCATTTTCATCCATTGCAAGATAAACCATTGACTTTATCCTAGTTCTTTGGGGGGCAGGAAAAATAAAGTAATAAAAATTAAATGTGTTTATCCATTGGGAGGCCCATTCGGATACCTGGACTATGAAAATGAGAACAAATTGAGTATCTTGGAATCAGGGGCTCTGCTGCTCGTGGAAAAGGTGTCCTTCACCCTCACCAGCCCTCAGTTCTTTCTTCCCTCTGTCCTTCCTGCTCATAAACATCTTCTCTCTTATTAAGCGATGCTGCATGTGAGGCCAGAGCTCCCTGCCCCAAGTGACTCTTTGGCGACGGAAGACTAAGAGGACTGACACGTGCCTGAGCGATAACAGACCGCCCTCTCATTCACTCGTTCATTCACTCATTCAACAAATACTGCACACTCATACCTGCCGACACTGGTCGGCGAGATGGAGACGAAATGGAGAAACGGTCCAAGTTGAATTGGGGTCCTCAGAGCGTGCTTGCTGTATGACTGGCCACGTTGAAAACCAGCCCTCTCGTGTCCAAGTGGATAACCTAAGAGGCAAAGTCTTCCTTCCGTCTTGAGCTCTCGTTGCTGAGTGGCTCTGCTGGTCTCTGAGCAACACAATGACAGTGCCTTAGGTCACTGGTCCCAGGCAGTAGAAACCCAGATGGACCCACACGGGCAGATGTGGTGTAGCAAGGTGCAGGTAGCTAGATGCAACCAATGAACTTGGTCATCTAAACTCAAAGCCCTTCCCCAGGTCTCCTGAGCAGTTGTCTGGGCTGGCAAATGGCAACGGAAAGTCAGAAAATAGAAGAGGGAACAAGCAGTGCAGAAAACTGAGTGAGGTTTCACTCCCATGAAAACCAGGATTAAGGCTTGCACCAAATTTTTAGCAAGAATTTGTAAACATATCCATGTAAGTAAGTTACCTCTCTCCTGAGTCGGTGAGGGTGACTCAAGTCAGACAAATGGCATGATGGAAAATCTGGGAATTAAAAGCCCAAATAAGTTAAAATATTGTGTTATGCTCAGGGCCTGGAATCTGGGACTTTTCCAATGTTTCCATCCTCTGGAGAAGACTCCACCATGAGCCAGAAACCCGAGAGTCCCCTATACCTCCCTCTCCTTGTCCCACTTTGATTTTCCCTCCCAAGGATCTCAGATCTGTTCATGTCTTCCCATCTCCCCATGCTGCCATCACCTCCTGCCTGGTCATCTTCTCAACGCCCATGAGTCAGGCCAAATTCCTCCCCTCACTGGCTCGGGCACTGGCACTCCTTCATGCCTCTTATCGTGGTCCTAACCGTGGATTTATGAGTGAGTTTGTTTAATAATGGCTGCCTCCCCCACTTCATTATAACCTCCTTGAGTACAGGGACTACATCTGTTTTTGCTCATCATTCTGTCCCCTGCACTTAGCACGAAGCTAGGAAGGAGTTGGAAACATATTTTGACCAAGGCTTTGTAAACATATCCATATAAGTTAGCTCTGTCCTTACACTTCCCCTCTATCTCTGCTTATCCTTAGCCATGGCAGACGCTCAATAAATATTTGTTGAATGACTAATTAATGACTAAAGCTGTCTTAAACATAAAAGAGAGAGACATAATTTTTACATGTATGAAGTCAGCATTTCTTCTCTTCCCACTGAACTAATGCCGAAGACATATTTCAAGACCGTCCATTTGGAAGGACATTGTGGCTGGTTTGGAGGCCGAAATGTGGGTGGTGGAGCCCCTTGCAAACTCTCGCTATGCGTGCGTATGTCTTTGAGAGGTTAAAAGATTATTCGCTGGGGAGTGTACAAAGAGGAAGACAGTAAGGATTCTATCTGATTATCCATTAAGACACAAACACATCCAACTGAGAGTCCTGGGGACTTCCATGAAGTAAAAATAAAATGCTGCTAAGTGTTTGCACCCTGAATGCCGACCCAAAGGAGCATGGCCCTGGTGCCGATGCTGTGAACAGGTGTAGGAGAAAAGAGAAGCGTCTCCTTCGCAGACTTTCTTGTCCATCTTGCCTGATCTTCTCCCGGTTGCTGCTGCGGGCTCCTGGGAAGAGGTGACAGCCCCGGAAGTGGCCTGCTGTGGTTTGGCTGTGTGTTTGGCTCTCGACATAGTCCCATCCCACCTCCCCCCACCGCCTTTATACCGCTTGGTTCTCAGCCAACCAACAAGACCTGTGCTGCCTAGGTGTTGGGGGAAACAGGCTCTCCTCTCTACTGTTTTGGGAGGTATAAGTTTGATCCACTTTTTGCAGGGCAATTTAGCAATACCTATCAAACATTTCAAGACATGTCCACCTTGATTATGGCCAATTCTCTCCCAGAATTATATTTCCACAAATATACATGGACTTGTGTGCAGAGACAGATTGTGTGAAGATGTCCATTGCAGTATTATTTATGCCAGCAAAAAAAAAATTAGAGCAATTAAATGTCTAATGTAGGAAATGGCCTAATAAATTGTGTCCGTCTGTACTGTGCAATGTTATTATACAGCTGCGCGGTCTTTCTCCACGCACTCTTGAATGGTTCTCCCGGACTCCAGAGAGTTCCTTCTCAGTGTCCTTTCTTGCGTTCACCTTCACTCCACAACAAAGAATTATCTGGCCCCAAATGTCAATAGTGCTGAGGATGAGGAATCCGGGCTAGAACCGTGCTTGGAACACAGAAAGTGCCCGTTAAATATGTGATAAATGGACAGAGTCGGGCACATGTTAGGTGCTCCATAAATAATTACTAAATCACTGAAGGAAAGAAAATGAGGTAAATCTATATGTTTCAATACGGAAAGAGGTCTAAGTTATGCTGTAAAAAAGGCAGAGTGCAAAACTGTGCATATCACTGTTAGTTTTTGGTTAAAAATAATATAAACAAATGAATATGCTTGTCTGTGCATAGGAAATTTATGTAAAAGAACATAAGTAAGTCTTAACTGATTATCTCTGTAAGTGGGACAGAGTTTAAAGTGGGGAACAAGGGAAGACATTGGCTTTTCATTTCATACGGGTTTTGAGCTGTTTTAATATATTTTGTTTATTTATTTATTTTGAGAGAGAAAGACAGAGCACTTGAGCCAAGGAGGGGCAGAGAGAGGGAGAGAATCTCAAACAGCCTCCACACTGCTAGC
This sequence comes from Suricata suricatta, assembly GCF_006229205.1. Lineage (NCBI taxonomy): Eukaryota > Metazoa > Chordata > Mammalia > Carnivora > Herpestidae > Suricata > Suricata suricatta. The sequence continues at coordinate 18,534,604 of NC_043710.1, read as the reverse complement.
ATAGAGTCCAACATGGGGCTTGAACCCATGAACTGTGAGATCAGGACCTGAGCTGAAGTTAAGAGCTGGATGCTTAACCGAGTAAACTGCCTGGGAGCCCCTGAGCTGTTTTAATTTTATATCATGAGCATGTAGTGATTCTAAACACCCACCACCACCACCCAACCCAGCTTAATTTAAAAAAAATTTTTTAATGCTTTTTTAAATTTATTTTTGAGAGACAGAGAGAGACAGTGCGAGCAGGGGAGGGTCAGAGAGAGAGGGAGACACAGAATCCGAAGCAGGCTCCGGGCTCTGAGCTCTCAGCACAGAGCCCGACGCGGGGCTTGAACCCATGAACTGTGAGATCACGACCTGAGCCGAAGTCAGACGCTTAACTGACCGAGCCACCCAGGCGCCCCCCAACCCAGCTCAATTAAAAAACCCAAACCAAAACAACAGGATGGCCTGGTCTCCTCAGCTGCAACAACACTTGCTTGTAAAAAGTGACACGTGGGGCCTGGTGGACTGAACTTCCGGGTGGGGGTAGCTGCAGGTGGGTTTTCGCAGCCTCCGACGGTGCCCCCCTTCCTGGAAAGCCACCGTGGCTCCGAGCTCATCTCCGTTGCTGCTGAGAAGGCCTGTCATCATTTTTACTGTGGAGGAAGCTGAGGCCTGAAGACAGTATGGTGCTTGCTGAGGGGGAGACAGCAGAAGAGTGTCCCTTTTTGCTTTGATCCCATGGGTATTGGTGGGGAGGGGGTGTGTATTAGTCAACTAATGCTGTGAGACAAAACGTCCTGAAACAGCGCCTTAAGACAACAAAGCTTTATTGTCTCACAGAGACTGAGGGTCAGAGGCTCTGGTTCAGGGTTTCTCATGAGGCTGCTGTCAAGCTGTGGGCAGGGGCTGCTGCCCTCTGAAGGGGGAGGATCTGCTTCCACGTGCTCTGTGGGCATTGGCAGGTCGGGATTCCCCAGGGCCTCTTAGAGACTCCCGTCCTCACCAAGTTGGCCCCGGGGCGTCTGGATGTCTGTGTGGAGGGTCAGCCGGCTTCCACTAGGGCGATGAGCTGAGACACTGAGGGAGACAGAGAGAGACCCCAAAGCAGAAGCACAGTTTAATGACCTCTCAGGAGGGCCAGGTGGTCACTTCTGCCACGTTCTGTGGGCCCCACAGCACAGCACGGGAGGAGCCTGCACAAGGCTGTGGATCACTGGGGGACGTCTTGCAGGCTGGTGACCACGGGGCCGCTCCTGGCGGTCTCACTCTGAGAGCCCGCACTCTATCTCTGGGTGGCCTCTGGGGCGGGAGGGTCGGAGGACCCACCTGGACCAGGGCTGTGGTGCAGCAGAGGGTGCTATGGAGAGACCCCTGGAGGGATGAAGGGGTGCGGACCTCCCCAGCCCGTCCCCAGTGTGGGCTTCTGGCCCGACCCTAAGAAATCACAGGCAAATCTTCGTGCTCTCGACATGCACCCAGGCCAATGGCGACCTGACACTGTAGTCTTCCCTCCTCTCGGGGATGTGGTGGCCCAAATGTGGGGGGCGCCCGGGAGCTGGTGAGTACTGTCGGCGCCATCATCACAGGCACGAGTGAGCTGCTCTGGACAGATGACCTTGCCGAGTCAGCCGTGTGAAGAGTGCTAGATAAATGCTTGGTGACAGGTTAATGACTCCCTTTGTAAACACATGTATTCATTGTTTACTGCATGCCAGATCCTTCGCGAGGCCCACGGCTCATCCACTACATCAGTGTGCGCCCACAACACACGCTATAAGGCTGCTAGTTATATTAGCGCCCATTTGACAGATGGGAAACTGAGGCAGGAAGGTTCAGCACACCAAAACCACACAGGACTTACACCCCAATGAGCATGGCTCCAAGGCCTCTGTCCTTGCTGCGGCGCTGCCTCGCACTCACTCTCCTACAGTGGGAATCGGGGCTCATTAACAGGGAGGGTGTGCATCTGGGGCCTGGAGGTCACCTCATTGGCTTCCGGGTCCTCCATTCCTCACCGAAGGGGTCGGGAGGTGCAGTCCCAAGACAAGAAGTGACTTCTTCCCTTTTTGAGTGAAAGGCAGAGCCCAGACCCAGAGCCTCCTCCAAGCCAGACCTGGGGTCTTTTGCTTCTGTCTGGAAGCCCAGTCCTTACAGCAGCTCCTGCAAAAGTACTGCAGCAAGCAGGAGGTGGGTTCGTTTTCAAGGCTGAGCTAGTTCCTAGGAGGCAGCATGCTAGGAGAGCCCGGGCTGTGGCAAGAGGCGGCTCTGTGTTAAGTCATGGGCACGTAGTTAACCTTTCTGAACCGCAGCTTCCATATCTGCAAAATGGGGGCAATCACACTAACTTCTAAGTTAGTTGTGAGGTTAAGTGAAACATAAGAAGTAAAAATACCTGGCGTGTGGTAAGTACCAAATCGTATTTGTTTCTTGGTTGCCTTTAGTCCTTTTAGATCATGTTGAAGAAGCTCCAAGTCTCCCTCCAAAAAGAATGTTCTTCTTTGCACTAAAAAAGGGGCCCTCCGGGGCTCCTGGGTGGCTCACTTGGTTGGGCATCAGAGTTTGGATCAGGTCATGATCTCACGATTCATGGGCTCAAGCCCCACATCAGGTCTATGCTGACAGCATGGAGCCTGCTTGGGATCCTCTCTCTCTCTCTCTCTCTCTCTCTCTCTCTCTCTCTCTCTCTCTGCTTCTCCCTGGCTTACACACTCTCTCAAAAATAAATATTAAAAAAAATTTTTTTTTAACAGGGCTCTCAGTCTAGCCTGCTAGGAATTTCCACCTATGTGAATGTAACATCCCCAAACACTCCTTCCAACCAGTGATGACTCCACAGTGCTGATGGGGGCTTTCTCTTCGGCACCTTGATAAAGCCGGACCTGAAGCCCCCAAGAAAATGGAGCCCCAATATGGCTAACTCAGTTCCACCAACTGGTCCTCCAGTGGGCCAGGTTGGAGGGAGTGCCTGCAGTGCTTCTGGAGTGGAAAGCCCCCAGGTTTTTGGGTGGTGGCCGCTGCAGTACTGCTGGCCAGCTTAGTCACTGGCGGCAGGCCTAGGAAGTGGTTGGATTCCAGCAGCTCAGGTCCCTTGGGGAGCAGCTGCTTCTGTCCTAACAAGCCAGGGGGAGGGGGCATGGGAGAGCAGACATTCTAGAGACACTCATGTAGTCCACAGTGGATTGGAAATGATGCTAAACTCTCCTAGCTCCTCCGGCCTCAAGTTTTAGGGTGAGAACCAGGCCCCTGTAGCTTGCTTACTCACAAATGGTTTATTTCATAGACCCAGAAAGAGATAATATAGGGGCACCTGGGGGCTCAGTCGGTTAAGCATCTGACTTCAGCTCAGGTCGTGCACTTGTGGTCTGTGGGTTGGAGCCTTGTGTTGGGCTCTGTGCTGACAGCTCGGAGCCTGAGCCTGCTTCAGAGTCTGTGTCTCCTTCTTTCTCTGACCCTCCCCTGCTCACACGTTTTCTTTCTCTCAAAAATAAATAAACATTAAAAAAAAAGAAGAAAGAAAGAGAAAAAGATAGTATCCATTCAGGTGGGGAGGCTGGCTCCAGGCAAAGGCTGGGGGGTCGGGAACTGACCACTGGAAGGTGGTCAGAGCAGACCTTGAAGGTCATTTCCAGTCCCCAAAATACCAGGTTTGGGACAGTCCTGAAGATCAAGTAGATAAGAATGAGGGCTCACTGGCAAACCTGCCACCGTGCTGCTAGGGGAGGTGGAGGGCCAAGAGCCAAGACCCAGGGTGATTGGCGGAAAGAGTACCAGACAGCAAGTCGGAGCTCTGACTGCCTTGTGACCCCAGGCAAACCACTCTCCCTGCCGAACCTCAGTTTCCCCTCCTATAAAGTGGGGAGGACATGCTTCTTTAGAGACCCTTGCAGCTCTGAGAATCTCTTCATCTCTGCTTCATTTCTGGAGTTTTGGCCTCATCCAAACCTGGAGACCTGCCAGTGGACAAATATTTATGGAACATTTGGCTCCTTGTCAGGGGAGGTAGGAGAAACAAGTAATTTTAGAGTCAGCCTCTCTCCTCCGGGAGCTCATCAAGGACACTTGGATGCACACAGGCACACACACAGAAGTGGCGGCCCGATACCCAGTGGACAGTACCTAGGACAGAACCACCCAGGGCAGTCCATTAAGACTTTCTTGAGGAGGTAGAATTTGAGGCAGGCTTTGCAAGATGGGCAGAATTCACTAGTTTAGGAGAAGTGAGCAGGGTATCTGTGCAAGGTCTGGTGAAAAGTCAGGGCTCAAACATACAGCTGTGTGGGATGTGCACTGCACAATTTAGAGGCACCCTTTGTATTGTAGACCATGTGACAAGCACTCCCTCCCTGTGCATAGCCTCCATGGCTTTATGCAAAAATCTGGGGAAATGCTGGGATACGGGCCTTCAGGGCTGGCTGAGTGGGGCCCGTTTGCCCACCCCTGGCCCGAGGTGATACAGTTCTCTCGGCCTTGGGCCACAAGCTGTGGTCAGTCTTGAACAAGGCTCCAAGTGTTCATGAAAAGAGCTCAAAGAGATCAGATTCAGATGTTTCCTCAGTTGCTTTGTGGGATCCTCAGCAAGGACACAAGCTCGCCAGCCCTGGGTTCCCTCCTGAAAGTGGGCATCGTGGGAATTCCGCTCTGCTGGGTGGGGAAGTGAGAGCAGGTCGCGTGTGTAAAGTGCTAGCCCTGGGCTTGAGGAATGGTCCAGGTGATGACGACTGACTTGGGGTCAGAGAGAGGATGGAGAGAGAGAGAATGGAGGAGAGAGGATTGTTCCTGGAAGTTACTGGGTGCTGGGGAGGGTTGGGTAGGACAAGCCGCTTGCGATTCGGCTGGGCAAGAGCTATTGCCAAATAGCAATGATTTTGCCGTGAACTTGTAAATGGCTCCCAGAGCACTTGCAGGGTCTTGTGGGAGAACTGTTTTAGGAAAAAAAATATTTTGTGAAGAACATTGGAGCCACGGCCTTGGGGGAGTGGAGTTCTTGTCTTTGCCCAGCAGGGATGCTGAGCCACTCCCTGAATCTGAGTTTCTGTGCATCCCTCACCCCATTAGGGCAGGACCTCACAGTGGCTAGGGCCGTTGGCCACCCTGGGCACTGCCCACCTCAGGCCCGGTTAAGGAGCTGGAAAATGCAGGTGTCCCTGGGGGGAAGTTGAGGGAGCATCCTGACTCCGGGCAGCCGGACTGGGATGTAAGCTCCCAGCAGTGGAGTCTATACTGGGCAGTCGTAGTTTCACGCTGCTCACGCCAGCTCTGCGGACAAGACTGAGCAGAAGGAGGCCCCAGCTCGCCCCTGGTCCCCCCGTGTTTGCCATCTGAACCCAGGAATGCACGGAGAGTCAGGACGGAAGCTTCTCCCAAAGGCTTGGACTCAGCCCAGCCTCCACTTCCTCCTCCAATGGCAGGTGCAGACAGAAAGTGAAGGGGCCTTCTTGGTGGGGCACCAGCCCCCTGGTTTTTCAGATCCCATTCTAGAAGGGTTGCCAGGCTTAGGGCCAGCATAATAATAATAATAATAATAATAATAATAACTGCTCATTTTTAAATAAAACAGCTTTATTATAACTCACAGATCTTAAAATTCACCCTCCAAAAGTATACACTTCCGTGATTTTATTTTATTCACAACATTGTGCAATTATCAATCCCTATCATTTAATTCCAGAATGTTTTCAACAAAGAAACTTGGACCCAATTAGCGGTCACTTTCCATTCCCTCTTCCCCTTCAGGCCCCGGCAACAACTAATCTCCTTTCTGTTTTTAAGAATTTAATTATTCTGGGAGTTTCACACAAATGGAATCATATAAAGTCTTTAATGACCAGTGTCTTTCACTCAGTGTTGCTGCATAGTGTAGCACATACCAGCACTTTATTCCTTTTTACAGGTGAATAATATTCCACTGCATGGATATACCACATTTTGTCTATCCATTTATTAGTTGGTGAACTAGATTGTTTCCAGCTTTTGGACTGTTATGAATAATACTGTTATGAATATTTTTGCATATGTTTTTGTCTTCACCTATGTTTTAAATTTTCTTCAGCATATACCTAGTAGTAGAATTGTTGGGTCATATGAGAACTCTAAATTTAATTTTTGAGGAACTGCTAGACTGTTTTCCAAAGTGATTGTGTCGTTTTACAATCTGATTAGCAGCGTATGAGGGTTACGATTTCTCCACATCCTTGCCAACCCTTGTGATTGGGTTTTTCTTTAGTTGATCCATCCAAATGCGTGCGCACCGGTATCTCACTGTGATTTTGATTTGCATTTCCCCCACGACTAATGATGTTGAACACTTTTCCAAAGGCTTACCGGCCATTCTCATGTTTTCTTGGGAAAAATGTCTACTCAAATCTTTTGTCCATTTAACAAATTAGGTTATTGTTCTTGTTATTATTGAGTTGTGAGAGTTATTTGTATATTCTAAATACTAGATTCTTATCAGATATATGTTTCACAAACATTTTCTCACACTCTGAAGATGGTTCTCTTTCTCCCTTTCTTGATAGTGTCCTTCAGAGCCTAAAAGTTTTTGATTTCGACAAAGTCCAATACATTTTTTTTCTTTTGTTACTTGTATTTTTGGTGCTGTATCTAAGAAACCATTACCTTACCCAAACTCATGAAGATTTATTTCTGTTTTTCTTCTAAGAGCTCTGCGGTGGCTCTGACATCTGTGACCCGTTCTGAGTTAATTCTTTAACATGGCAGGGGTCCAATTTCAGCCTTTTGCACGTGGACATACAGTTGTTCCATATCATCTGTGGAAGGTTCTTCTTGCCCCCGTTCAAATGCCGTGGCACTCCCACGGAAAATCAATTGACCATAGATGCAGGGGTTTAGCACTAGGCTTTCGAGTCTATTCCATTGATCTTTAATATGTGTTTGCCTTTACTTCAGCACCACACTGTCTTGACTGCTGCAACTTTGTAGTAAATTTTGAAATTGGGAAGTGTGAATCCCTCATCTTTGTTTTCTTTTTCAAGAAATTTTCTTTTTCAAAATTTTTTTTGGCGACGGGGCGCCTGGGTGGCTCACTTGGTTAAGCGTCCGACTTTGGCTCAGCCATGATCTCATGGTTTGTGAGTTCGAGCCCCATGTCAGGCTCTGTGCTGACAGCATAGAGCCTGGAGCCTGCTTCGGATCCTGTCTCCCTCTCTCTCTGCCCCTTCCCCGCTCATGCTCTGTCCCTCTCCCTCTCAAAAATAAATAAACGTTAAAAAAAATATTTTGGCTCTGTAAGTCCCAAATCCATTTAATGGTATTAGCGTATCAATGTCTGCAAAAAAAAAAAAAAGGCAGCTAGAATTTTGGTAAGGCTTTTTACTGAATCTGTAGTTAAGTCTGGGGCTTATTACCATCTTAGCAATTTGTCTTTCATCCATAAACATGTCATTCCATTTATTTAGGTCTTCTTTAATCTCTTTCCGTGATGTTTTGTAGCTTTAAATGCACAAATCTTACACTTCTTACATTTATTCCTAAGTATTTTATTCTTTTGTCTTACAAAACAAGTGTGACATTGTTTTACCAATTTCATTTTTGAATTGTTCATTGCTAGAGTGTGGAAATACAACTGATTTTCATATTTTGATCTTGAATCCTGCAACCTTGCTGAATTCATTCATTAGGTCTAACTCTGTGTGTGTTTGCATGTACCTGTGCACAGGTGTTTCCTTAGGATTTTCAATGTTTAAGATAATGTCTCTGGAAATAGTTTCCTCATTCCTCCTCTTCCCCTTTTTCCTCCTTCTTCTCCTCCTTTTCTGCTATCTGGATGCCTTTTATTTTATTTTTCTTCTTGCTTAATCCTTCTGGTTAGGACCTCCAGTACAATATTGAATAGGCATAGTGAAAGCAGACATTCTTTTCTTGTTTCTGGTCTTAGGGGAAAGCTTTTAGTCTGTCACCATTAAAAATGATGTTAACTGTTGGGGTATCTGGCTGGCTCAGTCGGAAAAGCATGTGACTCTTGATCGTGGGGTTGTGAGCTCACCATGGGTGTGGAGCGTACTAAAAAAAGAAAAATAAAAGAATAATGTTAACTGTGGAGGGGAATCTTTTACATGCTTTTTCTGATTCTATTAAGATGATCATATGGTTTTTGTCCTAATTCTATGTTTTTGAGTATATTTATTTTGAGAGAGAGAGAGAGAGAGAGCGAGAGAGTGCATGGGAGGAGCAGAGAGAGGGAGAGAGAGAGAGAATCCAAAGCAGGCTCTGGACTGTCAGCACAGAGCCTTATGTGGGGCGAACCCACAAACCTGAGATCGTGACCTGAGCTGAAACCAGAAGCTTAACTGACGGAGCCACCCAGGCGCCCCAAGATTTGGAGGCTTAACCAACCGAGCCCCCCAGACGCCACTGTCCTAATTCTATTAATATGGTATATTATATTGATTGATTTTTGGATGGTAATGCAACCTTGTATTTCTGGGATAAGTCCTGCCTGGTCATGGTGTATAATCCCTTTTATGTGTTGCTGGATTCAGTTTGCTGGTATTTTGTTTAAAATTTTTATGTCTATATTTATAAGGCATATCATTGTAGTTTTTTTTTTCCTTTTGCTAATTTTGTATGGAGGTAATACTGTCCTCACAGAATGAGTTAAGAAGTGTTTCATCCTTTTCTGTTTTTTGAAAGAGTTTGGATTCATTCTTCTTTACATATTTAATATAATTCACCAGTGAAGACATCTGGGCCTGGACTTTTCTTTGTGGGAAGATTTTGATTACTACCTCTTTTTTTTTTTTTAATTTTTAATGTTTATTTATTTTTGAGAGAGAGAGAGAGAGAGAGAGTGAGAGAGAGAGAGAGAGAATGTGAGTGGAGAAGGGGCAGAGAGAAAGGGAGATACAGAATCCAAAACAGGCTCCAGGCTCTGAGCTGTCAGCACAGAGCCCAACACGGGGCTCAAACCCACAAATTGCGGGATCATGACCTGAGCTGAAGCTGGACGCTTAACCAACTGAGCCACCCAGGCACCTCTGATTACTGTTTCTCTCTCTGTACTTATTATAGGTCTGTTCAGATTTTCTATTTCTTCTTGAGTCCATTTTAATAGTTTGTATCTTTCTAGGAATATGTCCATTTAGTTTCAAACTACCTATTTTGTTGGCATATAGTAATTCATAGTATTCCCTTATAAACTTTTTATTTCTCTAAGGTTGGTATTCTTTGTACTATGTCCTCTCTCTCATGTTTTATTAGTAATTTTAATATTTTCTTTTTTGTTTTCTTGGTCAGTCTAGCTAAAGATGTGTCAAATTTTTTAAATTCAGGAAGTATTTATTGAGACCTACTCTGTGTCAGGCATTATTCTTTTTTTCACATTGTTTTCTTTAAAAAAATTTAATTCCAGTAGAGTTAACAGAGTGTTCTATTAAAAGGTTTGTCAACTGTGTTATCTTTATCTTTTCAAAGAATCAACTTTTGGTTTTGTTGATTTTCTTTATTATTTTTCTATTCTCTATTGCATTTATTTTGTTTATTTTTTTAATTATCTCTTTTCTCCTGCTTCCTTAGGGTTTAGTTTTGTTTTTTTCTTATGTTTTTGGAGATATAATGGCCATGTCACATATTGGTTTCAGATGCACAATATAACAATTTAATATTTGTACATACTGTGAAATGATCACCCCCAATAAGTCTAGTTAACACCTGTCATCACATTTAGTCACAAATTTTTTCCTGTGATGGGAACTTTAATGATCTATCTTCCTAGAAATTTTCAAATATATAATAACATAGTCACCATGTTGTACATTACATCCTATGACTTATTTACTTTATAACTGGAGTCTTTTACCCTTTGACCTCCTTCACACCCAACTTCACATTTATCTTACCTAAGGTGGATTACCAGTTTATTTATTTGAGATCTTTCTTTTCTTTGCTCTTTAATTATTTCTTTTTAAACATTTTATTTTTAAGTAATCTCTATACCCAGTGTGGGCCTTGAACTCATGACCCCAAGATCAAGAGTTGCTTTTTAACACAAAAAGCCAGCCAACCACCCCACTTTTCTTCTTTCTAAATACAGATGTTTACAGCTATAAATTTCCCTTTAGGCACTGCTTTAGCTCACCTCATAAATTTCGTATATTGTGTTCTCATTTTTACTCATTTTAGTGCATTTTTATTTTCCTTGTACTTTCTGCTTTAGTCTGTTGTTTATTTAATAGTGTGTTGTTTAAGTTCCACATGTTTTCTTCTGTTAACTGATTTCCAGTTTCGTTCCATTGTGTTCAAAGAACAGACTTTGTGTGACTTGAATCTTTTTAAATTTATTGGGAGTTGTTTTATGGCTTAAAGTTTGGTCTGTCCTGGAGATCCATGCAGACTTGGAAGGAATGTGCTTTCTGCTTTATTGGATGGCGAGTTCTACAGATATGTTAGATGTAGTTGGCTTACAGTGTTGGCCAAACTCTCTATTTCATTGCTGACCACTTGTCCAGTTGTTGTATCCTTCTTGAACGTGGCGTAAACTCAGTGTCTAGGCTTCCTTAGGGATGGTTTTGATTGACTGCTTTCACCCCCTCCTCCTGTTTCTTAGGGTATTTTGAATTTTTTGTTGTTGTTGAAATGTAGACATTTTCAAGAATATAACGTGGCAACTCTGAAAATCAGTCTGTCCCCTCACTAGCATTTGTCATTGTTGCTATTTGCTGGACCGATTCTGCGAAGTCTATAATCCATATTATGAGCGGCCCCTGACTCTGCCTGTTGGTCGGCTGCTCAGCCAATGATTGCACAGTGGTCTCCTTCAATGCCAGAGCAGGAGGTCTCTCGGACTTTGCCAAGGAGTTCTGCATGTGTGTGTGTTGGGGCATGTGCTCAATGTTCTGGAAGACAGTTTACAACTTGGCCTTTAGCCTTCACATCCTGTGCGAGGCTCAAAGTCATCCAGCAGAGAGGGGTTAAGGCCTTCTTGCATCTTTCCGGGGTGTGCCCACAGCCCTGTGCCTGTAAGGGGACTTCAAGATTCCCAGGAATATTTGGGCATTTTTCACAGGGCATTTTCATTCTTGTGTCTACTTTTACGTTTTTGGTCCTGAGTGGGGCTGGGCGAACAACAAGGAGGAGAGAAAAGGAACTAACGTTTGGTGAGCACTTACTATGTGCTGGGTCCAGTGCTAGCTCTCATCATGAACCTCTTTCCTTAATTCTTATAAGAATTCGGTTGATTTTTTTATTGGAGCATTTACTTTATGGATTAAAAGACCAGGGCTCAGAAAGGTGAAGAAATGTACCCACGGGCACATAGCTTGTTGAATGGTGAAGTTCTTCTCTATTTCCCATGCCTCTACTATACCCGTGATTCCCCATCACAAGATGATTTGAGGTAATATATGGAAGATCACTTAACAGCTTTAATTGTATGAGTATGTGTGTGTGTATAATTTGTATTCTCAATCCATGCCTTTATGTTTAGGACAAGGCATAAATCCATAATTAACTTTGAAGAGTTAGTCAATCTGAAAACAATTTTAGAGGCACCTAGGTGGCTCAGTCATTTAAGCATCTAACTCTTGATTTCGGCTCAGGTCGTGATCTCAAGGTTCATGGGATTGAACTTCATGACGGGCTCTGAGCTGACAGCATGGAGCCTACTTGAGATTCTCTCCCTCCCTCTCTCTCTGCCTCTCCCCTGCTCTCTCTCTCTCTCTCTTTCTCTCAAAATAAATAAATAAATAACAAAAAATTAAAAACAATTTTTAAGCAAGATATGGTACAGGTGATATCTGTCAGGACAAAAGTCGAGCGTGATGGACATTGGCATGACACCACATTCTGCCCATATGCCCTTCACTCTGACATTGGGAGTTCGGGTGGGGGAGGGCAGAAGGGATGTCTATATGGCACCTTCCAGTAGGATTTTCTGCGATAATGGAAATATTCTGCTCTCTGTACTGTCCAATATGGTAGCCTCTGATCACCACATCAAGTATTTAAAATTGTATGTAATTTTAATTCTTTTAAATTCAAATTTATACAGCCATGTGTGACGAGTGGGTATTTGGAGAGGTCAGCCATGCTCACCTGCTCACCAGGTCTGCAGGCTTCACTGAGCTGGGAGTTGTCCCAGAAGCTCGTACCCAGGAGGGCAGCTCTGGATTGCGTGGCTGTTCAGTCTTGCCCAAAGGACTGAGCCTTTTCATGCCTCAGTTTCCTCATATGTAAAATAGGACTAATAATTACTGCCCCGTATATCACATAGGCTTATGACAAGGGTCATGTGACTAATACAGGAAAGAATGTTTTATAAACCATTAAGTAGTGGAGAAATGAAAAAAAAAACTGTCTAAAAATATTTTCAGAATAGATGAGTTTCTTGGAATAAGTGTGGTCAGGCTGGGCTGGGTGTGGGGGGGCAGTGTGGGTGAATTTGGGGTAATGGAATCTGACCTATTGTACAGCCTGGACCTCGGCTTGTCCTCTAGACCACAGCCTGGGGCTGAACTCGCCTGTGGGCCGTTCCGGACTAAACGCACCAAGTGATCTGATGAGCGCCCCTCGGGGACTGGTACTGACCTCAGGCCGATTCCACACACTTTTCTCATGGTTTCCCCACCTCAGTAAAATGGCAACTCTATCTTTCCAGGGTCATTCTTGAGGCCTTTCTTTCCCTCCCATCCCTTCCCTGAGGACTTGACTTCTATCCAGAATCAGCCATTACTTACCACCCTCACATTATCACCACCTCACCCCAGAGTTACCATCACATCCTCCTATCTGGTCCCACCCTTGACCCTCTACAACAGCATCTTTTCCATTATAACCAGAGAGATCCAAGTCTGGCTCAAAACCCGGCAAAGGCTTGCGGCCCTGTGGGGGAAGCCTACATCCTTCCGGTGGCCTGCAGAGCACACCTGTTCCCCTTTGACCTCATCTCCAAATACTCCACTCCAGCCGTCCTGCTTCTTGCTAGTCCTTGAGCACATTAGGCCTCAGGGCCTTTGCACTCACTGTCCCCTTATTTGGAAGGCCCTCCTGCTGGATACCCTCTTGGCGAGCCCCGAGTGCCTGCAGGTCTCTGCTCAAACATCACCTTATCAGAGAGGCTTCTGTGTATACTTGACAAAACGGTCGCCTCCGCCCTTGCATGCCAACTTCTTGAGGACAGTGCCTGGGGCATACCTGGCACTCGGTCATTCTTGCTGGATGAATAACATTCTGGAAGATGGGATCAGGGGCAGCTCAGGAGACTTGCTATGTGGTTTGGACAAACTGCTGTCTTTGGGTGTCAGATGCCCCGTCTGCACAATGAGGCCTAAATAAGAGACTGCACAGCCTTTTTTTTTTTTTAATTTTTTTAATGTTATATTTATTTTTGATACAGAGAGAGACAGAGCATGAGAGGAGGAGGGTCAGAGAGAGAAGGAGACACAGAACTGGAAGCAGGCTCCAGGCTCTGAACTAGCTGTCAGCACAGAGCCTGACGCGGGGCTCGAACCCACGAACATGAGATCTGACCTGAGCCGAAGTCGGAGGCTTAACCGACTGAGCCACCCAGGCGCCCCGAGACTGCACAGTCTTGAAGATTGCTCATAGTTTGCGAGAGTCCGTGGCTCTAAGCTCCTTAGGGCCCCCGAGTTCCCTCGAATGCCTGCCTGATGTCGGTGAGGTGGCCCTCCGGAGCGGTGCTGGGCCTTGGGCTGGCCGAGGCATCGCTTAGGAGGTGGAAGGACACGATCTAAGGGGGCTCCCTGGGGTGGTCACCAGGGCCACAAAGCAACTTCTGCAGAACATGGGCCTCTTGGAAGCAGCTCCATTGGCCTGGGGTCCTTTCAGCTACTTAAGTCAGGGTCCCCTGGGCCTGTTTTGTTTGGTTTGGTCTTTCAGGTCCTCAGGGGCTCCTCTTGCTTGGGGCATGGTGGCCTGCCACTCCCCTTCTGGTTTAGGATGTCCAGTCCCCAGCACCTCCTCTCCCCATTTCCTGGGTGGTATTTCCTTAGGACTTTCTGGTCTTTCTTTTCCTCTTTTGGGAGGTCTCATCTCCCCACCTCCCTCTGACCCCAACGCGCAGAGCCCCACTCTCCCTGTTTCTCACGGACACGGGCGTGTGTCCAGGAGCCAACCAGTCCCCTCCATCCCTCCCTTTTCTTCTCCAGCCTCAGAAGGGGCTGTCTGCTGCTTGGGCTATTTTTATCCCAAGAGCTTTCTCAAGGAGAGAGCAGCGTGGTCCCTGAGCCAAAGCAGGGGGCCGTGTCCCTGTGGAAAACCTCCCCTCATGGGGAAAGAATCTGGGTTGGGTTGTTTTTTGGTTTTTTTTGAGGGGCGGTTCTGGCTTCAAACCTTCAATTTTTGTGTGTTCCTTGCTAATTTATCAAGGTTTCAGTTGTTGCTATTTTGTGATTTTATAGGCATGAAGGCAACACCAGATCATGAGTCAGGCTTGGATGTCGTCTCTTATGCAGTTGTGATCAGCCTGGGCTTGGGGTTTTAAAAAAAAAAAACTTGTAACCTTATTTATGTCAATTATAGCAGAATGGAACAAAGAGGTATACTGAGGCAAGAATGGCAGCGCAGAGCAGAGCTGATACGTCCTGAACACCCAGTGGCACCAGCTTCTATTTTCTATGCTTACAAGGCCCTGAGGAAGAGGGGACAGTTGGTGTCTAGGTTCTATATGTTGGGAAACAGAGACTCAAAGAGGTCAAGTAAGTTGTGCAAGGTCTTCCAGGAACACATGAGAAAGCAGAGATTACCCCCAGGATTTGGGCAGCCAACTGATGGCTCAGCTTCCTGGGTTTACGTCTTGGCCCTGCCATGTGGTAGCTGTGTGACTTGAGGCCAGCGGCTTTACCTCTCTGAGCCTGTGTCCTCACCTGTAAAGTCAGGATCCTAATACTGGCCTTATGGGCACTTGGGAGGACCCAGTGAGATGCTGTGTAAAGGGCTTGGGGCAGAGAAGAGAATATATGTTAGTGTCTGCACCACCCCCTCTGGCCCTTGCCTTTCCTTCTGGGGAGGCCCCCAGGTCACGTCTATTCCCGAAGGGCCAGGTGTCTGTTGGGCTGCCCAGGCTTGTCTGTGGAGGTTCCTGCACCTTGTTTTTCTTGTCCTGGGAGTTTTCCTTTTCTGTGGCCTCAGAAAGTCTGAGGTCTAGACGGTAGCGCCCTTTGAAGATGCCGGTTTTTGTGGAGAGGAAAAGAGTAGGGAGAGAAGGAAAGGGATGGGTCGCCAGAGATTCCAAGGGTTGAGTCTCAATGCTGTCACTGTGTTCGTTCATGTACTCTGAGAACTGGGCACCACAGTGGAATTCAAAATATAGCGTATTTATTGGAGGCAACACCTGTGAAGCATGAATGGGAGGGAGCAGGGGGAGGCGGGGGGAGCCTTCAGACTGTGCCATCCTGGGAGAGAAGAGAGAAGGAAGGGGAATTAGGGCTAGAAGAATCTTGCATTGCAACACAATTCCAAAAGGGGCTCAGCCAGGCCATCGGGGAGTCCTTGAGCCAAAGTAGGCTGCTGGGGGAACCCCACGTCTCCAGGGAAGAGCCTGGGTTGCTGGCACCCTGGTCCTCCAGGGGCTGGGAGCAGCCTGGGAGAGCAGAAGTGGACCTCAGGGAGAATGCAATGGTGGATCCGGGCAGACAGTAGCTGGGCCCTCCTCCCCCGACAGGAGAGCCCACCAGCTTGCTGACCCACTGGGCAACTGTGGGAAATGTGCTGAAGCTCCCTGACCCTCAGAATCAGCATCTGTGAAATGGGTATGATGATAGTATATCCAGGTCCAAGGACTTGTCTCCGTTTTCCCTTGCTGTGTAACAAATCATCTCGACTGTTTTGGCTTAAAACAGTGATCACTCATGATTCTGTGGTTAACGGGGAGAGTTGGGTAGTTCTTCAGCTTCACACGTTATTGTCAAGGTTCCTTGCGGGACTGACATCAAATCGGCGCTCCTGGCTGGGACTGGATTGTGCCTGATGCTTGCCACCCTCCAGACTATCTTTCCACACGGCCTCTCCTGACTGTGGGCTTCCTTACAGCATGGCGGCTGGCTTCTAAGGACAAGCATTCCAAGAGGACAAGCCCTGGGGTCTGAGCACTTGTCACACCTCTAGCTTGTACCAGGCGTGCTAATGTCCCATTAGCCAAAGCCATGGCATGGCCACGCCCAGGGGACCACCCAGGACACTTACCGTGGCCTGTGGGGGGAAGTGATAATGCTGCTAAGTGCTTCAAACATGTGCCCAGGAAAGAGTGGCCGGAGCATTATGAAGGTGCTCTCTGAAGGGCTCGAGGTGGGGCAGGGGAGGTGGTGGAAGGGGCCCTCTCTGGCCCTGAGGGGAGTTAGCAGAGTGGGCTGGTGGGAGGAAGGTTGCCCGAAGCTGTGTGACTAGAAGGATGCCCAAGGATTCCTGGGAAGAAGGGAGGTGGTAGGGACCAGCTTCATGGAGTCTGGGGATGGTGGGGGGATGGGGGAGACTCATGTCAACATAAGCCCAACAAGTCTGGGTGGCTTCTCAGGAGACAAGAAGTTTCCCGGTGGGAAGGACACGGCACATGTGGTGTGACGGGAAGCAAAAGTGCTGTGGAAGCTCGTCATTTCCTGGGCCTGCCGGGTGAGAGTGACAGGAGTCAGCTCCCTCTGGAACATTCCTGGTAACCGCTTTGGTCTTGAGAAACTGGTGAGCGTGCAGCACGGCTCAGTAGCAATGGATGGAAAGAACGAAGATTTAAATGATCGGGTGGAGGAATGCTTTGGTGGACGGATGGCCAGACAGAATCTGGAAGAGGGGAGGCTCAAACTTATATCTGTTATTTCATGTAATCTCAACCCCCTTCCCTTCTGTCTTCACAGACGAGAAACTGAAGCCCAGAGATGCTTGATAACTTGCAGCCACACAGTGTATAGGTGGCAGAGCAGGGGCCTTGAACCCCGATCACAGCTCAGTATAGATCACACCACACCATACCCAGTTCAGAGAAAGGGACAGCTCGAGATGACAGCAAACAGGACCAGAGAACAAGTAGATGAGTTTGGTGCCTGCCAAGGCCAGTCAGCCTCCCCCCTCTCCCTGCCCCCGCTCCCAAAGGAGCCGGGCCACCCAGTCACCCCACTGCTGCCGTCTCCTGCCTGCTGACCCCCGGCATACCCAGGGCCGAGGTCACTCAGTCTCTCTCCCAGGACCTGGGCTCTTGAAAGGGGCCCCTCTGCTCTGAAGGGTGGATGACATGCATAGAGAGTGTCACTGGAAGATGAAACAAAGCCCTTTTCTTGGCGCCCTGGGCAGCATACCAAGTCCTGGGCGGTGGGAGAAAAAAGCGTTTGAAACAAACTCCTCTTCGAGGCCGAAGTAGGAAGCCCTTTGGGAGAAAGCAAACAGAAAGAGCCCAGAAAGGCTGACCTGACTGAGCCGCAGCTCTGGCCGGGAGAACAGCTTATTCACGTGTGAAGAGCTATCGAATGCTGGCAGCATGTTAAGTGCCGAGGGCAGGGGGATGCCGCCAGCCAATAAATCTAGGCAAAATAACAAGATGGCGAAGCGGAGGAGCAGGAGGGGAGGGAGAGGTGGGGCGCAGGGAGGGAGGAAGCGGGAAGGCCAAGGGGCCAGCCAGCCTACGAGGCAGTGCGCTGGGATCCTGTTTTCCCTGGCACACCCGCTTTGTTTGCCTGGGAATGTGCTTCTCTGTCTTGGGGAGTCTGATGAAAGCTGTGGTCTTTATCATCCCTTTACCACCAAATGTGCACGCAGATAAAGTGGGGGGTGGGAGGAGAGACCCCCTGAGTCCCAGCCACACAGCCCCTCTGGGACGGTGGTTCTTAACCAGTGGCATTCATCTTCATGCCCACCCCACAGACTCTTGGTCAGTGACACAGAGGTGAACTTGGCACTGGTTTTAGGGGAAGGCTTCCAGATGGTTCTGACATAGCCTCCTGGTTGAGAATGCTGTGTGGGAGCTCCAGGAACTCCAGATGAAATTCTTTCAGGGATCAACGGTTTTCTAAAGCTAATAATGAGAACAAGCCAGGAATGACGCTCATACGGCTGAAGGTGTCCTAACCTTTGGGAACCCCAGCCAGCTCTACAAGGTGGTTAGTGATTCCCATACCAGCTCTGGAGGATCTACGCTGTCTTCCCATCATGCTTAGATTCAAAACCAAAGTCCTTATCAAGGTTCACCAAATCTTACGAGATCCTTTCCTCAAATACAGCAAATACATGCTCCTACCTCAGGGCCTTTGCGCTTGCTGCTCCCTCTGTCTGGACACTGTTCCCTCAGAGATTCACATGGGTTACTCTTTCAGTTACTGTGGGTCTTTGCCTAATGACCTTATCTAAAGAACATTCCTTCTTGCTGTTGATCCCTTACCCAACTGGAGTATTCCTCACAGCATTTATCCAACCATATCTATTTATACACGTTCATTTTCTGTCACCTGCTTGAGAAGGTAAATTGCAGGAGGGCTGTGTCTATTTTGTTGCCATTCTTTTTATCAAATAGTATCTAACACATGGCAGTTGCTCAATAAATATTTGTTGAATGGATGAATAATGCTAATTTGTTCCTTCCAGTTGTCCAACAGGACACAAATGTCATTTTCAAATTTAAAAACTCCATGTAGGGGCACCTGGGTGGTTCAGTCAGTTGAGTGTCTGGCTTCGGCTCAGGTCATGATCTCATCGTTCGTGGGTTTGAGCCCCGCGTCGGGCTCTGTGCTGACAGCTCAGAGCCTGGAGCCTGTCTTCAGATTCTGTGTCTCCCTCTCCCTCTGACCCTCCCCTGCTCACGCTGTCTCTCTCTCTCCCAAAAATAAATAAAAACATTAAAAAATAAATAAATAAAATGTTTAAAAAATAAAAAAATAATAAAAATAAAAACTTCATGTAAACAGAGAGCTGTTTCTGGGATCTGTTTCCCACATGGATTCCCACGTAGACTGTAAACAAGTAAACAAAAAGCAGTTACCGCACACTTATTATACGCTCAGCCCCTATAGGCTAAAGGGAGGTAGAAGCAAAGAATCTTTCTTGTCGAGGTCTTGACGACCCTGTTGGGTATGGGTGCTAAGGTCAGAACACCTAGGTGGGCAGCGGCTCAGGACCCTGAAGGACAGTGGTTGTTGCTCTGAGGGGCTGGAGGGGTCAGAGGGGCTTAGTGGAGGTGCACCCTTTGAGGAGCAGGGCCCAGAGGGCAACGATGTGGGGACCAGCGAGGTCACTGGCCCTGAGGTCCTGCCAGAGGAAGATGCGTTGCGTGAGCCAGAACCACTGGCCCGCCTCATGGCGTTTCTCTTCAATCTCCCTTCTCCGGGTTACCTCGTCCAACCTGGAGACGGGGCCAAACCCATGCAGGTGCTGTGGCTGAGCACCCAGAGAACACTGGGAAGAAGGTCTTGATTCAGACATACCAATGTAAGTGGCATACACTTGGACACAGTTGAGGAGAACTCGCTGGGTCTCAGTTTCCCCATTTGCAAGTTGAGGCTAAGGACACTCTCCTCACCGGATCATTAGGAAGGCCAGAATATGGACCTGTGGACCCATGTCAGCAAAGAGAGCCCCTCATTACAGACTCCCAGGGCTGGTCACAGGTGTGTGGGGGCCCACAGCCTCCTGGGGTAGCAACCCCTCACCCCACCCCACCCCAGACATTCTGAGCCTCAGTTTCACTGCTGTCTTTCTTTGAGATGGGACAAATGACCGTTTGCAGTCTCCTCCTTCTGCACACATCTCTGTGCCTCAGGCTCCTCTCTGAAGTGGATCTTCCTGTGGCCAAGTGGCTACTTAAAAGCTCAGGGACTGAAATCAAGGGGGTAAGAGTCATAGAGACTGGGAGATGGTGGTGGCGGAGGACGGCTCATCCGGTTTTCGAGAGGGGAGCTCTGCCTTTGCCCCACCTCCCATTGCCTCCCTCCTTGCTTTCCAGACCTGGAAAGAGAACCCAAGGGCCTTCCAAGTTAGGCCACGCCAGTCACTGGACTTGGAATCTTTCTTGCTTTGCTTTTAGAACAGAGATGCCAAAAGCAGCTGGGGAGGAGGAGGGAGGGGGGAACGACAGTGCTCCCCTAATCTGGGATCTAATCCTACCACTGATGTTTTCTAGTCGCGTGACATTGGGCAGGGCACCCCACCCCGTGGAGCCTGGGATCCTCTCTGTAAGCCCGAGACCCCCAGGAGAGCCTCAGAGCACAGAGCGGCGGTGGGTGGAACCTGTTGTGTCGCCTGTCCCTTGGGCGGCGCGGGAGCCGCTCGGTGGCCAGGCTTCTGCAGGAGCCCGCCGCGTGAGCCAGGCCGGCCACTCCAGGAGGGCGTGGCCCTTCGCCCACCTTTCTCGTGTCCTCCCGCCCAGGCGCTGCGGCTGTGTCCGTGCAGGTGGCGGCCCTGTTTTCCGTGCCAGAAAGGAAAATAGGGGTTTCGCGCCCCCTCTTGGCGAATCCATGGTACAGCTGTTGTGGTCGAGATGGGGCCGTATGCGGGGCTCTGGCTGCCTCCAAGTCGTGGGCAACATAGGAGGTTGTGGGAAATGAGGGTTTTCCTCTGGACAAGTCTTCACTCCACCATCAGCGTTCACCTGATGCTGACAACTGACTCCCTCAATGACTTCTCAATCACTGATACATTGCCAACAACATTGAACAAGCACTAACCAAGAAGCCCCTCTGTGCCTTTAAACTATGGCAGGACCTGAGAAACCTAGTGTAGAGGGGGACCCGGAGCTTAGATAATTGCATATGGAATCCATCCATCCATCCACCTGCCCCCCGCATCCATCACCCACCCTCTCATCCATCCACCCATCAACCCATCCATCCATCCATTCATCCATCCATCCATCCATCCATCCATCCATCCATCCATCCATCCATCCAGGCATCTACTCATTCATCCACAAATATTACTGAGCTTTCCTAAAGGCCAAACATCATTCTTTGCATTTGAGGAACATTAGTAAACAAAACACCTGAAAAGCCTTGGCCTTCTTGGAGTTTATGTCTGAGAAAGGCGACTGAAAATATACAAGACACATAACAAATAAAAAAATACATGGTACGTTTGGAGGAGAAAAGTGCTGTAAAAAATGACGGAATAGGGGAGGAGGTACCACGGTGCGGTGAGGGTCGGAGCAGCTTGTGGAACAAAGCAGGTGATCATAGTAGGCCTCTGGGGGAAGGTGACATTTGAGCAGAGACAAGGAAGTGAGGGAGGGAGCCAACCAGGTATTGGGGGCAGGGCAGGCATCACAGCTCAGCTGGAGCAAAAGCTCTGGGTGCACTGCCTGGCCTGTGTGCTTTATACCCTTGGCATAGGTGCCAAAACCTGCCTGGGGAGTCAGAGAGGAAGGTTCCTTGGAGGAGGTGACATCGACTTGAAGGAGAAGCAGAAGTCTGCTGGGCAGGTGGGCCTGAGAGGGGGCTTTCTGACTCGAGGGAACTGTACATAGAAAGGAGGAATGAGAGATCATGGCATCCTGGGAGAGTTACAGGAGGGTCAGTGTTTGGGGTTGTTGCCTCGAGATGGAATGGAAGAAATGTGCAAAGAATGAGATTAGGGAGGTAGGTTATGATTGATTATTCTAGAATATAATATGCCACTGAATGAGTTCAGGTTCAGAGGTTGCAAATTGATGACTGAGGGGCTGACATAAATTGGTTGAACCATTTTGCTTTCTTTGCACATTTGTTACTGTTGTGTCCCCGAGGTATTTGAGTTTATAAACGCTGTAGGGTAAAGGGGAGCCATTGGAGGATCTTAGGAAAGATGTGATCAGACTTTTCCACTGGAAGGTATTCTGGGGCTTGAAGCCAGGGACCATTTCCTGTGTTCTGATAGTCTCAAGGTCTAACACATCTCTTCTGGTAAGCCCACACAGAGTTATGTGGTAGTTCTACCATTTTGGTATATGTTCTCTGATTTGGCCTTCACATCACCCTCTGTGACATAGGTTTCCTGATCTGCGCCTTTAACAAGGAGTCACTGAAGACCAGAAAGAAGGCAAGGGTATGCCGTTAGGTAAGGCTGGGCGAGTGGGACCAGGGTTTCTGGAATCACCCGAATGCTGCCTTGTCGAGTTGTCCTTCTTGCCCTGGGTTAACCCACTTCAACCTGTTCTCAATCATGGCCTCTCCAGAAATGGGGAAAGTGAGGAGCTCATTTGTGCTTTAACTGAGATTTGCTTACTCCTGTGGTTCTCCGATGCTGGTAGTATCCGAATCACCTGGCGGTTTTGCGCTTCTACATGGGCCTGGGCCCTAGCCTACTTCTAAGAGCCTCTTGCTCTTTCTTACCTCTCCAGGTGGTGCCAAACCTCCAAGGTTTGAGAACTACGGCCCAATCAATATGTGGTTCTTCCTTGTGTGTGGGTATTGCTGAGCCTTTCTCTGTAAGATGCAAGGAAAGGCCATTTTAGGTAATAGGGAGCTCCTGGGGAGATCCCTGTGGAAGGGAAAGGTGGATCTTATTATTGCCCTTGAAACTACTTGGTGCTTAAAAGCAGAGCATGCAGGCACAAAGCAAGCTTAGTGGCAGGAGGAGGGTGGGGGAGAGGTCTCTGAGCCCCAATATTCAAGGACAGTTTCATTAGGCGTAATAAGGATTTTAGATTGGAGAAGAGATGAGTGGAAACAGAGATAAAGGTAAGTGTGAGGTGGTAAGGAGGGGAGACCCGTGGGATATGGAGTGTGAGAGGGGCTTTGGAACGGACATCGCTTGTGGCTGCAGCTAAGGCTCCTGGGCCCCCAGTGGGGTAGGGCCACCATTGGACATACGAGGCTGATGTATTCCCCAAAGTGAGTACCAAGCTTTGAAGGCATGCGCACCCTTTCGGGAAGAGGCCTTGAGAAAGGATGGGACCTGGGGTTAGCAGACTTGGGGTTAAAGCTCCCCTTTGCTACCCTACCTGTGTGAGACACCTCCTTCCTTTGGGCCTCTGTTTTTCATCTGTAAAGTGATGCTAACGACAGTGCTCTCCTAACAGAGTCCTCTTGAGGATTAAATCACCCAGACCAGAGCTTGGCTCAGACAGTGCTCAGTGTTAGCTGTCATTGATAATATTGTGGTTTGGGAGAGTTTTGTGTTCCCCCTCCAAAAAATTTTTACATCATTTATACTCATCCTGGATATATTAGGGGGCCTTGCTGAATTCAGTGGACTGCAATTATGTCATTAGTTGCTCCATCTGAAAGCTGGGAATAGTTCTTATCACCTAGAGATTAGGATTCGATACTGCATGTGGTTGGGGCTGTTGGGCAGTCCGTCACTAGGCTAACTCATTACGTAAGTGACTCGGGTTGAAAATGCTGGTCTAGTGTTTTCTGCCGAAGTCTGGTTGGCATATATATGCAACACAGGTGAGGCTGATTCCAATAGAACTGTATTTACAGAAACCTGAGTTGGGCCTCTATTCTATCACCACACTAAATTCTCTAGTGGATCATCTGCTAATTCTCTAGTATCTTCCAGGCAGACACTAGTTAATATTCTGTAGATAGCAGAACTCCAGACTGCTTTGTTCTAACTCTAATTTCTTTCCTTGCCTAATATCCTTGGCCAAGACCTCTGGTACAATGTCAGATATTTGACCGTGACAATGGGTGGCCTTTCCTTTTGTTCAGGAGTTCAAACCTTTCAGAGTTTCCAAAATGAGTAAGAGGCTGGCTTTTTGGCTGAGAGATGTCAATGTTAAAGAGGTATCCATTCATCCTGTTGTCTAAGTCAAGAATGATGTCTAATTTTGTCAGATGTCTTTTTAGTGTCTATAGATCAAATGATTTTTATCCCCCTGGCATCTATTAAGGAGATGCTCATTCAAATCATAGGGTTGAACCATCCTTCCATTCTGTATGATCCTATTTGGTCAAAAGTTTGTTATGATGCTGTTGGAATCTGTGTGCTAAGTGCTATTCAGCTTTTAAGTATTGGCAATCTGATGATAGATGTGACTTGTCCATAGTTCTTTGTATAAACTTTATCAGATCTGTTATTGTTTAGTTATAAACAGCACTGGACAGTTTAAACAGCACTGGAATAATATACTCCTTTAAATATATGGTAGAGTTCTTGGTGAGACTGTCTGGACCAGTTACTTTTTTAGGGAATTAGTCCTTTGATAACTTCTATGTAAAGTGATTTCTTTTGACTTTATTTCTCACCTGGCATTAGGATTAATAAACTACATTTTGAAGCTAAATTAGCCATTTCATCCAGACTTAAACCTTCTCTATATGTACTTTTTTTTTTGAGAATTGGCTCTACATTTTTTCCTACTATAAATAATTATGTAAATATCCTGTGTCCTTGGCACCTGCCCCCATATGGGTCTTTCCACTTAATGGGCTAGCACTGGGAGCAAACTTACTTAGTTATTTATAGCCTAACTGAATTTGAGATTATGTAGAGCTGCACTTGAAAAACCTGCTTCCTAAATAATATTAAAATCTCTAAGTGTACAATATGAACTATGACAAATGGTTATTGCATTTAACCTCCACCTCATCAAGTTATAGATCACATCATCTGCCCAGAATGTTGTCCGCACCACACTGCGGTCAGTTTCCCAACCTCCTCCCCAGGCAACCTCTGTTCTGATTTTTATCACGAGGATTACTTTTGCTTGTTCTATAAGTAGAACTGTACAATGCGTACCGTTTGGTTTCTTTCACTCAGTTGGCCTTAGCTTTTAAAGGCAAACCTACTTGCTCAGATTAGTAGTGTCCTCTGCACAAATCCAGCCCCTCTAACAGAGAGGAATTGGTAACCCCTATTGAAATACTGGTCCTTTGATGGCTACAGGATTCTAGGTTGGGAGTTACTTTTTTTCTATATGTTGAAAATAACATTTCAGGGGCAACTGGGTGGTTCAGTCGGTTAAGCATCTGACTTCGGCTCAGGTCATGATCTCACGATTCATGAGTTTGAACCCTTGTGTAGGGCTCTGTGCTGACAGCTCAGAGCCTGGAGCCTGCTTCAGATTCTGTGTGTGTGTGTGTGTGTGTGTGTGTGTGTGTGTGTGTGTGTCTGCCTCTACCCTGCTCGCTCGCTCGCTCTCTCTCTCTCTCTCTCTCTTTCATACACACACACACTCTCTCTCTCTCAAAAATAAACATGCATTAAAAATATTAAAAAAGAAAACATTTTGTTGTCTTTAGGTTTCCACTGTTGGCTGAAGTCAGCTTTTGGTATGTTATTCCTTTAAGGGTAACTTTTTTCTTGGCTGATTTTGAGATGTTTGTCTTTTTGTAGATATATAATCTCCTATATATATATATATATATATATATATATATGCATATATGTATTTATATGAAGATTGCTTTATTTTAATTTGCATTCGTTGGGCTTGTTGAATCCATGCTGTGTCTGGTTATTTGGCACTGATAAAACATCTTATTCAGATTGCTTTTTCTCTATTTTTCTCTTCCGTTGGGACTCCAAATGAATATGTATATGTACATTTTAGTTTTTCTCCTATCTTCTTTTACATTCTTTTGTGTCTTCACATCACATTCTAGAAAGTTTCTTCAGCCTCTTCTTCTGGGTCACTAATTTTTTCTTTAGCTCTATCTAATATGATGTTAAACTCTGTCATTGAGGCTTTTCACTTTTGGTCAGTGTATTTTAACCTCTAGAACTGATTATTTTCTTTCAAATCTGTCCTCTTAATAATTTTCAATCTTCTGTCAATTTTCAGACTTGAAGTTTTGTCTCCTTGAACAGAAAAGCAATCATTTTACAGGCTACTCTTAGTAGCTGGAGTCCATTGTTGTCTGTACTGATCTTACCTCATGCTGCTGGTTCATGTGTCTGTATTTTGTGTTCTGGACAATGTATTTGTAAAGTCCTCCTCTGAAAAATGCAAGTAAGTCTAAGATAACCACTGCCAGAGTATTTGTCTGCTTCTGCCCAGGAGCTTGGAGTCAGGAACAGTACAGGAGGACAAGATTGTTGGGTGGAGTTAATCCGCCTTCAGAAATGGAGAAGTCCTGGGCATTGTGACATGAAGCCAAGCTGCTCTCCATGTAGGGGCTGGTATTCTGCTAGCTTTCTTGTGTTCCCAAAAGTTCTGGGCTAATGTGGGAGGTCTGAGTTTCAAATCCTGGCTCTGCTGTGGCCTAGAAGTGACCCATTTTCATGAAGCTTCAGTTTTATCCCCTTGAATTGAGGTATCCTCATACATATAGAGAAACTGATGCCCAGACAGGAGAGATCAGTCTTACGACATGCTACAATTGGTGCTTCGCAACTATAAAATAGAATCTAGGCTCTCCGAGGCTGCTTTTACCTGAGATTTCAATTTTGCAACTTGTGTTTAGGGGTCTATTTTCCCCACACCTTGCTTCTCATGCACATAAAGGAGGCTCTGTAATCCTTATCATATTTCCCGTAACAAGGAAGAAGTATCTGACTGAGACCTGAGGACTGGGACATCAGGAGAGGCTGGTACATGGTGAAGGGAAGGAAGGTTGGAGGGCAAGACTGAGCTAGAAAAGCTTGTAGGGTTCTAGGGAAAGTGACGTAAAAATTCTCCTGCTTGGAGCCATGTGCTGGCATTGCAAACAAATGAGCTTGTTCTAGCTCATTTCCCACATTCATTCCCTCTTTCCAGCTTCTACTGGTTGTCAGCCCGTTGACTTGGTTCAGAGGGTTGTTGGCATCAGTCGGGCTGGTTCTGAGACACAGCTTCTAGATGTGATAGAAGGCCCCTGAGTGTGACTTAATGGGTAGCTGGTTGGAAGCTGGGGAACGTTGAAACCAAGGGTATGTATAAGAGGACTTGAGGAAAGGGTCGGTATACCCGAATATCAGACAATTTAGGGACATTATTGCCTTTGTGGGCCAACATTTTTCACAATAGACTTTACTTATAGAAAATACAAGTCTTGGCCGAGGTCTAATTGCCAGGTTTCCGCCTGGCCTTCTCACATACTCACTTCCTTATTAGAAAATACATCTTGGGGTGCCTGGGTGGCTCAGTAGGTTAAGCATCTGACTTTGGCTCTGGTCATGATCTCGCAGTTTGAGTTCAAGCCCCGCATCAGGCCCTGCACTGATGGTGTGGAGCCTGCTTGGGATTCTCCCTTTCCCTCTCTCTGTTCCTTTCCTGCTTTCTCTCTCTCTCAAAATAAATAAACTTAAAAATTTTGGGGGGCATCTGGGTGGCTCAGTTGATTAACTGTCCAACTTTGGCTTAGGTCTTGATCTCATGGTTTGTGAATTCAAGCCCCGTGTTGGGCTCTGTGCTGACAGCTCAGAGCCTAGAGCCTGCTTTGGATTCTTGTCTCCCTCTTTCTCTTTGCCCCTTCCCCACTCATGTTCTCTCTCTCTCTCTCTCTCTCTCTCTCTCTCTCTCTCTCTCTCTTACTCACTCACTCAAAAATAAACATTAAAAAAATAAAAGAATATACATTTGCCAAGAAAATACACTTCTTCCAGGTACTTGCCTTGGCACTGTCTGCTGGTCCCTAAGCCTGCCTGGAGAGGTTCTTTTCGTCACTGCTTCAGGCGGCCTCTCTCCTCTAATAACTTGCTGGGCTGCACTGGCCTCCAGTTTCCCTACCCGATCCTGATCACTGTATTCTTTGCACCTGGAGGCCCTGGCTGAGGGCTGGGTGAATGGGAGAGAGTTGCAGAGTTTTGGCAACATCAAGGACTTTCAGGGTAAGAAGTCCAAGAGAGCCCTGAATCCAGCCTGAACTGGAATTGCTGCTTAAAGTCTGGGACCACGTGCTGGTCTAGTAGATACTACAGAGCTGTGACATTTTTGATTTTGTTATTAAGGTGATACAGGACAAAGACCTTCAATATGTGAGAGCCCAGCCCTGGAAGAAAGCAGAAACCCCTTGCTTCTTGCCCATTGAAGAAAAATCTTGTCCAGCATTGTGGCTCTTCTCACCAAACTCCTCAGAACCAACAGGGATGATAGGTACCACCTTTTAGGAAGGCAAAACCACAGAAATCCCTCTTGACACTTAGCTACCCCTCTATGCTATCCAAGTATAGATCTTCCTTGGCTTATGATGGACTTCTGTCCTGATACACCCATTATAAGTTGAAAATGCATTTAATACACCTAAACTACTGAGCTTCATAGTTCAGCCTCGCCTATCTTAAATATGTAGAACACTCACATTGGCCTACAACTGGGAAAAATCCTCAAACACTGTCCATTTTATAATCAAGTGTTGAATATCTCATTTAATTTATTGAATACTGGAAGTGAAAAGCAGAAGGGTAGTTGTAAATGGTTGTTTACCCTCATGATTGTGGAACTGACTGGGAGCTGCATCTTGCTGCCAGTGCCCAGCATCATGAGACGGGATCATATGGTCCCTCACTGGCCTAGGAAAAGGTTCAAATTCGAAATTCCAAGTACAGTTTCTACCAAGTGTGTGTCACTTTTGCACTCTTGTAACGTCAGAAAGTCAAGCATTGAACCATTCTAAGTTGGGGGAATGTCTGTAACTGGAAGGACAGTGTGACCTACTTACCTGTCTCTCTCTTTCTTTCTCTCTATGTCTCTTTATTTCTACAGAATCTCCTTTTCTTAGAACACTGTAAAGCAGGAATTGTCTGATTGAGGTAGAGAGTGGAGACCCCAGAGCATACCTGTTCGTTTTCCCCTTTTTCTCAAAGCAGGCCCTCATGCTCTTCCTCAGAACACATTTTAAAGTCCTTTAACTACAGTGCTCCAGCGTCTGGGCTTGGGGCCACTCAGGCATTGCCCTTGAATGAGTCGGTAATTCTCCCTGAGTCAACATGCTGCCTGTACCCAAGGCATGGAAGTAGAAGGAGACAGTGAGGAGCCTGAGCGTGAGCCTAGATCTCCTGAGGGTCAAGGAGAGTCTCCTTTGATGCACTGCATGGTCTCTTGCTTTCTCTGCAGGTTCCAGCCAGCCTGCTGAGGCCAAGACAAATACCCAGAGCATGGGTCACCGATTAGGCACGCCCCGCATGAACAGTGGCCGGATGTGGGGTCTGGGCTTCAGAAACCAGAGAATCCACACCCACCTGATGGAGATGATGCTGTGCTTGAAGCAGACCATAGAGAAGAACCTCATGTACCTAACAATCAGGCACCCGCAGCAGGACCTGGTGCTGGAGGAGCAGAGGCACAGTCAGGGCATCAGCAAGCAGGAAGCCCTCCTGGGCAACTTAATGTACCAGTTGGTCAACCTCCTACAGTCTGGGGCCATGGGTGGCCTGGAGCTCCAATGGTCTTGGCCTTCCCTGGATGTTAGGGATGATGTCGGAGGTGGGCAGTGGGCCCAGTCATCCAGGCAGTCTGACACGCTAGTTCACCCACTGAGTGATCCTGTAGCTACATTTGTCAGCCAGCACCTGTCCAACCGTGGGACTGACATCTCTGACTTATACCACTCCATCTTCCAGGACTACAAGATCTACCAAAGAGACAAATACCACGAGGTCAAGAACACCTTGGTGAGGATAGGGGCGGGGAGGACACCTATTCGAGGGCCCCAATCACTGGGGTTGACAGAGTCCTGTGCCAAGTATTGGGCTCTCTCTTACTCTTCTTAGCTCCATAAAGTAGACGCTATTGTCATCTTATAGATAAGGGAATAGGCACAGAAACAAGGTGACATGCCTATGAAAATTAAGAGCTATGCCTGGCTCCCCTGCTTCCCAGCTCCCCCAGCTTCCCCTCCTCCCCCAGCACATTTTCCCTGAATCCCTGCTCTTACCTACTAGGAGTCACCATGGTCACAGCAGTAAGCAAACATGTCATCATGGAACTCAGTCTAGTGATGACTGTAGTCAACCACTGGAGGAAGGAACCTGAGTAATAGTTTTGAGTGAACAAGGGATTGGTTGCTTTGGGTGGTCTAAGGTGTCTTAAAGGCTGACTCAGCCAGTCATGTGGTGCAGGCAGGAGGGAGGGGGGACTTCTAGGTAGGAGGAACTGCATATGTGAAAACTTCATGGTGGGAAGGGGCTGGGAGTGATGGAGGAAAGGGACCTCATGTGGCTAGACTGGGGTAAGTGAGTGCTGTGACAAGAGATGTGAGTGTGGCCAGGCCATTGTGAGGTGTTGGGATGATATTCTAAGTGTTAGAGAGTCAACAAGAGGCTTCCTGCAAGAAGGTTCGCTACAGCTCTCCTTCCAGAGGATGGAGGACTGTGCCAGTCAAACCTTCCTTTCTGTTTTTACCTAAGTGATATGTGCTCCATCGCCATCTGCTTCTCTGGGGACTGACTGAGCACAGTATCTCCATTGAACTCTGAGAGATCATATCTCCCCCAGTAACTTGAAGGGCCCTCCCACAGAAGCAGAGATGGGTAGGAGACAGGTACTGAGTCAGGCAGGTGGGTTCTGCTCATTGCTGCGGTCATGTGCCTAACAGGTTATTCAGCCTTTCTGAGCTTCACTCTCTTTAAATCAGGGATCACAACAGAACCCTTTCCTCAGGAGTTGTAGGAAGTAAGACCACGTAGTCTAGGGTCTGGGTCTGGTACGTAATAAGAACTCCATGACTGGTATTTGGCATATAAGTAGTATGTGGCTCTGAAGGGTAAAACTTGCAAGCTGTAAGATTTTGGGATCTGTGAAACTTTTCTAACACTTGAAGTTGTTAACATGGATTGAACTGCCTCAAGAGGCGGTGAGATTTCCATTTGAAATAATGTAGGATGCGTATTTACTGGAATGTTTAAAGAGGCCCGTATAGGGCAGGGCAAGCGAACTGATCTCAGATTCCTTCCATCTCCAGGGCTTCATTAACCTTGGACTCAGTGAGAATAAGCTCTGCCTGGATCTGATGACTGAGCGGGTAAGCCAAGCCCTGTGCTCTTCTGGGACAGCCATTGGGCCTAGTCCCACTAGAATGTTTCTGAGTGTGTGGTAGATACAGGAGTTGGACTTACGAGTTTTGGGAAGGAAGCCCCCTTCTGGAATAGCACATCTGACATTCTGGTGTGCTGACTGTGTTTGGAGGTGTGCTCTGGATGAGTATATGGTGGGTAGGCTGCCACGGGAGCCTCTGGCCCTGTGGGGTTGGGAAGGGCATCAGACACTCCCCAGTGATCCTCTCTTTGTGTAATCTATGGCAGGATTGGGGCCTCCATTCATCAAGGTGATGTTTCCCTGTTCACCTTCTGTATGGCCCTGTGTTGTAGAGCAAACATCTGATGGATCCGAGCAGTGGGATGGGGCCTGTTGGGCTTCCTTGGGCTGGCTGTCCTCATGTTTTCTGTTTGTCCATAGTTGAGTCAGAGTGATATGAACTACATTGAGGATGACCTGCTGCAATATTCTGATTGGAGAGGACAACTGTTGTAAGTAACTTCCAGATCTCAAGTCTCTCGGCCCCTAGATACTTGCTCTCATTCAGGGACGCACTCAAGGCACCAGATTCTTGGTTGGCTACCTCCCTGTTTCTTTGGGTAACAACCTCTAGAAAATATCTAGAGTGAAGCCTCATCAGGAGGCAGGCTGGTATCCTAGAAATAGTACTAACCTGTAATTCAAAGGGCTTGAGTTCTTATCTAAACTCTCACATTTACTGTCTGTGTCACCCAGGGAGTAGATAGCCTCTGTCAGTAACCCTGTAACATGAGACTGGATACCTTGCTCTTTGGAAAAGACTGTAGTCTAGATCCTGAATGAGGAAGAGCCCTTGGGCATGGGCACCACAAAGTCTCTCTGGGTTTGTCCACAGTCTACGAGAAGAGGTGGCCCGGTTCCTGACCTACTACTGCAAAGTACCTGACCGGCTTGATCCAGAAAATGTGAGTCAGTTTCCCAGCCTCACTGCTACCCTGGTAGAGGGCTTTATTCTTGGGGGCCTTTCTGTATTTTCTAGAACTGGCAGAGACCCTCAGGACCAAGGCAGAGGAAAGGCCAATGCGACCAAATAAGGAGGTTCCTGATGCCTGCCCCTCCTAGGGGGAGGGAGACCAAGGAGCTAGACCTACTTATATGGGGGTTGGGTTTTGATATCTTCCTTCTGTGCATCTTTAGGTAGTTGTTCTAAATGGCTGCTCCTCCGTGTTCTCCACACTGGCCATGGTTCTGTGTGACCCAGGTGGTAAGTTAATGGGCTTTGCTTTCCCTCTGGGAAATAGCAGCACATGGGCACCGGACCTTAAGGAAGAAGAATATCTTGACCCAAGGCCTTTCCCCTAAAGTACTGGGACTTCTACATTGATTAGAACATCTTCCTACTATGTCTGTAGGAACAAGAGATTGGGGATTTACATTTAATATGAAAGGAAAACATGTGATGGTCCTCAATGAGGTATGCTTTAGAAACAGTGACAATGGGAGCCAAGTCATTATATTCTTAGATGGGCTTCTGGACTCAACTCCAATACAGAGAGCCCTAGTGAACTGGCTCAGAAGACAGATTTCCTATCCTCCTCTCCTCCAAACAAACAAACAAAACACACACACACACACACACACACACACACACACACACACACACACCCAATCCAAAAAAACAAAAAACTAATTCGTTCTAGATCAAACAAGGCTGAGGGATCTGTTCTTGGTCTCCCTCCTAACAACACCCAAACAAGAATCTCCCATCTTGACCTCTGGCTGCATAGAAGGAAGTTACCAAGATGGCAGGTTCACTCAAAGGAGTGGGTCCTTGGTTTGTTCATCAATGAGGCCAAAGGAATGGGAAGAAAAGAACCCCTGAGTTCCCCAAGTCTAAGTAACCTGAGCCAGGTTACCTAGAGATGAGCGCCCTGTCTGGGCACAGACCTCCACCTCCTGTGTTCATGCTAGAGTTCGCAAGGCTCACTGTAGGACTAGCACCCCACCTGCCAGCAAGGCCATTTTGGTTTATAACCTGGATTTTGAGCCATTCATAACAATATTCTTCCATTTCTCCTTCTCTAGTATACCCCCCAAAGAAGGAACTTCTCTAGAGTTCCCAAATAACATTTGTAAGAGTAACTTTTGTAGAGCCTGAGACCAAAAGTAGTAAGCCCCAGGCAGGAGGGATTGCCAAACTAACCTTCTCTGTCCATAGTGCTGCTGCTGGTCTGGGGCGCCTGGTGGGTTCTGACTGAGAGACCGTGGACTGACAGCTTTGTCTCCCTGTGCTTCCAGATGCCTTTCTGATTCCTACCCCCTTTTATGGTGGCTTCGCCTTCAGTGCCTGCCTGTATTCAAAAGTTGAGCTGATTCTTGTCCACCTGGACAGCGAGGTCAGAATGGGGACCCTTCCCCCTGCTTGGCCCACCTAAGTCTCTAAGGGCATTTGGAAGGTGTAGGGGAACTCTCTTTCCTCCCATATAAGTGACAGTGGGGGGATGTGGAGAAATTGGAGCAAAGAAGGCACATGGGGCTGTAGCCTTGGGCATGAAAGATTGTTCAGTGTTTGTAGGATGGGGACTAAGGCTTAGAAGCTTTCAGATAGGCGGTTCTCAGGCAGTATTTGTCTTCCAGGTCACAGATGCGAATCCCTGTCCTTTCCAGCTCACTGTGGACAAGTTGGAGCAAGCTCTGTTTGAGGCTAGGCTTACAGTAAGGAGGGATCTCTGTCTTCAGGGTGGGCACTGCCATCCCTGAAAAGGGTTGAGGACTGAGACCCGGTACAACTTTCTTACCAAGGTGATGTGGGTTTTTTCTTTGGAAGAAGCAGTGTCCCAGGGGCCATGTCCCCCTGGGAGCCCTGAGCCCTGTCTATGGCAGCCCCAAGAGCTCCTTCTGGGGCTGCATGTTCAAGATCCCATCTAAGGAGGGATCCATCATTGGGTGTCCTGATGTGATCTTTGGCTGAACTTGAGGTAGACGTGAAGGAGTATGTTCACTCGGTTATGGTTTATGCATTTTGTATGTTTTAGGGGAAAAAGGTCAAAGGCCTCATTCTGACCAACCCCCAGAATCCTTTGGGAGATGTCTACTCTCAAGACTCACTACAGGAATACCTGGAGTTTGCCAAGAGGTAGGAGTTCCTCCCCTGGAGACCACACAAAGTCCCTAATGGCATTTTGATCACTCATGGTCAAGAAGTCAGAACCAGACATAACTTACCCCAGTATTTTTACTGCAAGTATGCTTTGCAAAGCTATGTACAACTCACTGAAATTGAAGGAAAAGGCACCCTCATGCTTCAACCCTACATTTTTGGCCATTGTGCCTCCTTTTCCCTTCCCTTCCCTTCCCTTCCCTTCCCTTCCCTTCCCTTCCCTCCCCTCCCCTCCCCTCCCCTCCCCTTTTTCCCAGGTACAGACACCTACATAATAATTATGAGCTGGTTTTGTTGCTTTTCCAATTTTTGTTTTGTAGCCACTTTCTCCCAGCATCCATTTCCCAAACTACTTGGCCTGAGGCGTTGAGGAAGACAGACTCCCAGACCTTGTGGGATGAAGATGTGTCCCTAGAGGATGCACATGTCCCATTCCTACAGACATGTTAACATCCACTATCTCTGGAGTTCTGAAATAGCTCTATTGTTTAGGGTACATCATTTCCCATTTTCTAGAAGAAAGACGTATTCAAATTCCATAACTCTAATCCAAACCAATTCATGACAGAACTGGAGGACAAGAGGAAACTGGAAGTCCATGGGCTGGAAGTTGACAGAACTAGGGCCAAATCCCAGCTTGAGCACCTGCTAGCTGTGGGAATTAACTTTGTCTCAGAAACTGTTTCCTCATCTGTGAGATGGAGACACTACCACTGCTTCAGAGGGTTGTTGGGAAGATAAGCAAGATGACATGCATTAGCACTTAGCCCGCTGAACACCACTAGTCAATTCGGACCCTGGATGAGAGCTCCCTGACCACACCAGATATAAAACTTGTTGGGACACCCAACCCTCTCCTTTGGTCTCTGCTTTACAGTTGAAGGCTTAGATGTTCTCCTGAGTGTCTGTGAGTCCTATTCCTTCCTATCCCTGGGACAGGTCTAAAGACCCCTTCTGGTGGTCACCCCCCTTCTATCTTACCATGCTGCTTGGAAGGGTTGGGTAGGCTGCTGGAGCAGTAGATGATCTGTATCCAGAGAAGACCATAAAAGAAAATGAGTTGAGACTGGAGAGAGCCTAGATATTCTCCTTTTGCCCAACCTGCAGGTACAACCTCCATGTGATTATAGATGAGATTTACATGCTATCTGTGTTTGACGAATCCATCACATTCCACAGTGTTCTGAGCATGCAAAGGTGAGTTGGCTTCAGTTGGAGCTGGGAATGAGAGCCATGAGGTTCCTGCTTTTGCAGGGTGAGTTCATGAGCCATAGACTTCACTGGCTATGTGCCAGGAGCTGGGCTAAGGGCCACTGGGAGTGTGAAAATGAGCAAAGCATCATCTTTTCTCCAAAGTATCTTTAAGTTTATTTATTTTGAAAGAGAGGGCATGAGTGGGGGAGAGGCAGAGAGAGGAGAGAGAGAGTCCCAAGCATGACATGGGGCTTAATCTCATAAACCGTGAGATCATAACCTGACCCCAAATCCAGAGTTGGATGATTAATTGACTGAGCCACTCAGATGCCCCCCAAAGTCTTTAAAAAGTGCCATTTTGTACATGAGATAACTTGACAGCAAGGTAGAAAGGCCACTGCCAACATAAAGCCTGCCAGAATGTCAGGGAGGAATTTCTTGATAAGCAGTGCACAGGGAAAGAATAGAAATAGGGAAAAACTCTTTTTTTAAGTTTATTTATTTTGTGAGATATTGAGTGAGCATGATGAGTAGGGGAGGGGCAGAGAGAGAGAGAGAGAGAGAGAGAGAGAGAGAGAGAGAGCGCGAATTCCAAGCAGGCTTGGTGCTGACAGCACAGAGCCCAATGTGGAACTTAATCTTGTGAACTGTGAGACCATGACTGGAGCCGAAATCAAGAGTTGGATGCTTAACTGACTGAGCCCCCCAGCGTCCCTAGGGCAGAACTTTCTTAAGGATAGTATGTGGCCCTAAGGTAGGATCCCAGCAGTCAAAGCAAGGCAAGGGTATGCCCAGCAGAAGGAACAGCTTCACCAAAAACAGGACAATAAGAAATAGGTGAGCACATCTTAGAAACAATGGGTGGCCCCTCTGTGTGAAGAGCTAGCTGCTAAAAAGGTGGCTCTGGACCAGCTGCAGGAAGGCCATGGACCAGGCGGAGGGTCCTGGTCTTCATTCACTGGGGCACTTGGGAGCTGTCCCATCTAGTTTACCAGGGATATGTTTTGTTGACTTCCTGGCTTAACTGGGGCAACTGTTTCTTGAACTGTGGGCCCTGTAGGTCCTTTGGTCTAGGAAGGACCTCTGGTCCATTTTCCCCTTCTCACCTGCATTGACCCCAAGTCTTCATGTTTCACATATTCCTTCATTAACCATGATTGTACTCTCTCCTCTCCAGTTTGCCTGACCCCAGCAGGACCCATGTTATCTGGGGCACCAGTAAGGTGAGCCCCAGCTTCCTGTCTTTGGGTAGGAAAGGAAAGGGAGCCAGGAGGTGGGCAGACCAGGTATTTCTTCTCTTACTTCTTTTCCTCCAGGATTTTGGCATCTCTGGCTTCCGCTTTGGTGTTCTCTACACCCACAACAAGGAGGTGGCCTCTGCTGTGAGCTCTTTTGGTTACCTCCACAGCATTTCTGGCATTGCCCAGCATAAGCTATACCGGCTGCTCCAGGACAGAGGTACTAAGGCTCATCCTGGGCGGGGATCTTGGCTAGACCTCATGGCCATGGGGAATTCCTGGTTCTGCTTGGGCCCCTGACATACCTCTAAAACACTGAGACTCTGTTTGCTGTCTTGGGTTTAATGGCAGGACAGGAAGTTTTGAAGGAGGGCAGGATATAGCTCAGAGAGTGCAGTAGGGCAGAGATAGAAGATGGAGCTGCAGGTCTGAAACATAGATGGGCCTTCATGTCTGGCAGTCTGGGAGGTCATGCCCTGCCTGGACAGGGATAGCCAATTGTACTCTGAGGCTTGAAAGCCCCAAATCAGTCTTTATGTGAAGCTCAATTTTCCCTCCCCAATACCCTGCTTGCTTAAGCAAAGATAACAAAGAAATGCCACGATTCCTTGACCATGACTTGACTTCATCATCCAAGGTGGCCAAAGGAGAGCTGTCATTTGGGCAAGTTGGTGTGGCCAGATCTATGGCACCTGGATTCAACTTCCTCCAGGGATCACAAGTGAATGCTGCCTTCAGAGGAAACACCCCCAACCCCCTCAATTTACTGCCATGGCCCAAACTTAGATAAGGCCCTCTTTAATTCCCTATATCAGAGCAGATACTGTGCTGGAAGATTTAATTAAAAGCTGGTATATAATGATACAAATTAATGTAATTCAATATTCTGGTTTAGAAACATTTTGCTTTTAGCTTTGGCAGTGGGGAAAGGGTAGATAGCAGAAATCCAAACAGATAGCTCTGGTGGATGGTGCCAGGCCCTTGGATATTTGGCAGAAACTAGGTTCCTAGCCCCTTGCACACTAGTTCTCAACCTTGGACACATGGGAACTATCTGGGGAGCTTAAATGCTGACATGTAGGCGCTATCCCCAAAGATTCTGATTTAGATGATCTAGGGCTATAACCTGGGCATCAGGACCTTTAAAAGCTCCAAGTGGTTCTAATGTTTTGCCAGTGCTAAGAGCAACTGGGCTAAGATCAGCCCCAAGCATATCTACCTTTCTCAGAGTCTGTTGCGTGAGGCTCTGAGGCAGGAGGTAAGGAAAGCTCTGATTATCTGTGACTTGTCCCATTGACAACAGCATCATCAACCCCACTTAGGGGGTACCCTGACTCTGTATCAGGGGTGTAAACCCAAATAGAACATTCCTACGGACTATTGAGAAGCCTGTATCCGTACCCAAGCTATGGGTAAGTGCTAGGTGTGTTGGGTATAAAGGTCATCAGCTCAAATATAATACAGAGTCCATCTTGAATAGAAATAGCTGACACAAAGCCTAGGTAGGGAGCCTTATGAAAGCCACCAGCCCTGTGACAGGTGTCTTTCCCCACCCATTCAGAGTGGATTGACCAAGTGTACCTGCCTGCTTACCGCTCCCGGCTACAGAGGGCTCACGAATACATGACCAAGAAGTTGGAGGCATTAGGGATCCCTTTTCTCAACCGTGGCTCTGGCCTCTACATCTGGATCAACTTGAAAACAGTGAGCTCTGGGGGGTGAGGCCCAGTGTTGCTGGGCAGATCTGCCGGCTGGGTCTCAGGCTCAGCTCTGTCCTTCTGTCTGCCCTAGTACCTGGATCCGTGCACCTTTGAGGAAGAGCTGCTCCTCCATCGCCGCTTCCTGGACAACAAGCTGATGTTGTCCCGTGGCAAGATCTACATGTGCAAGGAGCCTGGCTGGTTCCGTATCACCTTTGCGGAGAAGCCCCTCCGGCTACAACAAGGTGAATGGTCCTGACCTCCAAATCCTGGCATCCTTCAAAGATGCCTCACCAACTCCTCTATCGCCCAATTCCTGAATCTTTCCATTTTTTGGCCTTTAGCAGCCTATAGCACTAGCCCTGCCATATCATTTGTTCCATTTCCCTTTTTAAAATTAAGTCTATTTTGAGAGAGTCCGCACTGTCAGCACAGAACCTGACTTGGGGCTCGAACTCATGAAGCCTTGAGATGATGACCTGAGCTGAAACCAAGAGTTGGATGCTTAACCATCTGAGACATCCAGGTGCACCCCACTTTGCTATCTTTAAGCTCCTTGCAAATAGGAGCAGATAGTCACTGGAAGAACACTGCACCCTTTGGGTATCTGTTCTGTGCCTGCATTGAGCAAGGCATTGGGACTATCAGCTAATCAGAGCAGTACACTGCCCTTGTGCGGCTGCGGTTTGGTAGGTGGGACAGAGGACCATGGAAGTCCCTGTACGTTATACTGTGGTGTCTCAGATTCTCCTCTGAAGGTTATGGAGAATAGGACATTTATTTTACCAATTTTCTATTGCATCTTTCCACATGCCAGACACTATTCTACCTGCTGGGAATAAAACAATTACAAGAGAACATTTATATTACAGAAACATCTTTTGGAGAATAGACTGAGCAAAAGGATACTAGAGGCAGATAGAAAACCTGATGAGGCCAAGGCTATAAGCCAGGTTACAGGATTTAATATGAGACATGAAGGTGTCTGGCAGGCAGATGCTGTGATAATGGAGCGTAACAAGAGCCCCTGGGGAGGCGGCAGGTAGACTTGGAAGTCTATTCCAAAGAAGGGAGGCCTGAGCTTCAGCATCCATGAACGAGGGGCTCTGTGGTGGTCTGCCATGACCTATGGATGTCTGGAGCCCACTGCGACCCCACTAAGCCTTCATTTCTCTGTCCCCATTTGGACCCTCTAGCCATGCACCGGTTCTATCAGGTGCTCTCGGAGCAGAAGCAGGATCTGATCGTGAAGCAACTGGAGGACACACAGAGAGAGTAAGTGGCCTGCCGCCAGTCACCTGCTCAGAGCATCCCTGACATCAGCGTCTGGTCCAGAAGGCTGGGGCTTCTGGCCTGGTGCTGGGACCGAGCCAACCGTGGGCTCCTCCAGGAATGGGCTCCTTGGACCCAGTCATCAGTTTTCTCAAGCTAAGCATCTGTCATTTTGAAAGCATTGCATCTTTTTAGTCTTGGCTAGCCATGGTGTGTCTTTAGGAAATGTTTTTATGGGGTTTGGGGTGGAGCTTTCAGGGTCCCAACTTTGATGGTTTTATTTTTTGTGTTTAGTATCTAATAAATTTAATCTCTTAAACTCTAGGCCTGATTTATTTCTTTACAGTCTTTGTATCAACTTTGGGTTGTTTTGTTTTTTGGGTTTTTTTTGGTCCTTTTTAAATTCTAAGGCAGATTAGATATAAAGAATACTGCATGGGGAAGGTAAGAAAGAAGGGAAAAAGCGATCCCTAATTTTGACAGAGCACCTTCTAGATGTCAGGATCCTGTGAGACACTGCATACCTTAGTAAGATCATGCCCACCTTACACCTGAGTGTGTGCGTGCAGGCTGGGGTATAATACCAGAAGTCCCTTCTTCCAAATAGGACTTCTGTTTGCATCCAATTCGAAAGGCTTTTAAAATGAATCTCTGGTGCTAAGCCTGGGATGTTCCAGTTTCATCCCTAGTGTTTTCAGCTGTTGGAATCACAACGCCTGTAAAGCTCTTGCATGTCTGCACTCTAGTTGGGGAACGGATGCTGTGAAGTGGGCACACCAGGGACTGCCACATCTTCTAGAGGACAGAAGCTCTTTTAGCACTAGTTGATGGCTTTTGGTCAGTCACTTGGGTTTATGATCATCTTCCAGAGTTGGTGGTTCTTAGTCTTCAGTGACAGTCTTTCTTTCTTTTTTTTTTTTTTAATAGTTTATTGTCAAATTGGTTTCCATACAACACCCAGTGCTCTTCCCCACAGGTGCCCTCCTCCATTACCACTACCTCTTTTTCCCCTCCCCCTCCCCCTTAAATCCTCGGTTCATTTTCAGTATTCAATAGTCTCTCAGTTTTGCGTCCCTCTCTCTCCCCAACTCTCTTTCCCTCTTCCCCTCCCCATGGTCCTCCATTAGGTTTCTCCTGTTCTCCTGTCAGACCTGTGAGTGCAAACATAAGGTATCTGTCCTTCTCCACCTGACTTATTTCGCTTAGCATGACACCCTCGAGGTCCATCCACTTTTTTACAAATGGCCATATTTTTTTCTTTCTCATTGCCCTGTAGTACTCCATTGTGTATATATACCACATCTTCTTGATCCATTCATCAGGTGATGGACATTTAGGCTCTTTCCATGATTTGGCTATTGTTGACAGTGAAGAAATCAAATCCGTTTTTTTTTTTTTTCTAATCATCAAAAAGCATGTCAACAAATCCTGATTCTTTAGGGTGTTTTTACACCAGAAACTTTTTTTTTTTAAGAGACCTTAACTAATAAGGTAATAGACAAGGGAGAATTCACTGGATGAATGAGGGAGCTAACAGGATCAGAGAGAAGATGAAGATCAGAACCACAAGTGGTCTTGGGATCTCTGTAATGGGACCTGATAGAGGGTCTCATCAGCACACTGTCCTGGGGTGAAAGGGTTGGCAACTTCCATGGAAGGGATAGACTATTTCTGTCTTCATTTCCACTCAGGAGTTGAATGCTTGAAGGGAGAGAATTTAATATCACCCTTTCTATGAGCATGGAGTCTCCCTCCATTTGTTTAGGTCTTTAATTTCCCTCGGCAAGGTCTTTGTAGCTTTCGGTGTATGCACTTTGTTTTACACATGTTTAAGTTTATCACTATCCTATGCTTTTCATGTTCTGTTAGACATATTATTAACTTCATTTTTTAATTGCTGCTAGTATGGAACAACAGAATTTTGTATCTTGTATCAAGAGCTGTGAACACTTTGAAGTTTTACCCTACTTATAAATGAATAGGTTTTATGGATGCTGGCAGAAGACAGGAGAATCCTGGGTCAGAGATAAAGGACAGCTTATTACTCAAAGCAGTAGCAGCAATCAGAGTAGCTGCTTTTCATTCCCCAAACCCTGATTCCTGTAGGGTAAATTGAAGAGGACCAACTGATCCCTGATGTGCAGTGGGGTATACTGCGGAAGA
The DNA here is from genome assembly GCF_006229205.1 of Suricata suricatta. Lineage (NCBI taxonomy): Eukaryota > Metazoa > Chordata > Mammalia > Carnivora > Herpestidae > Suricata > Suricata suricatta. The sequence goes on along the minus strand of NC_043710.1, from coordinate 18,493,153 downwards.
GGAAACCCAAGCTTAAGAAACATGATTCTTTTATGGTTAGCAGTAAGCCTGCAGGAACTTTGGCCCCAAGGGAGACATTGTTTTTATTATGTTGAGTAATAAACCCACTCTTTGCTCTAGTTGGAGATACTGTTGCTATTATCCAGTGCTGTACACTCTACACGTGTGTGTGTGTGTGTGTGTGTGTGTGTGTGTGTGTGTGTCCTTGAAGATAGCCTAGAACAAAGTCAGTGCTCCTTTTTATCAGAAACATGAGAGACCCAGAAAGAATCCTCTTCTGACACTATCTTGTGACGTTGCTAAATTCACTTATTAGCCCTAGCAGTGTCGGGTGAGGGATTTCATTGAATTTTCAGAGTATACAATCATGTTGACATGAATAAAGACGATTTTCCTTCTTCCTTTTCAACATTTCTCTCTAATTTTTCTGTTTTAATGGCATTGCCTAGAACCTCTAGAACAGTGTTAACTAAAAGTAGTGGAGTAGGACATTCTTGTTCTCAATCTTAGGACTGAGGTCAATTTCACGAGAGAGAGAGAGAGAGAGAGAGAGAGAGAGAGAGAGAGAGAGCAGGTGAGGTGCAGAGAAAAAGGGAGAGAGAATGTGAAGCAAGCTCCAGGCCCTGAGTTGTCAGCATAGAATCCAACATGAGGCTCAAACTCATGAACCATGAGATCATGACCCAAGCTGAAGTCAGACGCCCAACCAACTGAGCCACCCGGGGACCCCACTCTTACTCTTCCTCTTAAGTACAATGTTACTAGAAGTATATTTCATACTGCCCTTTATTTTTTTTTTGTTTTTTATTTATTTTTGAGAGACAGAAACAACGTGAGCAGGGGAGAGTCAGAGAGAGAGGGAGATACAGAATCCAAAGCAGGCTCCAGACTCTGAGCTGGCCGTAAGCGCCAAGCCTGATGCGGGGCTTGAACCCACGAACCATGAGATCATGACCTGAGCTGAAGCCGGATGCTCAACTGACTGAGCCACCCAGGCACCCCTTCATACTACCCTTTAACAGATAAGAGTTCCTCTGATTCCTACTTTGCCGAGGGTTTTTCCATGAATGAGGGTTCAATTTTTATCATATGTTTTTATACCTTTAGGGAAGATATAATTCTTCTAATTATTAATGTGGCAAACTACATTAAATTTTTAAATGATGGGTGCCTGGGTGGCTCAGTTAAGTGTCCAACTTCAGCTCAGGTCAAGATCTTGTGGTTTACGAGTTTGAGCGCTGTGTCAGGCTCTATGCTGACACCTTGGAGCCTGGAGCCTGCTCTGGATTCTGTGTCTCCGTTTCTCTCTGCCCCTGCCCCTCACATGCTCTCTCACTCTCTCTCTCTCTCTCAAAAATAAATACTAGAAATTAAAAAAAAAATATTAAGTGTAAGTCCTGTTCCTGCAATAAGGCCTGCACAGTCATGATTCATCTTCAGTTTATATATTGTTGGATTTGGTTTGATATTAAGAATTTTAGGGGCCTGGGTGGCTCAGTCAGTTAAGTGTCTGACTTCTGCTCAGGTCATGATCTCATGGTTCATGGGTTTGAGCCCCACATAGGGCTCGGTGCTGACAGCTAGCTCAGAGCCTGGAGCCTGTCTTCAGATTCTGTATCTCTCTCTCTCTCTCTGATCCTCCCCTGGTGGCGCTGTCTCTCTCTGTCTCTCAAAAATAAATAAAAAATTAAAAAGAATTTTACATCTATTTTCATGAGGAATATTATGCCCAAATTTTCTTTTTAGTTTTGCATTGTTGGTTTTGGTATCAGAGTAAATGTTTTGGGAAGTGTTCCTTATTTTTTCTGAAAGTTTGTGTCAATTAAAATAAAATCTTTAAATGTTTGGTAAAATTCCTGTGTATAGCAATCTATACTGGAGTTTTCTTCGTGGGAGGGTTTTGTCTCCTGAATTAAATTTCTGTAACAGATACAGCGCTATTCATATTTTCTATTTCTTGTGTCAGATTTAGCAATTTGTGTCATTCAAGAAAATATTTCCAGTTCAGTTCAGTTACTGAGATAAAATTATTTATTATTCCCTTACTATCCCTTTAATATCTATATGATCTATTAGTTATCTCCTTTTCCTTTTCTGATATTGAAATCAATTTTTTTAAATCAGCTAATCTAAGTGTTTACCAATTGGGTAGATCTTTTCAAAGAATCAACTTCTGGGTTCATTGATTTTTCTGTATTTTGTTTCACTTTTACTTTGATTTTGGGGGGGGTTACTTGCCTCTTTTTTAGCTTCTTAATGTGGAAGTTCAGATGAATTGTTTTAAGCTTTTTTCAAATATAAGCATTTGAAGTTATTGATTTCTAAGTATTGCTTTAGCTACATATAATTTTCATTGTGATTGTTCAGTTTTCTTTTTCTTTCTTTTTTTCTTTATTTTTTGAGACAGAGAGAAACAGAGTGTGAACAAAAGAGGGGCAGAGAGAGAGGGACACACAGAATCTGAAACAGGCTCCTGGCTCTGAGCTGTCAGCACAGAGCCCAACATGGGGCTCAAACCCACGAACCGCAAGATCATGACCTGAGCTGAAGTCGGACACTTAACTGACTGAGCCACCCAGGCGCCTCATGATTGTTCAATTTTCTAATATCCTTTGTGATTTCTCTTTTATCTGATTTATTTAGTGTGTTATCTTACAAGTATTTGGGGATTGTTCACTTAACCTTTGTTAATAATTTTCACTTTAGTACCATTGAAAGGAGAGAACATAAAACACGATTTGAATCCTTTGAAGTTTATTGAGATTGGTTTATGGCCAAGAAAACGGTCTATCTTAGCCAGTGGTTCATGTGCACTTGCAAAGAAGTATATTCTGCAGTTACTGGGTGGGGTGTGCTGTATCAATTAGGTTAAATTATTTTATAATGTTTAAATCTTCTGATACTTACTGTCCTTTGATCCACTCTACCTATTACTGAGAGGGGAGTCCTGGATTTCCCAACTGTAATCGTTGATTTATCTGTATTTCCCTTGTATTCTGTCAGTTTCTGCTTCATGTATTTTTGAAGCTTTGATATTAGGGGTATAAACATTTAAAATTGTCATCCTGATGAATTGACCATTCTGTCATTTTGAAGAATCACTTTTAAGTTTTGGTAATTTTTTTTAGACTTATTTATTTAAATTCAATTCAGTTAACATACAGTGTAGTATTGGTTTCAGGAGTAGAACCCAGGGATTTATCACCTACATACAACGCCCAGTGCTCATCCCAACAAGTGCCTTCCTTAATGCCTTTCACCCAATTAGCCCATCCCCCACCAACCTCCCTTTCTAGCAACACTCAGTTTGTTCTCTGTATTTAAAAGTCTCTTACGGTTTGCCTCCCTCAGTTTGTATCTTATTTTTCCTTCCCTTCCCCTATGTTCATCTACTATGTTTCTTAATTCCACATGAGTGATAGCATATGATATTTGTCTTTCTCTGAGAGACTTATTTCCCTTAGCATAATACATTCTAGTTCTTTCCACGTTGTTGCAAATGGCAAGATTTCATTCTTTTTATTTTGAAGTCTGCTGTGTCAGATATTATGAGTGCTTCTGCTGTCCTGTTTTTTCCTTTGTGTTAAAATACACATACATAAAATTCCCCATCTTAACCATTTTTCAGTGTATCGTTCGTTCGGCAGCATTAAATACATTCACATCGTTATGCAGTCATCCCCACCATCCAGGGCCCCTTTCCATCTTGTAAAAGTGAAAATCCATACCTGTTAAACAATAACTCCCCGTCATTCCCTTCCTCCAGCGTCTGGCAACCACCCTTTTGCCTTCTGTCGCTGATTTTGACTATGGAGTGGACTCCGACAGTATTTGTCTCTTTGTGACTGGGTATTTCACTTAACGTACTCCCCTCAAGTTTCATCCACATTGCAGTATGCATCAGAATTTCCCTTCAGGCTGAATGTTTATTTCATTGTATGTACACACCACATTTTACTTACCCATTCATCTCTTGGTGGTCACGTGGGTTGCTTCCACATTTTAGCTATTGGAATAATGCTGCTGTGAACACAGGTGTACAAATATCTCTTCAAGGTCCTGCTTTCAATTATTTTGAAAATATACCCAGAAGTGGAATTGCTGGGTCAAATGTTACTTCTGTTGCTAATTTTTTTGAGGAATCTCTGTACTGTCCACAGCGGCTGTACCATTTTACACTCACACCCCAAGTGCACAAGGGTTCTAATTTCTCCTTGCCAACATTTGTTTTCTGTTTTTTGCATAATTGCCATCCTCTTATGATTATTAGCATGCTATATTTTTTCTAATTTTACTTTTAACCATTTGTCTTTTTATTTAACATGTCTCTTGCAATTACTATACACTTGAATCTTGCAGCTTTATCCAGTCAGATGATCTTCTAATTGGTCCTTAGTGATTACATTTAATGTGATTATTGACATGGTTGGATTTCAGTCCGTTATCTTGCTGTTTTCTATTGTGCCGTATGCTCTTTGTTCATTTTTTCCTTCCTGCCTGTCTTCTTTCAGATGAATCAGGCATTATTTAGGGTTATATTTTATTACCCTTTTTTGGCTTCTTGGTTATAGCTTTTGATTTAAAAAATTTTTTTAATGGTTTTTATTTATTTTTGAGAGACGGAGAGAGACAGCGCAAGCAGGGGAGGGTCAGAGAGAGAGGGAGACACAGAATCTGAAGCAGATTCCAGGCTCTGAGCTAGCTGTCAGCACAGAGTCCGATGTAGGGCTTGAACCCACAAACCATGAGATCATGACCTGAGCCGAAGCCGGATGCTTAACCCACTGAGCCACCCAGGCGCCCCTATGGCTTTTGATTTAAAACAAATCAAAACAGTGAGAAGTTGGAGTACCTGCTGTGGCTCAGTGGGTTGAGCATCCTACTTCGGCTCAGGTCATGATCTCACAGTTCCTGGGTTTGAGCCCCGTGTGGGGCTTTGTGCTGACAGCTCAGACTTGGAGCCTGCTTCTGATTCCGTGTGTCCCTCTCTCTCTTCCCCTCCCCTGCTCATGATCTGTCTCTGTCTCTCAAAAATAAATAAATGTAAAAAAAAAAACACATGTGAGAAGTTCACAGTCCTTATCACAGTTTGTTTACAAGGACTCATGACCTGAGCTCTGCCTGTATCTCCAACCTTTCTCCCAAACCCTGCAAGCTCCAGGCATATTAGATTTCCTGCAGTTTATTGCTGTTCCACATTGACCCTGACCTTCAAGGCCCTATCAAACACCTCCTTCTGCTTCCAACGCTCCACATTCTAACTCTCTAACTAGGACTTAATCTTTTAGAACTCACCGTCCCTTCTTAAGTGTTTATAGCAATTTTCATGTGTGTGGGGCTTCCTCTGTGGAGCCAGTGCATGCGTAGGGGCTGGCGGTGACTCGTCCCGCTGCATGTTTCCATGGCACTAGGGAAACTTTCTTAATAGTCCTCATATTTGTATGTCTGCCTTCCTTCCCAGTCAACTACGGAGGCCCACTGTTAGTTTTGCTCATCAGCATATTCCAGCTCTCTGCAGAGATCTGGCACGAACAGGCATTCTATAAGAGTACTTATCAGAGTTAAGTAGAATATGACTTAAATGGAGAGAATTGGCTTGCTTTATAGAATATGACACAGAGGACCAGCAAAGTCATGAGAGCTGCTTAAGGTCACAATGGTAGCGGCAAGGTCACACCGAAGACCAGAAGTGGAGTGCTCAGAAGACAGCTACGTCTTCCCAGCCAATCTTGTACTGAGGGAGCCTGCTGACTTCGCTGAGAAGGGAGATTTCTCCTACTCCAGGATCTGCGCAGGCTGGGTCCTGGGTAGCTTCACTCACTGCCAAAGCACCAGAACCTATAGGGTCCATGGCAGAGTTCCACAAATATTCCATGGAACGAAAGAACTGCAACGCCAGTAAAAACAAAAACAAAAGCAAAAAACCTCAAAGGGGAAGGATGTTTTAAGGATGCCCTTTCCTTAACCTGTAAAGGCTTTTCCATGGGTGCAAACAGACAGACATTTGCCAAGTAACCTCGGTGACTCTAATGGGTTCAAAATCGGGAAACCGAGGCCAGGACACAGAGGGAGGCGCCCCCACGGGCCAGCCAAGGAGACCTGGCCCGCAGGCCGGCCCTTCCCGCGGAGGTCTCGGAGGTCCCTTCTTCTGCTGCGCCCTGGCGGGGGGTCCCACCGGGGCGGGGCGGGGAGCTGCACGGGAAGGGGACGGGAGAGCAGCGGCGTTCCCGGTGCGCCCCCTACAGGCAGGGCAGGTCCGGGCGGTGGAAGAGCCCCAGGGCGCACGACCCCGCGTTGCGCCAGCGCCCGTCCCTCCAGCGCGGCTCCGGGGCTGCGACCCCGCCTTGCAGAGCAGCCCTCCACGCGGGCTCGGGGTCGTCCGCAGGCGTCCGCGCTTCCG
>NC_043710.1:18476021-18486653 GCF_006229205.1 Suricata suricatta | reverse complement strand
CGGCGCGGCGGCTGGAGCCGCCTTCCTGCGCTCCCGCTCGGCCTCCGCCCGCGCCGCCCGTCCGCAGGCCTGCGCTGTCGGGGGGAGCGAGGTGAGGGTCCGGCCACGTAGGGGGGACCGCGGGAGTCCCCTGGGCTCGGGGCCGCTGGCTGTCACCGTCACGTGGTGTGCGGGCTCGCTTCAGGACGGGAGACTCGGCGAGGAGCTGTAATAACATTCCACGGAACTGGAGCCACGAGCCAGGATTTGTTCTAAGCGCTTTATGTACAGCAAGTCCTGTATTTCCAGCCTCGCCGCGGCCCTGCTCGGCAGATGCGGAAACCGCCTTAGAAAGCGGAGGTGCCTGCCCTCTCCTGCCACCTGTGCTTCCCTCCCTCCGGTGTGAGGACCGGCCCCGGAGCGGTGCCCGGCGCGGGGGTGGGGGGGGGCTACACTGGAGAGACCCCCAGGCGTCCTTCCTTTAGTCCCCTCCCATCATCTATCTGCTCCGGACTCCGGATAACCTCCTGCCCTTTACTCTTGCTGACTTCAACCACCGCAAGACCCCTGGGACTCCTGGCTCTTTCTGCCTTTTTTTTTTTTTAAACTTATTGTTTATTTTGAGAGACAGAGAGAATGAATGAGCGGGGGAGGGGCAGAGAGGGAGGGAGACTGCGAATCCCAGGCAGGCTGCGCCCCATCAGCATGGAACCCACAAACCCTGGGATCATGACCTGAGCCAAATCAAGAGTCAGACACTTAACTGACTGGGCCACCCAGGTGTCCCCTGGCTCCTTCTGCTTTAAGTCAGAAACTTTTAACCTGGTGTTTGGAGATTGAGGTCAGCAAGGATGAAAATAGGACGTTGGTGACCCCTTAGGCTGCAGAATGAACTCCCATAAATATAAAACAAGAGAGGAGCTGTACGTCAAAGTCAAGTACACCCCCTGCCGCTGAGTAGATCCTTAACGGAACTTACTTGTTGAAGGCTTTGCACACTTGGTTACAACCAGTAAGGGATGCAGGGATGCAGGGATCGGGGAATATACAAATGTAAAGGAAGGGGCTGACGGAGAATGGGAAGGACCTCCTGACTTCCAATTCATATTCGCAGCTACAAAAAGCACCTCAAACAGGCACGGATGCCCTTGTCTTTTTTGCAGATGTTCCCTCTGCCTCAGAAGGAATCCAGGGCACCTACTGCCTGTCCAGGCCTCGCCTCGGCACAGGACCTGGACAGTAACCACGGGGATGGTCTGGAAAGAGAATGCTCCAGAAAACCAGAACGGAAGCTGCCAGAGTTCAGTGGAGTGGGTGATGCTCCAGCCACGGTGCCCTCTGACAGCGCCTACCTTTCCTCCAGAGGAAGCGTCATTAAATGGTTCTGGGACTCAGCTGAGGAGGGCTACAGGACCTACCACATGGACGAGTATGATGAGGAAAAGAACCCCAGTGTGAGTTGAAATCCCTGCTCCCTCTGGACCCCAAGGGAAGTCTGCAGGATGGGAGACCCTGCCTTGACCAATAGGGAAGTGCCCAGCTTGCTCTCGTCGTATTGGAGTTATGGTCCTCTGGCCTCCAAGAGGGCTTCTGATGTAGCTCGGAGAGTTCCCAGTTCATTGCCTGGGTCAGAAAATGGCCCATTTATGATTAGGGGGACCCTGATTGGTGAGGGAGGAATTAAAAAACTACAGAATGTTCTGTGGATTCCGACCGCAGCCACGCATCGTCAGAGCTGGGACACGACTAGAGTTCAAGCTGCAGTTCTCTCACGAATGGGTTGTGTATTCGGGAGCTACTTACTTAATCGCTGGGTTGTGTACTCTTGAACTCATTTATTTAATTTCTTTGAGCCTCAGTTCACCTCTAAGTTGAGATTATGATACCTGTTCTGTAGAATAGTCTCAATGAAATGTGATGGGGTCCATGACGTTATTAGCTCAGCACTACCACATAGAGCGTTCAATACATGGTAGTCACCTTTATTACTATTATCTGAACCAGTTGTAGGTTGTGACTGATATCACCTTCAGAGGGCAGAGAGCTGTAACAAATAATCCCTTAATCATCTTTGTTTGTTAAGCGTTGAATCAGGTGCAGGGCGCTAGGGCCAGCCCACACTCAAGGCTGCTAATGAACAGAATGTGCAGATGTAACACCCTGCAAGAACAGGTGATAACGTCTGTGGCTTCCATCTTGGGTACTCGTGGTGTCTCGTCCTCTCTTGGACCCCCTGTCCTGGGGGGAAAGCCAGCTGCCATTTCATGAGGCAGTGCTGTGGACAATCCAGTGTGGCGAGGGACCGAGGCCTGCCAACAATCATGTGACCGAGTGTGGAAGTGGATCCTTCCCTCAACGGAAGATCCATTTTTAGGTGGGGTTCTGGGTTGGGAGCTTCCTTGAAGAGATGGCATTTGAATGGAGCTTTAGAGATGAGAAGATGGGACCAGGAAGCTGAGTGGAGGTGGGGCTCGAACAAGGGCAAGGAAGGGTGTTTGGAAGGGGAGGGTCACTCCCGCTTTGCTTTGCTGCCTCGGTGTGCTCCTTGGGCCTTCCTTTGGGGCCCCTGGGCTATGTTGACCCTGCCTCCGTGTCTCTGTCTCCAGGGTATCATTAACATGGGCACCAGTGAGAACAAACTCTGCTTTGACCTGCTGTCCAGCCGGGTAAGTCCCGGTGCTCCTCTGGGTGGTGTCACTGGTGCCCAGGGGGCTGTCCGCTGTTGGACTTCCCCCCGGAGTGCTTCCCTGACAGGAGTCTGCTGCTGACCCGAGGCCAGGAGACCCAGCTTCCAGATCTGCCTCGGGGGGCAACTTTCTTGATCTTGGGCAAGTCACTTCCCTGTTCTGACCCTGTTTCGTGAAGACCCCTTCCCTGTGCTCAGTGCCTCCTGCTGGCTGGGTCCCTGCTCGCAGTGGGGGGCACTCAGCAGGGTGTGTCCCGTGTTTAACACCTGGCCCCAGGGTAAGGAGGACTCTGATTTGTGGCTTTTGCCGATCCCCATAGTGTAAATACTCACACTGTGGCTGATTTCAAGCCACGGATGTGACATCCCTCACACAAAGTGGGAAAAGAGGTGTTAGAGACACGCATCATGTAGGGTCCCCACCGTCTAGACACACAGGCAGAAATAACCTGAGGAGCACACATAAAAATGTAGTAACATAACCAGAAGCAGTGATGTTCGAATTATTACCTTTGTTTTTAATGCACTTTACTTACTTATACATTTATGTAATTTAATTTTTTAAATGACTGTTTTAAACACAGCTTGTAAAAGTCCTAGAAACTTAATGAAGCAGATTTCTTGAGCTGGTGTGAGCTCTCTCTGGCAAACCACTGGAAACACCTAGGAAACGGGTCTCCCAAGGCCACAGAGTCAGAGTGGGGGATTGTAGAGAGAGTGACGCCTAACCCAAAAGAACTTCTTTCCAGAGGTGTCAAATCCAACACCTAAGGGAAGAGGAGTGTAGGGAGCGGGTTCAAAAGGCGTGTTCTACCTGAAGCCAGGACCCCATTGCACTGTCCACTAGAAATAAAATGTGCACCGCATATGTGATTTAAACATTTCCATAAGTAAAAAGAAACTGGCAAATTCATCTTAATAATATATTTTATTTAGTCCATTATATCCAAAAAATAGGACCATTTCAACCTGTAATCAATAGACAAAGATGAAGCTATTTTGCACACTGTTTTCATATCAAGCCTTCAAGACCCAGCATGTCTCCGTTGAGGCTGGCCACGTTCCGCGTGCTCGGGAGGCACCCGTGGCTGGTGGCCTCCGTCCTGGACAGTGCAGCTCTGCAGGAGGAAGGAGAGGGAAAAGGCTGGGGGTTATAGTCAAGGGGCCGATTGCCCTTTTTCTTTGGGTCCTCTCTCCAAGACCCCGACTTTTCCTTGACATTGTGTATGTGATGCGCTGGGTGTTCCTACCCCAGTGCCTGGTCCTGGTGGGGTTGGTCTAGAAACAGCCACACTTCCCGGAGAGTAAAGTTGCAGGAGCTCCTGCAGGAGCACAGTGGCCTGAGTCCCTCCAGAAGGTGAATCCACACTGAGGTGATGGCGCCTGATTCTGGGACCCCTTCTGTCACCCCAGGGAGAGGCTGAGTAGCACGGCCTCCTACCACGGCCTCCGCAAATCCACTGCCTGGGTGTTTCAGATGGCAGTGCTGTATAAAGAGCACTTGATTAGGAGTCAGACATTCTGGGTTTTGTCTCGGCTCTGGCACTTGCTAGTTCTGTGACCTTGGTGGAGTCATCTCACTGTTTTGAGCCCCTGTTTCCTCATCTGCGGCGTGGGCAGGAGAGTGCTGTGCTGTGCTGCGGTGTCGCGGTTTCTCTGCTGAGCAGGCTGAGCCCAGGTTTTACTGGTGCCGCATGGATGCAGGTGGAGGTGCTGGCAGCCACCATGAGGGTATGTGACCCGCTCTTCCCTCTGTCCGCAGCTGAGTCAGAGCGACATGCTGCGGGTGGAGCCGTCTCTGCTGCAGTACCCTGACTGGAGGGGACATCTGTTGTAAGTAGTTGCCATGAGCCTGGTTCTCAGGCCTGGCTGGTTTTGCTCCCAGGGGACAAAGGACATCTGGGGACATTTTTGTTGGGAGGGGCCTGTTCCTGGCGTTTATCGGGGAGAGGCAAGGGGTGCTGCCGGGGCCTCCTACAATGCCCAGGATAGCCCTCACGACAAATAATGATCCCGCCCAAAAGGTGAATGTGGCAGGTGGAGAAAATCTGCCTCAGGCGGAGGGCCAGTCCTGGAGACGCGGTGACTGCGGGGTGTCCGGGAGCGTCTTCAGGGAACTCGTGCCTCTGCCAGTGCCAGCCCAGCTCAGGTGCTCCCTAGCCTGGCTTCCCTGGGTGTGAGGCGTGGGGAGGGCCTTCAGGCATGGAGTCTGTGTCCCTGCTTTCTCAGGAGGGACCAGAACCATCGCTGGGGAGGGGGGTCGGCAGGGGGTCTGGCTAAGGCGTTTTCCTCCTGGTAAGGTGGGAGGTGGTACGTAATACTAATCTGAGTTTGTCCTCATTGAGCACTTGCTAGGGGCCACCTGCTATTCTAAGGACTTAGTGGCTGAGCAGGACTGGATTACAAAGTGCATGTTCTTCTACTAATTAGGATGGTGAGCCCTGCAGACAGACCACTGGCATGAGTGTGGACTGTGCCACTTACCTACCAGCAAGTGACTGATTTCCTTCAAGCCTCAGTTTCTTTGTCTATAAAATGGGAACAATGATAATAATATCATAGAGTTGTTACAAAGATTAACTGAGTAAAATCCCCCCAAGTAACTCCCGCATCATGTAAGTGCTCACTGACAGTTAGCAACAGTAACTATGATGATAGTTGTTGTTACAGTATTACTATTAGCTAGATCTACATGTAGATAGACTGTTACTTTTGATATTCTACCCCTCACCCCGCCCAGGCTTGCCGATCAGGTGGGTAAGGCGTCCTAGAACTACAGAGAAGGCAGGTTTTTATGTGTGTGGGTAGTGGTGGGGTTGGGGGCTGGGGGGCCCCGAGAAGTGCAGACAGCACTGACCTCACTGCCCTTGTGAAAAAGCATAGAAGGATAGTGGCAGCCATCTGAAGATTCACCAGAGGACCTTGGGGATGGACTATGGGCTGGGGACCCTCTAACAAGTGTCTGTCTCTGTCCCAACTTTAGCCTCCGGGAGGAGGTGGCCAGATTCCTGTCTTTTTACTGCAAGAGCCCTGCACCCCTGAAGCCAGAGAATGTGAGTAGCCCCCTCCTCTGCCTTCTGCTCTTCTGCCCACTTCCCCCAGTTTTCGACTGGCCAGGGGTAAAGTAGGGCTGGGATCTGCCTTCCACTGCTTTGACTTGTTTCCTGGTGGAATTAGGAATACTGCCTCCTTCTTTTCCTCCTCATCCTGCATATTTAGGCGATAATTGGGATATAATTTCTGCCCCACTTTGTTCTGTGGTCCCTCGTTGCCCTGACACCTTGGGGCAAGACCCTCTAAGCGACCAGACCCCTCTTCCTTGCTCTGTTGATCTAGAGCATCGACCAAAGAGTAAGTCACACAGACGCACTTGGCTGTTATTCAGGAGGGGCCTTGGCCTTCCTCTGGTGGCTGTACTGTGACAGAGCCCCCGAGGGCCCCACGTTGGGGCCTGACCCTCCATCCGTGCCGGCCTGCACAGAGCCATGGGTCCTCACTTCCACCTGCCCAGACGATTCATCCTTCTGGTGTGGACGTGTCACCCCCAGGTGGTGGTTCTGAACGGCTGTGCCTCTGTCTTCTCTGCTCTGGCCACGGTGCTGTGTGAGGTTGGGGGTAAGTAGCCTGCGGCCTGCTCAACAGTGGGGGCCACCCTCTGCCTGCAGTGTCCACCGCTGTCTGTCTTTGCAGGCTGCGCCAGAAGGCTTTGGGCCATGATCGGCTCCCAGACTGCAGGGGGCCTAATTAGTGCTTTGACAAGATGCCCGGATGTTGGCCTCTCAGGGGAGGTGGATGTGTGCCACGTTCTGGGCTTCTCTCTGTGATGAGCTTGGCTTTTCCTTTTGCATGATGCTGCTGCATCCGTATGTGACAGTGTGTCCCAAAGCAGGAAGGAAGGAATGAGGTGGTGCCTTGCTTGCCTCTTTATTATTGGGCGGGGGGGAGGTGCAGGACTTTCTCAAAAAAGGCCCAGCACTGACTCTCTAACCCACTCCCAAGGCAGTCCCTGGAAAACAGGAGAAGAGCCCCAGTTGGCTTAACCCAATCGTGGTTTATCCTCAGGGGCTGGGGGAAGGCCATCCTTCCGTCCTTCCCACCGTCCTCGGACTGGTGACATCTGGGGAGTCCGCTGCTCTCTTTGCAGCACAATTGGAGTGGCTGTCCAGTAGGCAGCCAGCAGCGTCTGCTACAGGAGCCATGGTCCGACTGAGATCGGGTCATGGTCAGGGTTATTGTTGCCAGAACAGAGAGGCCAGACCCACTCATGGTGGCTTAACTAGTGGTGATTATAGTGGTAACGCTAACGGACCACATACTGGGTGGGAGGCCCTGGCCGAAGGCTTCACACTTAGTCCGCACTTAATCCTCAGTCCATCCCTCTGAGGCAGGTTCTGTGTTAGCCCCATTTCACAGATGAGGACATTAAGTTACCTGTCAGATTCTCTCTCTCTCTCCCTCACACACACACAAACACGCACACACACACACACACACACACAGAGCTAGTAATCAGGATTTGAACCACAAAAAGAAGATTCCCTGCAAGGGTATAGTAGGCAATTTCCTACCCATTCTAGAACAGTCAAGAACAGGATCAGTGTTGCACTCTCCATCTCTCACTGGGGTATATAGTTCTTCTTCCTCCCCCTTTTATATGTGGGGCTCTCTCTGGTCCTTCCTCAGCTCCATGTGGCGCAGTGTTGCTGCCCCCACTCCAGCTGCATGTGACCTTTCTGTCCACGTGCGCACTGTCATCTGATAAGCCTCTGTGCTTGCTAGAGCAAAGGCTTGAGAGAAAGCATGTGATGGGCTTCTGGCCAGTCAGTGGGTGGGCTCCCTTGGGTCCCTTGTTTCCCTCTGGTCCACTCCCCGTGGCTGGGGTAGGAAACATGTAGGACAAAGGCTGGCCCTCCCAGGGCTGCGAGTCAAGGTGGCCTGACCATGTGTAGGCCTTGGCAGTCATCACCCCCCGCCCTCCATCCATGGCTGGGGTCTTCTGCATGCATCCCCTCCTCAGCATGCAGTTTCAGCCTTTGGTTGGAATGTGCCCGGAGGGGGAAAATCCACTCTTCTCCAAGACACTCTGACTCCGGGCACTTCTGTATGCTGTCAGGTGTGTGCATTTGCCCAGCCCAGATCACCCTGCAGCTTCAACTCAGTGGACCCCTGTCTGTCCTCGGAGTGACCCAGCATGTCAAGGGCTTTAGAGGGATCCTCTGAGGTTCTGTTTGCTCATCGGTAAAGTTACTGACGTCACAGAGCGATAGTGAGGAGCAAATGAGCTAATGCGCAAATGTACATTTAACACAGTTCCCAGCATGTAGTAAGTGTTCAGTATGTGTTAGCTGTTGATTATCAGCAAGGGGACTGATCTCAGTGGATCCAAGTATTAGAGCTTGGGAGTTGAGAGACAGTGTTCCTCCAGTGTCCCCCCAGGGACATGGAAGTCTGGGAGAGGTGTGGAGCCCGTGGACGGGGGGGTTGGGCATTCTGGCCAGAGAGTGACAGGCCCTGGCCCACGCCTACCCTCAGAGGCCTTCCTGATCCCTGCCCCTTACTACGGAGCCATCACACAGCACATCTATCTCTATGGCGGCATCCGGCTGGTCTGTGTCTATCTGGACAGTGAGGTAAGAGTCCCTGTGACCCCAGGCAGGACCTGTGCCTTCCTATAGACGAAGACATTTCTCTCTAAGAATTTGAGGGTGAACATGGGAGGGAAGTCCATGCTGGGGGCTCTGGGGTTACAGCTGCAAGGGGAGTAGAGCCCACGACTGTCCACACCTGGGTTCCCCAGGGTTCTCCAGTCCTGGCTTTGAGATCTCTGGGGTCAGAGTAGAAGCCAAGGGCAGCCCCAGGGAGACTGCATCAAAATGGTGGGGTGAGGATGGGGCAGAGCAGAGCTCAACATGCAAATTCTTGGACCCCAATCAGAGCACCTCTGGGGCCACTTCCCGACTAAGTGGTGAGGTGTCCCTGATGTGATGGGGTGGGGGGTGGGGGTGGCAATGAGGAGAGGGAGCCTTCCTGTGTTTTTTTCAGAGACTTCTTTGAGGAGGCCAGAGATGACAGGGGTAGGAGAGGCCCCAGAAGTTCAGGTTGAGGGGATCACTGAATTTGGTGGCTTCTCTCCCATCTTTTTCTAGGCCACCGGGCTGGACACACGTCCCTTCCAGCTCTCCGTGGAGAAGCTGGAGATGGCCCTGCAAAGAGCTAATTCCGAGGTCTGGGGGTCAAATCAAACTCAAGGCTAGGAGTGGGAGCAGGACAGGGACTTCCTGTGGCTGATCTCATCCTGGGTGTGGGTTGGGACTCCCTGATGGGGACGGGAGTCAAGTAGGAGCCTACCCAAGGAGGGTCTTCTCACTAGAGAAAGACTCTGAGACCTCTCTGTACAAAGAGTCAACCAGGGAACTTAACCCCCCACCCCCCCACCCTATTTTGATTTGGTGGGTCAAGTGTGGACCCTAGTGGTCTATAGTTTGACAGTCTCCCTGATGATTTAGGACACGATTCTTCTCTCGCCTTGAGGGGACGTCCTGAAGAAAGGCAGAGACAGAACTACTCCTGTGGTTCCTCTTGGTCCTTGGTCATTAACACAGTGTAGTACGTGCCCACTATGGGAATTCTAAAAGTGAAAACCCCCACCCGTTATCCTACCAACAAAGTCAACCTTTACCATTTGGGCATATTTGCCTCTGGGCTTTGTTTTCTGCCTTTGTTTCCTTTCCTGTTGACAGCATGCTACAGATACAGTTCGGCCCTTGTTTGCATACTCACATTGTGGCGTGAGCACGTTCCCATCCCATTGCCCCGGGGGCCTGCCCAGCAGCCAGTCCTGTCCAGTGGGACCGTGTGGCTCTGGCCTTCAGGAGGACCTGAGGGTTTTCCGCCCCACTGCCGGTTTCAGGGTGTGAAGGTCAAAGGCCTCATCCTCATCAACCCCCAGAACCCTCTGGGTGACGTCTACTCCCCCGGAGAGCTGCGCGACTACTTGGAATTTGCCAAGAGGTGAGGTACCCCACACCCTCCCCGCGAAACCTCCAGGCAGATCAGGAAACAGATGCAGGCTTCGGTACAGGCCGTTCCCTCCACTGTGGGCTCCCCCTGGTTTGGTCCTTCCCCAGCAGTGGGGCGGGGGAGCAGGGATGTGGGGCTGCCGCTTCCCTCTCCCTCTCTTGTTATAGTAACAGCTGTCATGGAGTATACACGCTCGGGGGGCGGGGCGCCCTGCCGAGCACTCACGCGCTGTGTCTCACATAATGCTCCCGGTCACCATATTAGCTACCACGCTGTCATTACCCCCGGTTTGCTGAGCCTTAGAGCGAGGAGCGGAGCAGACTTGAACCTGGGTCTGTCTGTGCATAACTGTTGTGCACTTCTCTGTGTCCTTCATTGTGGAGGTGTTCACGGCCCGCTCCCTCTCCCAGCCAGGGCTTCCGAAGCCCCACTGTCGTCCGCTTTGTGTGTGCGGCTTCCTGTTTGAAAGAACAGGCTCAAGAAGGGTGTCCTTGGGAAAAAGTTTGGTAACCTGGGCTAGACCATGGTCCCCTTGGATTTCTGACTCACTGCCTCCCCACCCCGGGGGACCTAGCTGGCCTGCAAGCCAAGCTGTCTCCTCCCCACCTGCTCCCCCAGGCACGAGCTGCACGTGATGGTGGATGAGGTCTACATGCTGTCCGTGTTTGAGGAGTCGGCAGGGTACCACAGCGTCCTAAGCCTGGAAGGGTGAGGCCGCCCCGCCAAGGCTGACTCTGCCAGCCCCCCCGCCCCCCCCCCCCCTGGACCCCACAGTGCCCCGGCCCGCAGGACATGGCCTTTCCCAGTGCACTGCCTCTGGCATCCAGCTAATCCCACTGTCCTCAGATCCCCCAAGGAGAGAAGATGGGAGGGCCCAGCTGCGTCAGGGGTGTTCACATTGTTCTTTGGGGTTTCCGAGAGCCCCAAGGAGGGGCCAGGCCATAGGA
>NC_043710.1:18457378-18475921 GCF_006229205.1 Suricata suricatta | reverse complement strand
CCCTCCCTCCCTCCCTCCCTCCCTCCCTCTCCATTTCTCCCTCCCCTCCCTCTCCATTTCTCCCTCCCTTTCTCTTTGCTCACTCCTCCCTCACTTCTTCCCTCCCTCTCTCCCTCCTACATTCCCTCCTCCCTCACTCACTCCTATACTCACTCACTCATTCATTTCTACACTCCCTCACTCCCTCTCTCTCTCCCTCCTTCCCTCACTCACTCACTCCTATACTCACTCCCTCCTCACTCATTCACTCACTCACTTACTCACTCTAAACTCCCTCCCTTCTTCCCTCACTCACTTTTATACTCCCTCCCTCACTCCCTCCCTCACTCCCTCCTTCACTCACTCATTCATTCACTTACTCACTCCTACACTCACTCCTGCACTGCCTCACTCGCTCACTCCTACACACACTCAGTCACTCCTGCACTCGCTGCTCACTCACTTCTACCCTCCCCCCCCCCCTCCCTCCTCCACTCCCTCACTCACTCTCTCAGAAAACCCTCCTGCAGCCTGTGCCAAGCACTTCCAGCTGTTTGGGCTTTTTCACTGAATTTGGTTTAAGCCAAGCATTTGTGCCGAAAACAGCTTTGGAGACTCTTAGTCCAGATCATCTGTAAAGTCTGTAAATCGACATTCGGAGATTCTAACCGATCCTGATATTTGTTCAAACCTTTGGACCCTGTGAAGTCCTTGCCATTGGTTCTCTTGGCCAGTCCTCACGAGGCCAGGTCGATGGTTGTTACTCCCCTTGGTTCATGGATCAGGAAAGTGAGACCCAGGGAAATAGTGACTTGCCATCCCCTCTGTGCCAGACGCTGTGCTGGGTGCTGGGGAGAGCTGTGAGCAGGAAAGGCATCGGCCCCTCTTGGGTGGGACTTCTATTTCTAGCCAGGAAAAAAATTTAGCAGCTAAATTACACAGTCCTTTGATTGTGGCCGTGGTAAGTGCTAAAAAAGAGAAGTCTGGGGAGCTGTGAAGGGATCTGCTGAGGGGCCCCCATTGGCCCGGGCTACTGGGAGGTGGTCAGAGAAGTGAGCTATGCTCTAGCTGAGGGATTGGCAAATATTTTTTGGATCAGATGGCAGATATTTAAGGCTTTATAGGCCATACGCTGTCTTCCGCAGCCCTGCCTCGTAGCACGAACGCAATCATAGACGGGTCGTACATGCAAAAGCATGGCTGTGTTCCAATAAAGCTTCATTTATAGAAACAGGCAGTGGGCTGGGTTTAGCTTGCAGGCTGTGGTCCGCTGCCTCTTGCTCTAAAGGATGTGTCGGAATTGCTGATTCAAGAGAAGAGACCAGAGCTTCTCTCAGAACTAGAACCAGATCCATGCATCCATCTCCTCATTTGTTCAGCCGAACACGCATGAGCTTGTGGGATCTGTGTTGCCTCTGTTTCCACACTGTGCTCTCTGCAGGTTGCCAGACCCCCAGAGGACGCACGTGATGTGGGCAGCCAGCAAGGTAGGCTCCTGGCTGGCGTCGGGGATGTCGGGGAGGTGAGGGGGTGGAGAGGTGGGTGGAACCAGCTGCCCTTCTCCTGCAGGACTTCGGGATGTCCGGGCTCCGCTTTGGCACACTCTACACAGAGAACCGGGACGTGGCCACTGCGGTGGCCTCTCTCTGCCGCTATCACGGCCTCAGTGGCTTGGTCCAGCACCAGATGGCACAGCTGCTCCGGGACCAGGGTGACTGCCTGGGGCTCGTCCCTTGAGAATCGGGGGGAAGGTTGTAGTCAGTTGGGGACTGGCCAGGGATCACGGGGGCTTCTTGCATGAAAGGAATTTAGAGTGGTGTTTGGGGGTCCCAGGCCCACGACTGGGTTCAGACCTGGCTTAGGCACTCCCTGGCTGTGTGGCACGTTCCTTCCCCTCCCCAAACCTCAGTTACTGTGATTTGTCCATTAACAATAGGACCTGACATACTGAGACACTTGGTCAATGTGAACTCATGCTTTTAAAACTTTTTTTAATGTTTATTTATTATTGAGACAGAAACAGAGCAGGAGTGGGAAAGGGACAGAGAGAGAGGGAGACACAGAATCCGAAGCAGGCTTCAGGCTCTGATTTGCCAGCACAGAGCCCAATGCAGGGCTTGAACCCACAAACGTGAGATCATGACCTGAGCCAAAGTTGATCCCTTAACCAACTGAACCACCAGGCGCTCCCTTTTTAAAAAACATTTTTTTAAATGTTTACTTATTATTGAGACAGAAACAGCATGAGGGACAGAGAGAGAGGGAGAATGTGAACTCATTATGATTAGCTGTGAGCACTTAAAATAAGTAGAAGCCACAGAGGAATAAGTGGCTAAAGGGAAGTCTCTCTTTGTGAGGATCTCAGATGGTCTGGATAGCAAAGGTGGTCTGTGATTGGCACCGTTTACTGAGCCCCGCTAGATGTTCTCAGTGCACTTTCACTCGTCCCTCCCCTGAATCCTGGGAGTCAGATATTCCTGTATTTTCCTTGATATTTTGTAGATGAGGACATGAGGACCAGATCCCATACACCTGCCATAAATAGCTAAAATTTTAAAAAACAGCGACACCATCAAGTGCTGGCAAGGGTGACAGGGGCTGGAACTCTCACGCGCCGCCCCGCGAATGCAGGAAGGCGCAGCCGCTTTGGAAACCATTGGCAGTTGCTTATGGAGTCAGGCACACGCTTACCAAATGGCCCAGCAGTCCTTCTCCCAGCTCTTCACCCTGACTGTCACACAGAACCCACTATGTGAATATTTATAGCTGCTTTATTCACAGTCACCTCACACTGGAAACCCCCCAAATGTCCTTCCGGGCATGAATGGGGGGACAGACGGAGGCCCATCCGCACCACGGAATACGGCTCTGGGATAAAATCCAAGGCAGCACAGGCTGAGCTCAAAGGCGCTGAGAGGAAGGGGCCAGTCTCAAAAGATGACAGGATGTATAATTCTGCTTATGTGATATTCTAGGAAAGGCAGAATTCGAGTGACAGAGAACACACCAGTGGTCGTGGGGAACATGGGGGAGACGTGACTACAAACAGCATGAGGGTGTTCTGCGGGGCGAGGAATTGTTGGGTGTCCTGCTCGTGGGGGGGGGGGGAGTTATACAAATCTGCATGTGTTAAAACTCATCAGATGGGACACCACAGAAAGTTAATAGAAAAGGTGAGGATGGGGAGGTGAAGCTGCCCAAGGCCCCATGCGTCTGCAGCGGCTGGGGCAGCCCGAACCTCAGAAGCATTGCTTTGTGAGTGCACCAGCCTTGGGGAAGGGTCTGCTTCCCGAGGGACTTGGTGTCTGCAGGACCGGAGCTGTCCAGCCAGGTATCTGGATTTCAGGTGCTTCATACCAGATACTGAATCTTCCCATTATCCCCATCATCCTGCTGGAGGAAGGGTCCTGGCAGCTCATGGCCTTTTTCTCGTCAGTGTTTCAACTTGTGGGACAGAGTGGAGGATTGATGAGAGCTTTATTTTTTGGCTTCTTTTGTGCCCAGACTGGATCAGCCAGGTGTACTTGCCGGCGAACCATGCCCGGCTCAAGGCTGCCCACACGTATGTGGCAGGAGAGCTCCGGGCCCTGGGGATCCCCTTCCTGAGTGGTGGGGCAGGCTTCTTCTTGTGGATAGACCTGAGGAAGGTAATGCAGGTGGTGAAGGGGCGGGGGTCGCAGGCTGGGACGGAGTTTAAGTCTCCCTCCGGAGGGGAGGGGCAGGGCTGTCTCATTTGCATCCCAGGCCCCTCCCACCCTTCAGTACCTGCCAGAGCCCACCTTTAAGGAGGAAATGCTGCTCTGGCGTCGCTTTTTGGACAACAAGGTGTTGCTGTCCTGTGGCAAGGCCTTCGAGTGTAAAGAGCCTGGCTGGTTCCGCTTGGTCTTCTCAGACCAGGCCCACCGGCTCTGCCTGGGTAAGCGGTGTCGCCCCTCGCCTCGCCCTTCCACCCGCCTTCCCTCCTGGGGTCCTGCCTGTGGCTCCAGCGGCCCACCCAGCAATCAGTGCCAGTGTGACCCTCCCTTCTTCCCAGGAATGCAGAGGGTCCGGTGGGTGCTGGAGGGCAAACCCCAGGTGCCAGAAGACTCCCCTTCCTATCAGAGCCAGGAGCCAGGGGGCCAGTGCAGGTGAGCTGGTCGGTGCCTGGTGACAGCAGGGCCTTGCAGACACCAGCGACCGAGCCGTCTGGGGCCGTGAAGACTGTTGGTGGGCGAGCCAACTGCGGGAGGGCACCTGGCTTGGCCTTGTCCCCTTCAGCAGCAGCGAGAGACCCCTCCTGTGGCGTTTTGGCATGGCCCCACCCCCTCTATTAAACAGACTGGGAGAAAGAAACTAGAAGCCTACCTTGTGAGTAATTTACAGAATGGAGGCGTCGTGACTGCTCCCAAGCACAGCCCTTACCGCCCCCCCCCCACTCGCCCCCAGGATGCGGAAAGAAAACAACATGTACCTTCTTTCTTCCTTCTTCTTCGTTGCCAGGGAAACCGGTTAGAGGGACAGCACAGATGAGAGAGAATATGCCCATGAAATAAACAAGAGTGATGGTCCCCAAACTGCCAGGAGAAGGGAATTAATTCCACATGTTCAGCTTGTCCTCCCCACATTAGGATGTGTGGGTCCCCTGTGCACCTGGGACCTGGGACAGGCCTCTGCTCTGTCCACAGTGAACCAGACCCCCATGCCCATGACCGGGAAGTGCTTCTCCGCCTCCCGGTGCTCGTTCCTTCTTCCTGGCAAGGATGCTCTGCCTGAGTGATCTAGCCATGACTGGGGGGTGGGGATACAGGCTGGACCTTGAACCAAGGCTGGCCTTTCTATCCTATGCATGCAAAGGGCCGCTCACCCCTTCTCCAGGGGTGTTTTAGTCCAGGACCCAGATGAGCTTTCTGAACTGATTACATAAAGCTTTGTGCTGAGGACCCTTCTCCGGTGTCTCCACTCCTGATAAGAAAAGCTGTCTCTTTCCAGGTTTTTGTTTGAAGAGAATGTCAGTGCAATCAGGGTTTCCTTTCTGTAAACCGTGGTATTCGGAAACGGTTTGGCTTTCTTCCTGTCTTTCTGCTTTTTGTGTTTTCATTCCTTCTCCCTGTCTTTTCTTGAATACCTTCCGTGTGCCAGCCACTGTGCTGGCAGTGTCTCTTCATTGCTTCTCACTGTAACAACCCTGGGAAGCTGACATTATTATCCCCTGCTTGAGTCCAGCTCCAGCAGGTCCAGGGCTCCCTGAAGGATGGACAGTGTCGGCGAGAGAGAGTGAGAGAGCCTCGAGGTTCTTTCTGCTCACCAGGCAGACATCTCTGCACTGACCAGAGAGTCAGCTTTATTTATGGTAAAAAGTGTATGGGGTACAAAACAGAAGTGGCACTTGCCTTAAACAATGATTTCTGATGACAAATTCTTTGGTATGTAAAAATTTCCTAGAACATAGATTGGTAGAAGACTCATGCATAAAATTTATCAATAGTGACTGATGTAGGTGACTTATCATATGGGGAAGGAAGGGATCTTCAGCATTGAAATACAAGGCAATGTTTTTAGCATAGCAAAGGCAAGAGTTAGTTCTTTGTGAGCAGGGGTCAATAGCCTGTGTTCTTGAGAAAAAGAAAAACAGGTTTCTCAGAAAATGTAATATTTGCTCCCATAAACACAAAAGAAGAATTTCCTATAAGAAGTTCCTTCACAAGGTACAATTAGCATATTTTAAGATGAAGGGATAAGTCACTCCTGATACCAGTCAACAAGGTGCCTTGGGGGTCAGTGCTTAAGCAAATATAATTGAGTGGGGGGTAGACATCATCCCCATCTGATGGCGGAGGCCTTGCAAACCCACCTTACCTCACAAGGAGTTTTTTCAAATTTAGTGAGTTCAGAAATGGCTTCCAGCATCTCCCTTTTTTATTTTTTAAATGAAGGTGGTATAGCTCAATGTTTACCCTGTGAAAGCCTCCATTAGTTATTTTAAAGAAACAGGGAACAAGGTATGAAATGAGCACCAATACTCCAGCCACTATGCCAACATTTGTCAGGAGTGAAATTAGTTCCTGAGAATTAAAGAGGTTCTGTGTCCCTTGCAGAAAGGAGGTTGCAATCTGTGAAGGAGAGATAAAGTTAGCAACGGTTTGTCAATCCGATGGCAAAGAGTAAGGGCAGTCTGTCTCATCGACCGGTGATTCCTCCAGCTTCTGCCAGGCGTAGACCAGCTACCTTCCGGGGTGTGGCTGGACAGGGCTGGAGATCTCAGGGGCCAGTGTCTCTTTGAGGGTCAGTTTAAGCAGGTTGGCTGGACTGGATCACCTTGCCAGGTTGAGGGTTTTGAGTTGGCCTACTTAACTCCAGAGTGATGGACCCATGGGGTGACACCTGAAACTTTAAGAGCTGAGTCCTTTGTTTAGCTGTATATCTGTGAAGTCCACATCTAAGCCTTTGAAAGGGTGACCCCCTCCTTTAAGTAAACCAGATCTCCTGGGTTTATATGGAGTGGGTTTCTAGTAAATGTCAGATCAGGTTTAGGGAGGATATGGTTTGCATATTTAGAGATCCGTCCTGTATTCCTGTTTAAATAATCGTATGCCCAAGGGGTCTTATTATCATCCCCACAGAATAACAAGCACAAAGATTATGTATACCTGAAATACTGTAATAATTTTTCTGAAGGTTACCTCAAGTTATCTAATTTAGGGAAACAACAAAGATTTAAAGACAGTCAGAACTGGAATTTAACATGTATAACAGTGCGTTGTTGAAACATAGTTTTTCTCTTTTAAAAAACAAAGACCCATTTCCAGAGAAAGCCAAATCAAGACCAATGCATTTCTAGAACAAGTCCAGTCTTAACAAGCCTGGACTAAATATTTACATAAGCTCAGCAAGAATAGGGATTGTTCGTGAGGACCTTTTAAAGCTTGCTTTGCTGGGACCTTGTATAAGGAATCTCCAGGTTGAACTTTTAGTACCCTCTCCAGGCCAGAAGCCAAGCTTGCAATACTTGTAGAATTGGGCGAATTCTTCACGAGGTCCCCAAGGTAGGCTGAGGTTCCTGCACCTGCCAGGAAGTGACCTTCTGTACTCACCTGGGGAGGCTGCTGGGAACTCTGTGAGCAAGGGGTCCAGCCGACATTTCCCAGAGGCTTTATGGCTCCATGTTTTATAAAGTCAACCTCAGTTCCTTAAAGCTGTCTGGTCATATCTGAGTCTATGCATGACTCTCAAATAGGACATCCTGGTCTAAGCCTTGGTAAAATAACCAGTATTTCCAGTGGTATCCTGCTACAAAATGGACAGATTCTTCTTGAATTTATGCAAACAATTGTAATCACCATGAAAGAAAGAATACTCACTGGGAGCTTTTGAATTTTAGAGGGTAGAGGTAGAAAAGATAAATGCTTCAGTTTACAAATGAATACTTTATGACATTTCTGTATATCTTAGATATCTTAAGATAAATTTCCTTAATCTGGATAAGCAAACATTAGAGAACCAGCAATATTTTCAACAAGAGTCACAAAACTATAACCTTCCTCAATTCATTTAGTCCCATGTTCCTAATCTTTGTTCAGTTTGAAAGCAGCTCTTTAGCTCTGGAAATTTTTACTCATTTCAGTATGAATCTTAAAGATGTCAAATACCTGTATTTGTTTTAAAAGTCCTTTTTATAAATCTCTTTGAAGAAGATACACATTTTGTGAGAGAATAAGAACAATTATAAATGACAAAGTCTCAGAGATGGATATTGTTCAAGATCTGATGAGAGTTCATTACAATGCAATTGACAAAGAAATTTTGTTATTTCTGTGACACATAACACTTTAAGTAATCAGAATATTAAGTAATGGCTTTATACCAAATCATTAAAACTTTAGGAATTGCATATATATTTGGACAGTGGCATTTACCCATGTAATACAACTTAAGGTTTTCTTTCTTTCTTTCTTTCTTTCTTTCTTTCTTTCTTTCTTTCTTTCTTTCTTTCTTTCTTTCTTTCTTCCTTTCTCTCTCTCTCTCTCTTTCTTTCTCTTCTTTTCTTTCTCTCCTTTCTTTTGTTATTTCTTTCTTCCTTTTCTTTCTTTCTCTTTCTTTCTCTCTCTCTCTCTCTCTCTCTCTCTCTCTCTCTCTCTCTCTCTCTCTTTCTTTCTTTCGAATGGGTACAAGCAGGGGAGGGACAGAGGGATAGGGAGAGAGAATCTTAAGCAAACTCGGTTCTATCAACACAGAGCCCCACACGGAGCTCCATCTCACAAACCGTAAGATCATGACCAGAGCCACTTAACCAACTGAGCCCCCCAGGTGCCCCAGGCACCTTTCTTCTGATGGGCTTACTTTTCATGTGCTCATTCTGAATCGTGAGCTTACATTTGTTTGGGTTTCTGGGCAGTCTGTGTGGAGGCATGACCCAAGGGGCAGGGGGGGGTTTGGTGGTGGTGGGGATTTATATTTCCTTCTTCAGGAGCCGCCAATCTGGGTTGGTGACACTTCATGTTATTCTCTAGGTTTGGAGCTTTCTGGACCATGCTGGTAACATAAATTGAAATCCCACGTCATTGTGAAGCCTAGGGTTAAACATCCTCAGTAGAGACTTTTCTTTGTCCGCTCTCTGGAAAAATCAGCTTTTTGGTTTGTTGTTGCTGAAGCTGAGTCCATTTTTCCAGGCTTCCGTCTCAACATCCTGGCTTTGCATGAGCTTCTCGGTATCAACTCCCCGCCTTGTATACCCAACTTGTAGCTTCACCACTCATTTTTCTCACTGTGCTTCGTTTCCGGCTCCTGTGTATTTTCTTTACTCTTTTTGTGAGCTCAACTACCCACCTGACAGAGTGTTCATTATATTCGTTGTGGTATTAATAGGTGTTTTCTCATCCTCCAGGCTGCCTGCCAGTGTTGGTAAAGCAAGAGCCTATATAAAATACCACAGAACGATTCTTTCAGAGGCTTTTTCCTTGGAGATTATACCTTTCTTTGTTTTTTGCAAACTGCTGTCATTTACAGGAAGTGGAGAATGTGCACACAGGCGATTCTTCCTGCTGGGAACCTCGCTTTCCCCTGATGATGCTATGGGCCTTGAAAGCCACCTCTTTTCTAACTCCCACCTTTGCTTTTCCTGTCTTCCTGGGTAGGTGGGGATAGGTGCGGTCTCTGCTTTTTTTTCTTTCTGTACTTCAAAGCGAGTAACGAAACATCTTTCTACAGCCTCTCCTCTTTTAGCCACTGACCACTAAGACTTTTCTACCTTCTCATAGGCTTCAGACCTGGCTTAAAGCTTTATTCCCCACTCTTCTCTGCTGTCACCCTCAGCTGCTGTACTCAGCATTTAGATCACTTTCTTTTTTTTTTTTTAATGATTTTTTAAAAAGTTTTTAATGTTTTATTTATTTGTAATACAGAGAGAGACAGAGCATGAGAGGGGGAGGGGCAGAGAGAAAGGAGACACAGAATCTGAAGACAGGCTCCGGGCTCTGAGCTAGCAGTCAGCACAGAGCCTGATGCGGGGCTCGAACCCATGAACCATGAGATCATGACCTGAGCCAAAGCCGGAGGCTTAACCGACTGAGCCACCCAGGCACCCCTGTACTCAGCATTTATACGGCTTCTAACATCACAGCTTCTGTGCTTTCTTATCTCCAAGCACTGGCATGGCTTCTACCCCTAGAAAAGTAGCCACATTGTTGCAGTTACACTGGATTAAAAAACTCTTGGTCTTTCTGATGGCTTCTCCTTCTTTTACATCTCCTCCTTCTCATCCGGGCTTTTGCTCATGACGTTTTCTCTGTCTGGAATGCCCTATTCACAGTAAAGATATTAACTCTTGGGTGAAGTCTTCCCACATCTTTGCAACTGGATGTGATTGCTTTCTCTTTCGAGCCCTGTAGCACTTTGTGAATATTCTCCCGTGCCACTTGTCACCCTCTGTTTTGGCTAATCTCGCTTGTGTACTTATCTTATTCTGTTGAGCTCCACCTAGTGCCTGGGCACTCTTTATTCAATTCACTGAGCACTTACTGTGTGCCAGGCACTGTATATGTCTAGGGTTATAAAGAGTAAATAAGATAGATTCCTCAGAGGCTGTGCCTAACAGGTCTTTAACACAGGAAGTCCTCATTTAATGAAAGAATAATGATTAATGAAAAGCATATATATTATAGGTGTATTTAATGCAGAGGAAGGAAGAGAAGAAAAAATACTTTCCATCTTTCCATTTATCAAATGGGGTGTACGTACCTGTGCCAAATTTCTCATGGTTTGGGGAAGACGTGGACTTGGAGGGCAGAGCAATACTCCCTTGGATGTGGAGAAGCAGAATGTGGGTTTCCCATCTTCAGAATACTCTCATCCCAGGCTCCCTGGGTCTGTGACAAGCAGGCGTTAACTCACAAGAATGTCCATGGGATCACTGGTGGGATGGGAACCCCCAGTCTCCAGACTCGGAACATTCCCAAGAATAGGGAAGCTGTAAGGGACAACTTCCACCAGATGGCGCTGAGGGATAGCTGGGCCTCCATTGGATTTGGCTTCTGCCGCCAGTTACCTGTAAACGGCACAAGCTCAAAGGCGACATCTCATTAACCTTCAATAACACCACTCCGCATTTTGATTTAATTTTTTAGACTCCTCTTGTGCCTTCTGACAGGGGTTTTACTGTGCCTGTATGAGGCTAGATCATGTAAATCATACAAAAAACCAAAACAAAACAATCTCTTTGCCCCATTTCTACCTTCACAATTAGTGCCCCCAAAAGTGTTCTTGCTTCTTGGATTCCTTCCAGAAAAAAAAAAAAATCATACTTACGCTTGAATATAAACATCCACACACATATTTTATCTCTCCTGTTTTCGTATAAATATATTTTACAGAAAAGGGATCATACTTGTCACTGTTTTAGAGCATGCTTTCATATTAACACACCTTGGGGATGATTTCTATCCCGACATATATATGCATTCTCACATGATTCTATTCTAATCATAACTTTTTCCATAGTTTATTTTGCTGGTTTCCGGTTTTCAGCTACTATTAGGGACAGTGCTGTAATGAGTAATTCTGGTAAACGTTGTCGAGAATACCTGTGGGGGAAAATCCATGCAGAGGGATTGGAGGGGCAAAGTTGCGGGCATTGCACGTTTGATGGATCCTGCCAAATTGTTCTCCAGAAATCTGAACCCTCACCAGTGCTGATTGTAATAAAACGTTTACGTCTGTGTCAGTTTCATAAGCGAAGCATGGTGCCTAGCTTTTTGGGTCTGCAGTTGCTTTGATTATGAGCCTGCTGGTCTTTGCATGAGAGTTGCAACGTGGAACCTGAGCTGCGCCTGCCAGCCTAGGAGACATCCTAAGCGGTGCCCTGACTCCTCCTGTCCAGCAGGGGGCGCGGGCCCGGCCGCCCCCGCATGCGCAGTGCGTTGGGTGTCAGACGTCGCCAAGTCCCGTCGGTGGCGCCTCGCTCCCCGCTCGCTCGCGCAGACCCGGGGCCGGCGGTGGCGGCCGGCGACTCCGCGCGATCCCTCCTGGGCGGTCGTGGCTTGCGCCCCGCGGCATGCGCCGGTGACCGAGCGCGGTGCCGAGCGAGAGGCAACCGTGGCCGAGGTAAGCGCGGCTCGGAAAGGCCTCGGGGGGCAGTGGCCGAGTCGGGCCGGGCCGCGGGGAACCGCGGGCCGCGCGGAGGCCTGAGGGCGGTGAGAGGCGACCCCACCCCCGCGGGGCCTCTCGCTACTTGTCCAGCCGTGGGAGCGCTTTGATATCCGCGGCGCCTTCTCCGGTCCCCTGGCCCGCCCCGCGCTTGGGTGCCCACCTGTCTCCCTTGCCCACGCCTACCCCCGCCCGCACCTTTCCTCTCTTTCTGGACCCCGCAGCTTCCTTTCCCGCAGGGCCCACCCTGCGCTGTGACCTCTGCCATCCCGCTGCCACCTCCGTCCCGCGAGTTGCGGGGCTCTGCTTCCCCGCAGGGCGCCTTCTGGCTTGCTGGGCTCCCCCGTGGCCTGTGGCATCCTGGCAGGTTCTGGAGCACTGTGCCCCAGCGCGGAAAGAAGCCTGGTGGGGAAGGTGGCCGAGGATGCCCTGACTTTGGGTGTCGGTTCGAAGCCCAGAGGCGTTTGGAGGTTTACTGCTGGCGGTGGGAACCAGATCTATGCGTACAGTTTGGGGGCTCAAACGATTGCTTGGTGTAACTTACTGTGTAACTTACTGGGAGCTGCTCATCTGGAAGGGTTCTTGACTTGCTCCTTGTCTGAAGATGCCTTGAAATAGAAATATGCCAATTTTATTTTTTTAAATATTTTTTGATGCTTATTTATGTTTGAGAGAGAAACAGAGTGTGAGCAGGGGAAGGGCAGAGAGTGAGGGAGACACAGAATCCGAGGACGGGCTCTAGGCTCTGAGCTGTCAGCACAGAGCCTGACGCGGACCTCGAACCCACCGGTGAGATCGTGACCTGAGCTGAAGTCGGATGCTTAACCTACTGAGCCACCCAGGCGCCCCAAACATGCCAATTTTAACTCCAGTCAGTTGAGTGCTCTAAGGACTTCCCTTGGACTTGATTTGTAAATTTCAGAGCTCAGTGGCTATTCGCCGAAGTATATGAGTCAGTTTCCAGCATCTCTCACTTCCGCTGACTTAAGCCTTTTGGCTGCATGTGTTGGGTATGGATAGGTTTGGGTCCGTCAAGTTATGCTGACTTTGCTAATTGAGGAGTGAAAAAGGTAGATCTAATCTCGTGTTTTAAAGGTAATTAGGGGAGTAATGGAGTTTGAGAGCTCAGGCTCCAGAGCCAGACTACCACCCTCCAAATCCTAGCCGTGGCATTTTCTAGTTTTGTGATGTTTTTCAAGTTCCTTAGCCTCCCCGTTGCACTTTTCCTGTCTGAAAAATGAGGGTAATAATAGCTTGTCACATGGCACTGTTAGATTGATTAAATTAACACAAAAATTCTTAAAACAGATTGTAGCACATAGTAAGTCCTCAATAAAATTATTAACATATGTACTGTATTATAATTCCCACAAAGAAGCACTTCCCCCTCCCTTGAAAACTATTTTTAGGGACAGCCAGCTATAATATAACTTTAATGATAAAGAACCCTATCAGGTGAGTCAGTGAATTGTAGATTTTCCTGCCTTTGCGAATATTTGTTTTTTTTTTTGTTCTGTTTTGTTTTGTTTGCAGGCACAATTGGTTCCAATATAGCAGTGGCCCTGGGAGTTCAGTTGTGAGGGCTTTTCTAAAAAGGTTAAGACAAGAGATTGTGACTCAAAGCATTGGACTAAATGGATTGGAGATGGCCTGAAGCACCAAGGAAAGGGTTGTCCAGACACATTTTAGGACTGAATAGTTCCAGGAACAGAAAATGCAGCTCATCCTGACAGTAGAGTGGAGTTAAAAGGTTTTTCCAGTGACTCAGTGCTTGACAGCTAGCCCGCTGATTCCAGTGTTTTGCAGGGACACGTTTGCTGTGTTTCAAGGAAGATAAAGTTTGTAGGGGCTTTCTTGTGAAGTTCTCATGTGGTCCGGGTTCTGGTATGACATGGACCATTACTTAGCAGAAGATTCCTTTCAGTCTGTCATCTTCCCAGGAGCTCAGCATCAGGGGCTTTGAACATGGCCGTGGTAGTGAGTGTCCTCTCTGGATGGAAGGATTATTCCTTGTTTCCTTGGGTGATGGTTTTGGGGGGTACATCCTTCTGTGCGTCAGTGTTGTGGAAACTGACTGTAAGGACATGACAGCCAGTAGAAGAGACAGACTGGCAAGTACTTATTTTTATTTTTATGTTTATTTTTGAGAGACAGAGCGTGCGCTGGGGGAGGGGCAGAGAGAGAGAGGGACACAGAATCCAAAGCTGAGCTGTCAGCACAGAGCCCAGTGTGGGGCTCGAACCTGTTAACCATGAAATCACGACTTGAGCTGAAGTGGGACGCTTAACGGACTGAGGCACCCTGCTGCCCCCCAGACTTACAGATATTTAATATAATGTATCAGGTACTGTGATGAGGTACGTAAAAGGCACGTGGGTGCTTACCAAGAAGGTTCTCTATTTCTGCAACACCACTGAGTAAGGAACTTCCCCCCATCTCTCATTCTTTCCTTCGCTTTTTCATTTAAGGCTTCCCCCCTCATTTTAAAATAGTTTTTATTCCACTTCAGGCGCTCACCGTATCTCTCAGTTGTTTGGCAAAAACTTGTGGGAGCTTGCTTAGCCTGTGCAGGGCATGCCTTGGAAATGTGAGTTTGTATCTCGGAATAGCCCTCAGCGGGGGGTGGGGGGGGTGGCTTCAGGGGGTGAATGCCGCAGCTTCCGGTCCTTCGAAGCGACAGTTGGGAAGTGTGTTCTGGACAGCTCTGCAGAGGGACCCTTCTGCGGAGGACAGCTCGGTGCGTCACCTGAATGGCTTTCTGTTCTCTCCTCGGTCCCTCACTCTGTCTCCGTGGACTGCTGATCTGCCAGCTGCCTGCTTTCAAGTTCTTCTTAGTTTGGCACAACAGATGCTGAGACCATTGGTGCCAGAGGTGGCTCTGGAAAGCCAGCCCCGAGACTCATATTGTGACACTGGAGTCCTACACCCCCAGGTGGCAACGAGGCCCCCTCGGCTGGTGTTGGTAACCCCAGGGACCTTCTGGCATCGCCGTCATGGGACTTTTGCCCGCGGCGGGAGGGATGCAATTCAGGTAGGAGGGGAAGCAGGCCTGGCACAGGGGCTCTAGCGCTTGAGCAGTGTATGGACAATGGTGACAACAAGGCTAGTGGACTGGGCTGTCTCTTGTCTTCTTCCTTGGAGCCTTGAGGCAAGGTCAGGCCAGATGTCAACTCGGGATACACTGTGAGAGCCAGAGGGCCCCTCGGCAGCGTCTCCTGAACAGAGCTTAATCATAATCATGGCAGAATTGCAGAGGAGGCCGAATGCACAGCTTTGGCAGGTGGCATCTGCTAAAGTCAGGCGTGAGACCGGCGTGGAGATATTTGGGAGGAGCGCTGAGAACTTTGAGCTCCCAGATTTCCTTGGATCCTTTGGGCTAGCAGAAGAATCCACTGCTTTGTGGACACTCTGCAAAGACCTCGCTTAAGGCTGTTGCCTTGCAGGATGGTGTTTATCGTCCTCAAGATCTGCCTCCCTGCCCCCCCACCCCCCACCCCCGACCTCTGCGCTGCCAAGCGGGTAGGTACAGTCCCTGCTGCTGGGGCAGTAGCCTCTGTATGGAGAGGCCTGCAGGACCTGGCTCCCAGGAAGGAGCCGGGGCTGGGGGCGCACGCGTGTGCATGTGTGCGTGAGCCTGAGGGCGTCAGGGGTGGCGTCGCAGTGCCTGGGACTGTGTGGCTTCGGGAGCGTTCTCTCGGGATTCAGGATCTAACTAAGGATCTTGCAAGAGCGACTGGAGCCAGTCTGCTGGACAGACTCCTTGAAACTTGGACATGACAAGGATCGGCACTGCTGGTTCTCAGCTAGGGGTGATTTGGCCTCCCCACGGGACATTTGGCGATGTCTGGATATGGTGCGGGTTGTTTCTGCCTCCCCGCAGAAAAGGATGATCTGGCTCTAAATGTCAGTGGTGCTGGAGGGCCTGGCCTACAGCAGAGCAGGTGGAGATGCCAGAGCCACCTTCACAGGGTGTTGAGGAAGGGATCAGGGGTGTAGGGAGGCGGAGATTTTAAATCGACTTATTACTTGAGGCTGGTGTTCCCAGGAGGGCTCACCCCTTTCTCTCTGGTAACACGAATACCCAGAGGAGGCCAGCATCTTTGAGAAGCGTGGTGTCAGCTGTGCCCTGTGGGCCAGAACTGACTTCAGAAGGTGTGACATGGAACTGGGTTCCCAAGGATCTGTGAGGATGATGGGATTTGATGTGGCAGGGGCCAGGTGGTGGCACTGACCATCAGTGGCATGGTAGGCCAGCATGCATGGTGGGCTGTAAGGCCCAACTTGCAACCGATGTGTCTTGACCCTCAGCGATGCTAACAGAGTATGGTATTCTTTTTGGGGGGAGGGGCAGAGAGAGAGAGAGAGAAATCCCAAGTAGGCTCTACATAGTCAGCATGGAGCCTGATGTGGGGCTCGAACTCACAGACCATGAGATCATGACTTGAGCTGAAACCAAGAGTTGGACCCTTAACCTGTGGAGTCACCCAGGCACCCCTAGAGTATGGTGTTCTTCTTTAAATTAAAAAAAATTTTTTTAATGTTTCATTTATATTTGAGAGAGAGAGAGAGAGAGACAGGGTATGATCTGGGGAGGGGCAGAGAGAGAGAGAAACACCAAATCCAAAGCAGGCTCAAGGCTCTGAGCTGTCAGCACAGAGGCCAACGGGGGGCCTGAATTCGTGAAACACGAGATCATAATCTGAGCTGAAGTCAGGTGCTCAACCAACGGAGCCACCCAGGCGCCCCTATGGTATTCTTAAGGGCAGTATAGGTGGTCAGCCAACTGGGGTGTTGCTTGACTTGTTTTACCAGAAAGAAGACCCAGGAGTGGGCAGGTAGAAGCCTGGTGTCAGCTGTTGTCATGGAGAAATCACTGTTCATCCTCAGTTTTCAGACATGAGCTCAGACCCGTATCCTGTGGATTGAGAGGGAGGCTGGATCTCTTTGAAGAGGACCTTGCACCATCCCTGCAAATACAGACAGATGTCCACGCAGCCCTTCCTCAGGAAACTGCAGTCTTTGTCAGACTAACAGTCCATCCGGGAGAGTTTAATACCCAGATGTTTTGGGGGTTGTTGGGTCGAGAGCATGAGCTGATAATAATGCCAGGCAACCCTCAAGCCGCAGTGGGCAGGAGCTGGGAGGTAAATGCCTTAGGCTCTCATCCTTCGGCGGGACGGGGTAGTCTGCGTGATTCCTCGGGGCTTCCCAGCACTCCCACTGGCCCTTTTCCCACTGCAGTGACTGGCTTAAATCGCACACCTCTTTTTCGCTTTCCCTCCTTCCCTGTCTCTCGCTTGTTGCTAGCCACTCTGGCTTTCTGAGATCACCTCCCGAGTAAGTAAACTACCTGCCCCCCCATCCTTGTCTCTGGTTCTTTTTTGTGGGCGTGGCTGGGGGACCAAACTGACGAGTAGAAGCAAACTGTGAAGCCTAGGAACTCACCTAGAGCATCAGCTCCTCCCTCTCCAGCCTTCTGCTGAGCACCTGGGACTCCGGAGCCTGTTCACATTCCCCCCAGGCGGGTCCTGTGGCTCTGGGTCCCTGCCAGCATGGGGGGCGGGGGTTGATTCTTACAGTTCTTGTGCTCGCGGGAAGGTGTGTCTCATTGTGGTTGTGCTTTCCCTGATTAATGAGAATAAACGTGTTTTTCAAAAGTTGATGGGCCGTTTTTGTTTTCTCTGCTGTGAAATTCCTGTTTAAGTCTTTTGTCCAATTTTCTGTTCTTTTTTTAATATTTATTTATTGAGAGAGAGAAAGAAAGAGAGACAGAAAGAATGAGCAGGGGAGGGGCAGAGAGAGGGGGAAAAAAAGAGAATCCCAAGCCGGCTCCACACTTCTAGCACAGAGCCTGACATGGGGCTTAGTCTCACGAGCTGAACCGTGAGATTATGACCTGAGCTGAAATCAAGAGTTGGATGCTTAACCGACTGAGCCATCCAGGCGACCCTCTTATTGTGTCTTTTTAAAAAAATATTTATTTATTTATTTATTTATTTATTTATTTATTTATTTATTTTTGAGAGAAAGAGTGTGTGAGCGAGCAGGAGAGGGGTAGAGAGAGAGGGAGACACAGAATCTGAAGCAGGCTCCGAGCTGTCAGCACGGATCCTGATGTGGGGCCCAGACTCATGAACCGCAAGATCATGACTTGAGCTGAAATGGGATGAGAGAGACGGAGAGAGAGAGTCCCAAGCAGACTCCATGCTGTCAGCACAGAGCTCGGGGCTTGAATCCATAAACTGCGAGATCATGACCTAAGCGGAAACCAAGCAAGAGTCAGGTGCTCAATCCACTGAGCTACCCAGGCACCCGATGAACAAAAATTCTTAATTGTGACACAGAATTTATTTATCATTTTATCTTTTTATGGTTTGCACTTTTTTTTTTGTATTTTGCTTTATTTTTTAAAAATAGTTTATTGTCAAATTCGTTTCCATACAATACCCAGTGCTTCTCCCCACAAGTGCCCTCCTCCATCACCACCACCTCTTTTCCCCCCTCCTCTTTCCCCCCTCAGCTCGTTTTCAGTATTGAATAGTCTCTCAAGTTTTGCATCCCTCTCTCTCCCCAACTCTCTTTCCCTCTTCCCCTCCCCCTGGTCCTCCATTAGTTTTCTCCTGTTCTTCTGTTAGACCTATGAGTGCAAACATATGGTATCTGTCCTTCTGCGCCTGACTTATTTCGCTTAGCATGACACCCTCGAGGTCCATCAACTTTCCTACAAATGGCCAGATTTCATTCTTTCTCATTGCCATGTAGTATTCCATGGTGTATATAAACCACATCTTCTTGAACCACTCATCAGGTAATGGACATTTAGGCTCTTTCCATGATTTGGCTATTGTTGACAGTGCTGCTATGAACGTTGGGGTACATGTGCTCCTATGCATCAGCACTTCTTTATCCCTTGGGTAAATCCCTACCAGTGTTATTGCTGGGTCATAA
>NC_043710.1:18413647-18457278 GCF_006229205.1 Suricata suricatta | reverse complement strand
AAAAATTTATTTTTTATTTTTATTTTTATTTTTTATAATAGTTTATTGTCAAATTGGTTTCCATATAACACCCAGTGCTTCTCCCCACAAGTGCCCCCCACCATGACCATAACCCCCTCCGTCCCTCCCCCTCTCCTTTCAGTCCATGGTTCATCTTCAGTATTCAGTAGTCTCCCTTGATCTGTTATCCCTAGCTGCTTTCAGAATTCTCTTTTTATCTTTATATTTTGCCAGTTTCACTATGATAATTCGTGCCGAAGGTCGATTCAAATTACTTAAGGGGGTTCTTTGTGCCTCTTGAATTTGAATGTCTGTTTCTTTTTCCAGGCTTGGGAAATTCTCAGTCATAATTTGGTCTAGTATCCCTTCAGTACCTTTCTCTCTGTTTTCCTTTTCAGGAATTCCTATGATATGGATGTTGTTCCATTTGATTGCATCACTCAGGTCTCGAATTCTCCTTTCCTGCTCCTGGATCAATTTCTCTCTCTTTTTTTCAGCTTCCTCTTTTGCTATAACTGTATCTTCTAATTCACCTATTCTTCTCTCTGCCTCGTCAATCCTTGAGGTGACCGCCTCCATTTTATCATTCACCTCATAAGGCCACGTTATAGCCTTTTTAAACTCATCACACCTATTTTCAAAGTTCCTAGTCATTGTCTCAGTTGCTTCTTTGATGCTTTTTTCAACCCCAGCGATTAATTTTATGACAGGTTTTTAAAATTCTTGATCCGGTATGTTGTCTAGATCTGCCTTGAGCAGTTCTGTGGCTGTGACTTCTTCCTGGAGGTTCTTCAGGGAGAATACTTTGTTTCGTCATTTTTGCTAGTTTTCTGTCTCTTATCAGCTTTAAAAAGCTCATTGTGCACTGTGCACCTGTTAATATTGCTCTGTTAAAGGAGGCTTATTGACTGTCCAGGGCCTGTCGTTTCAGGAAATATTCTTTTCATAGTGTCTCTCAGTTTCTCTTGCTGTGCCTTTGAATATTTTATTTCCCAACTCAGCGATATATAGGACTTGCTGTCATGCACACTTTGGCTTGTTTCTTGGGGTAGCCCTAAGAAGGAAAACAGACAGACAAACACAGAGGGATCAGAAGCACACAAACGCACAGACAAATCAATCAAACAAACAAACAAATTAAAAGGGGGAAAGGAAAGAAAGAAAATGGAGAGGAAAGGGATGAAAAGAAGAAAAGAAAAAAGAAAAAAAATAAAGGGGATCAGAGACAATGAAGGACGATGGACAGTCTAAAAGTATATGACCATTTGAGGGGAGAGATAAGGGTGAGATACAGGAGAATATATCTGGATTGCAATAAAGAAAAAAAAAGAGGGAGAAAGGAGAAAGGAAAATAAGGAGTAAAAATTTAAAAAAAATTTTAAGTAAAAATGGTAATAATAAAAAATAAGTACCAAAAAAAAGAAAAAAGAAGAAAAAAAGAAAAAAAGTAGCAGCTCGTCCTTGTGGATAGGTGTGGTTTGGTGTAGTAGGTCTCGGGGGCTGCTCTCAGAGGCTCTGCCATGGTGGCTGCTGAGAGTATAATGGAGGCATGCCAAGCTCCACTGGAACTAAGCATTGTAGGCCACTCTAATGAGTCTGATCTCCTTGTGCCACAGCTGAGCCAAGTTGTATTTATTTTCCAGGCCCGCCTCGGTTCAGAGTCCTAGTCCATGCACTTTTATGCTACCACAGATGAGATGTACTTGCTTTGGTGTCTGGGTCTTAGGGAGAGGGATCAGTTTCTTTTGGCTCAGGCCAGGATTTGTGCTGCCGCTGCCTGAGGCGAGGTGTGCTGCCTGAGGTGAGGTGCTCAGCAGGAGGTGAAGTACATGCCCTCACATTCACCGTGGACTCCCACCCCCCAGCCGGGATAGCGATCGCCTAGGGGGAGGGAGCAGTTTCTCTTGGCGCTGGCTGGGAATTGCGCTGCTGTTTTCCGAGGCACTGGGCGCTGCCGGAAATGAGCTGCGAGCTCCTGCAGCCAGGCATGAGCCCTAGCCTCCACCACTGCCAACTCTCTGCCTGGATCACTTAGGGGTGGGGGCTATTTTTTTCCTGTTGGCATCCGGGATTCAGGATTCGTGCGGCCACTGCTGGAGGCGAGATGCGCTGTGGAAATGAGGTGCGTGCTCCCACTCCCACAGATGAGGTCAAAGTGAGCGCCCCTGGTGCCGCCGCTGCTGTGGCTGCCAGCTCCCCGCCGGGATGGTGCAGGGCTGGCAGCTGTTCTTTCCCTTGTGCCACCCGGGTTCGGGATTTGGGCTACCCAGTAGTTATCTATGGAGTGAGAGTTTCTCTCTCTGAGCGTGGCTAAATGTTCTTTATCTCTTCCCCAGAGACAGTACTATGAGCGTGTTCAGTTTCTCTGTCTCTTCCCTTTGTCTCTTGGGCTCTGTGCGCTTGCCCTGTGTTGGGCTGGGGCTCCTACCTCCCCTGCCCTTCTCAGGCTGGCCCATTTTCCAATCTCCCTAGTTTGCACTCACTCACTCAGGTATCTTTGAGGTTTTCTTCTTTCTTGAGTCTGTATTTTCTCCTTCTGCTCTTGCAGATGAGAGTAATGTCCTTCTCAGTTCAATAGATGGGGCAGACGAAGTTTACAGAGCTCCCTTCCTCTCCGCCATCTTGGCTCCTCCGCTGTATTTTGCTTTAGAAATCATTCTCTGCTCAGAAGCCATAGAGATCTCTGTTCTAAATATTTTATAGTTTTGCTCATAACATGTTTTTTATCTACCTTGGATAAATTTTTCTCCTCTCTGGCTGCTTTTAACATATTTCTTTGGCTTTCTTTTCAGTAGTTTTACTTTAACATATCTAGGTGGAGTTTTCTTTATATATTTTCTGCTTGGACTTGAGATCTTGAATCTATGAATTGGTATCTTTCATTATATTAGGAAAAACTTGTCAGAACAGCTGGATTCTCATATTTCTGCAGTCAGTCTTTGCAATACCATGGATCACGGGGCCTCAAAAATGAAAGTGAAAAAGTCTTATCATTATTATTATAAAAACACTTCACCCATGCATCAGGCTCTGTGCTAACAGCTAGCTAGAG
Organism: Suricata suricatta; assembly: GCF_006229205.1. NCBI lineage: Eukaryota > Metazoa > Chordata > Mammalia > Carnivora > Herpestidae > Suricata > Suricata suricatta. Next base: position 18,454,226 of record NC_043710.1, on the reverse strand, counting down.
CCTGGAGCCTGTCTTCAGATACTGTGTTTCCTTCCCTCTCTCTGACCCTCCCCTGCTCATGCCATGTCTCTCTCTCTCTTTCTCTCAAAAATAAATAAATAAAACATAAAAAAAAAACACCTCAGAGCCTTTGAAAGGATTCCAGGGGCCTCCTGGGGCTCTCACATACTTTGAAAACCACCTGTGTGAGGGTTTGGTATTAAGGTTATACTAGTCTCCTAATATAAGCTGGGAAAGATTTCAGTGTCTTTCTGAAGTTGGAACTAATTTGTGTAATATTGGAATAATTTCTTGAATGTGTAGTAAAACTTGGAAAATCCTCTGGACCTGGGATTTTCTCTCTCGGAAGATTTTTAAATTTTTGATTTGGTTCTTTAATGTTATACAAAATATTCAGGTTTGCTATTTCTCCTTGATTAATTATATATATATATATATTTTTTAAATGTTTATTTATTTATTTTGAGAGAGAGAGAGAGAATGAGCAGAGGAGGGACAGAGAGAGAGGGAGAGAGAGAATCCCAAGCAGGTTCTGCACTGTCAGCTCAGAGTGCTCAAGATTATGACCTGAGCAAAAATCAAAGAGTCAGACACTCAACCAAGTGAGCCACCCAGTGCCTCAAGAAATTATATATAGTTTTTTAAGGTTTTATTTCTTTTTGAAAGAGAGCACAAACAGGGGAAGTGCAGAGAGAGAAAGGGACAGAGGATCAGAAGCAGGCTCCGCGCTGACAGCACAGAGCCCGATGTGGGGCTTGAACTCATGAACTGCGAGATGATGGCCAGAGCCGAAGTCGGATGTTCAACCAACTTGAGCCACCCAGGTGCCCCCCACAAAAAATATTTTTAAGGAATTTTTCTGGTTCATCTAAGTTTTCGAATATATTGGTATATGTTCATTGATACCATATTATCTTTTAAATACAGGTAGCATTTAGAGTTATGTTTCCCTTTTCATTCTAGATATTTATTTGTGCTTTTTTTCTCTTTATCTTGATTAATCTTACCAGTAGTTTTTTTATTTAAAAATTTCAAAATGTTTTTTAATTTATTTTTGAGAGACAGAGAGAGTGTGAGCAGGGGAGGGTCAGAGAGAGAGGGAGACACAGGATCTGAAACAGGCTCCAGACTCTGAGCTAGCTGTCAGCACAGAGCCTGATGTGGGGCTCGAACCCACGAACTGCAAGATCATGACGTGAGCTGAAGCCGGAAGCTGGACACTTAACCGACTGAGCCACCTAGGTGCCCCAATCCTACCAGTATTGTATCTAATGTCAATTTTATTCATCTTTTTAAAAAAGCAAACTTTAGGTTCGTTGATCCTTTCTATTTTGTTTTCTATAGTTAGTTACTGAGTTTTTATTATTTTCTTCTATTTAGGCTTATTTTGTTGTGATAGTGCCTTTTTCATAGTCTGTAACTCGTGAGCATTTGTAAGTTCATGTGTGGATTCTATTTTTGTTCCATTAATCGCACTTTTGTTACATACGAAATCAGCATTTTCCCAATCTGTGGGTGACCCATATTGGGGTGACTGAATTGATCTAGTAGGTAAGGCCAGCATTTTTAAAAAGCAGTAGAAAAACAGAATAGAAAAAATTTAGTATTCATTACATTTTCTCTGGCTAGTACTGGGTACCAAGATGAAATATTTTCTCAAGCTTTAATTTCAAATACAAACACACACACGCTCACACCTGTGTCTGTATTGGGTCAGTATAAAATGTACTTCTTATGATAGGTTTCAGTTAAAAAGAAAAAAACCAACAAAGTGTGAAAGCCACTGTGTTAAATGTGGTCTGTTTAATTTCGGTAAAGATTTCAAACCTGTTTGCCCCACGTGAACCCCGAGGAGCCTGCCCCCCTGATGGGTTCTGTGACCTGTTGTAGACCTGCTGGTACAGAGCTCCAGCACTGGGGCCATGGACTCCATGATTCTCACCCGCTGGGTGTTCGTGAACCCCTGATTCAGGGTACAAGCACCTGGGGACCCTGGGGACATTCTGACTTGCGGCAGTGCCGCCTGCAGTGCCCGGCACACGTTCGTCCTGAGGCTTCCTGTCTTCCAGGTCCCACCGAGACACCGAGTGTGTCCAGGAAGGGGCGAGGGGGCTGGGAGGTGGTAGGGAGTAGGGGCAAGCTGGTTGTTAGAACAGCAGGAAAAGTGAAATCACTCTCAGGGTCCCATGTTCTGGAATCCGTGTTCCTGGAATCAGTGAGTATATACTGAATGGCTGATGTAAGTTCCCCAACGATGATAATTTTTGTTTCAAATATATGCGCTTTCATGCATTAGTCTGTGAAAAGCAAATCTTAGGTTCCAGCCCATGGTCTCAAGAGCTGAAATCTTTCAGGGCGCCTGGGTGGCTCAGTCGGTTAAGCCTCCGACTTCGGCTCAGGTCAGATCTCACGTTCGTGGGTTCGAGCCCCGTGTCAGGCTCTGTGCTAACAGCTAGCTCAGAACCTGGAGCCTGTTTCCGGTTCTGTGTCTCCTTCTCTCTCTGCGCCTCCCCCTCTCATGCTCTGTCTCTCTCTGTATCAAAAATTAAAAAAAAAAAAAAAAAAAGAGCTGAAATCTTTCATGACTACTTACGTTTTGCCCAAAAAGCTGAAAAGGATCACGACACTCAGGGCTTGGCAGTGCTCTGCTAGCCGGGCAGGGGGCAGGTCTGCAGCGGGGGCCACGATTGGGAAGAGCTCCGTTTAGTCCAAGTAAAAATGCTTGTTAAACTCTAAGATGATCTATGAACTTCTCAGTTGTTTCCCTTTTGAGTAATAGCTTTTCTGCAAGACCAGTGAGTAGAATTGGATTATTTCATAGGTTGGGACTGTGACACACACATGCCAAAGTCGCCTACTGCGGTGAGCTGGTGGGTCTGTGACACGCAGTGGCATCACACATGGCTCCGCCCTCCCTATGCGGTACCTAGGTACCGGATGGGGCAGGGTTGTTTGGTGAGGATCTCCTGTTGTGATCTACAGGGAAAGTCTGTCTTTTCAGTTGAGGACTAAGAATTTTCTATCAGTCAGTGATGGTTGTCAGCCGTTTCGTCTACGTGTTGCTGTGTGACAAACCAGTCCAAACTGCAGTGGCTTCAACGGTAACAACCGTGCATTTGCTCCGGACTCTGCAGTCTGTGCCGCAGTTTCCCCTGGGGCCTCCCTGCAGTGGCCGTCAGCTGGCAGCCCAGCTTGCTTTGCGGCCTGGCAGCTGGGTTCCCAGAGGAGCCGCTGCTGAGAGTCTCTTAGGGCCTGAGCTCAGAAGCCCTGGAATGTCACTTCTGCCACATTCTCTTGGCCAGAGCAAGTCACGAGGTGAGCCCTGATTCAGGGGGAAGGGACATTGATTCTGCCCTTTGATTAGAACGGTGGCACGTGTGCTCAAAGGTGTAAAGCATTGCTAGCATCAGGCTTTGGAAGTTGCTCCACCACGTTGGCCCTTCTTTCCCTCCCTCCCTGTCTCCCTGTGCTTTTCTCCCTTCCTCCCTTCCTCCCTTCCATCTGAGTGTGTTGTGTGTCACCTTCATTATGAAGGACCAAGGTGTATTTCATGTAAAGATTAATCTTTTCTTCTCTGACAACCCCTGACACTTCATTGATACTTTCCTAGTGATGTTTTTACCTTTTGCGTCTTGTTAGAGTTTTGTCTTACCGTCCCTCAGTGGAGTCTCTGTTCCCGTGAGGTGGGGCCTCTGCTTTCCTCCGGTTTCCTGCCCAGTGCGTGGTAGGTGCTCGCTCGATGGGGCTGATCGACTAAGGGAACGAAAGCAGAGCTTAGAGTAACCAGGAGTCAGCTTGTCCAGATGAAGTATCCATTTCTTTTCTTTTTTTAAATGTTTATTTATTTTTGAGAGATAGGGAGACAGAGCATGAGCAGGAGAAGGGCAGAGAGAAAAGGAGACACTGAATCTGAAGCAGGCTTCAGGCTCTGAGCTGTCAGCACAGAGCCCGAAGTGGGGCTCGAACTCACAAACCACGAGATCATGACCTGCATCAAAGTCTCCCACTTAACGGACTGAGCCACCCAGGTGCCCCAAAGCATCAGGTTCTGTTAGTGTGATCAAAAACCAGCTATCTAGCGCTTCTACTTTTGATTTTTCTTCCTTGGTCAGAGCCCCTCTTCCTGGGCCCCACACATTTACCCCGGATGCTTTTCTTGCATCCATATTTATAAGATATAGTTCTACTTTTATACTTATCAATGTGTATGTTTAGTACGTATAGTATTTGATGTGTCCTATGGCATATATTTAATGTACAAGTATATATTTGTATCTGTTTATGAGAAAGGTCAAAAATCCCTGTTTAGAGTCTCATCAGATCACTTGGGGAAAGAAATCGGTACACTAAGAGTCAGAAGTCCTTCCAAGGGTCATGTGCTACTTCCAAAGACTTCATTTTTCTCGTTTCTCCCCCGGAACTAGGAGTGTGAGGAAGAGGCTGTCTGTGCCATTATGTGCGCCTCGGTCAAGTACAACATCCGGGGTCCGGCCCTCATCCCGAGAATGAAGACCAAGCACCGAATCTACTACGTCAGCCTCTTCTCCATCGTGCTGCTGGGCCTCATCGCCACCGGCATGTTTCAGTTCTGGCCCCATTCCATCGAGTCCTCCAGCGACTGGAGCGTAGAGAAGCGCAGCGTCCGCGACGTGCCGGTGGTCCGGCTGCCCGCCGACAGCCCCGTCCCCGAGCGGGGCGACCTCAGCTGCAGGATGCACACGTGCTTCGATGTCTACCGCTGTGGCTTCAACCCCAAGAACAAGATCAAGGTGTACATCTACTCTCTGAAAAAGTACGTGGACGAGCTCGGCGTGCCGGTCAGCAACACCATCTCGCGGGAGTACAACGAACTGCTCACGGCCATCTCCGACAGCGACTACTACACCGACGACATCAGCCGGGCCTGCCTGTTCGTCCCGTCCATTGATGTCCTTAACCAGAACACGCTCCGCATTAAGGAGACCGCACAAGCCCTGGCCCAGCTCTCTAGGTAGCCAGCGCGTTCCCAGCCGGGAGCCGTCCTCTGGGCAGCTGAAGGGAAGGCGGGGGAGAGGGAGAGCCTCCAGCTGCTGCCACCTTCCTCCCGGGAGGGCACGTGTGCGAGAGACTCACTTGCAGCCCGAGGCCAGTGCCATAGGCAGCCGGCCGCTGCACCGGCGATGAGCCGCTTGCCGCCGGCGCTGGTGCTGTGGGCTCCCGGCGTCCCCGACTTCAGAATCTCAGGATGGCTCGTCCCCCCATGCCTTTCCCTTTACATTGAAGTGTCCCCCCGCTTTATCATGCACACAGTCACATTCGCTGTAAGAAGTCTGAAAATACAAGTAAGCAAGGAGAATGTAAGGTTTGTTCCCTGACGCTGCTCTGATGTTACTTTCCAGTCACTCTTTTTTATTTTAATGTTTTATTTTTTTGAGAGAGAGAGCGTGAGCAGGGCAGAGGCAGAGAGGGGGGGACAGAGGATCCGAAGCAGGCTCCATGCTGACAGGCTGACAGCAGCGAGCCTGATGTGGGGCTCGAACTCATGAACCATGAGATTATGACCTGAGCCGAAGTCAGAGGCTCAACTGACTGAGCCACCCAGGTGCCCCTTCCAGTCACTTTTGTATAAAAAAATAAATACATATGCATGTATATGTACATTTTTGTATGAAATATGTGCATATGTGAGTGCACCTATACATTTTGTCAAGGGATTACACGTTTTATATTCTTGTGCTGCCCTTTTCCACTAATTTGTTATGAATCTATTTCCAAATAAGTTCATATTCTTGTGCTATATAATTTTAAGAGTTGTCTAGCATTCCATTTTACACGTTCCGTGCTGTATTTGCACCAGCCTTTTTTATTTGATGTACTTCCTGTTGCTTTAACCAGACGGTGAACATTGAGATCGTGTTCAGGTTGTCACGATCACGGCCACTTCTGTAGCGGGCAGGCTTGAAGTGCACATCACCCCCGTTTTCTTCCGAGGGACCAGGCTGCTGTGTGATGTCCTCTTGGGGTTTCTAGCAGTTGGCTTTGCACGCCCGAGAAGCGGCCCTATTTTGGGTGGGGGGTACTTGCTACCTGCCGTCCAGCAACTGACGCTTGGTTTTGTTTCTTGGGAGCTGACATGTGAATTTCCCTGCGTGTGTGATGTTTCAATAGGTGGGATCGAGGTACAAACCACGTGCTGTTCAACATGTTGCCCGGAGGCCCCCCCGATTACAACACGGCGCTGGATGTCCCCCGAGACAGGTGCGTGTGTTTGGGGCTGGCCCTGTGTGGGTTTCTGACGGCCAAGGATGTGCGAGACCCTTTCCTTCACGTGCAGTCGCATTTCCAAGCCTAGTGGGACAGACTGTGTCATCAGAATTGTTGGCTAAAATACAAAAACTGTCCTCAGCATTTGCCTCCTCAAGACCTAGAAGTTGTGAGACCTAACCTACTTACATCTGTTGTGCAGAACCGGCCAGAACTTCCGTTGTCACACTGCATTTTAGTTTATTTATTTAAAAAAATTTTTTAAGTTTACTTATTTATTTGAGAGAGAGCAAGCGAGTGCACACAAATGGGGCAGGGAAAGAGAGAAGGAGAGACAGAATCCCAAGCAGGCTCCACACCATCAGCACAGAGCCTGATGCGGGGCCCAAACGCACGAACTGTGAGATCGTGACCTGCACGGAGATCAAGGGTCAGAGGCTTAACCGCCTGCACCACCCAGGCGCCCCTGTAGCATCGCATTAAAAAAAAAAAACTGTCTTTTCTTTCTCAGTCTGACCTATGGTGTCCTTAGCGCAGCGCCCCCACGCCCAAGGCCGGGTTCATGATTGGCTGGTATGTGCTCTGTCTGAATTTGGGAGCACTGGCCAAAAGGGGAGCCACAGCTCACTGTGGGAGGGGGTGTGGAGGTGTGAAAGTGACATGCACTGCCTGTCACCTCAGAGGACAGCGTGGGGACAGCCTGGTTGTCATTTCTCTCCGTTGCCTCAGTCAGTGGGGTTCCTCCTTCCTTCCTCCCTCGCCTCCTCGCTCCTATTTCTTTCCTTCCTTCCTTCCTAATGAAACCTCCCAGCAGCATGTGTGGTATGGGGTGGCCGGGAGTGCATGATCGTGATTCTCAGGTCACTTCCTGTATGCATCAGCCCTTTCATACTTCGCCTGAACCCCTTGGGCTGGGGGCTGCCCGGAAGGCTCGGGAATGAGGTGCCGCTTGGCTTTCCTCTCCTGGTACTTGATTCAAGGCTTTGAGGAGAACAGGAAGGTGAGGCTCAGCGTAGGGCTGCCGAACAATGCTCACAGTGCAGGACTGTTGTAAGTTTACGTAAAACTCACTTAAAAGTAATTTTATTATGGTTGATGTTTCACTCTTAAAACTGTTACTGGTGAAGGTCAGAGAGTAACCTGAGGCCTGCGGTGTTCTCAGCTTCCTGGAGTCTGACACCGGCGTCATTTATGAAAATCTGTGCTTAGTGCTACTTTTCCCTGTAGGGTCAGTGTTGTGTTTCTGTCTGGAAACACTGTTACCCCTACAGGAGACCTACCCTCCAGGACCACTCTTCCCCTTGGGTGTAGAAACCGGGTTGGTCACTAGAGGGCAGTCAGGCCCCATACATTCGTGAGAAACCAGCTGAACTAGGCAAGCGGGTTTGGCCCTCAGTCCCGGCCGGACCCACTGGGCACTGCTGTGTGGATTTGGTTGCTCTGGGAAAGTGAAATGCTTCAGGGGACAGAGAAGGGAAGAAAGAGCTGTCAGGAAGGCAGCGTCTCCACCTGCTGTTCTGGGTTTATTTTGAGAAGGACTTGTTTCCGTTGGGGAAATTTCACTTTTTGCTGATGTTTTGGCATATGTATTTGCATGGGAAAGCATTTTATTTTTATCAAGTGCATATGTGAAATGGGGTTTCATTTCTCTGCAGGAAAGTGTCAAGTGGTCAGGAAGAAGTTTAAGTTCCTGCTAGCACTTAGGTGTTGAGGATCAGGAGTTGAATCTTTTTCCCCGTGCATGTATGTTTGTAAGTGACTAGAGGCAATCCTATAGCAAGTAATGAGTCACTGCCTAGTCTTCTTTTATCTCTGCACACGGGAAATTTCATTTTGAAACCTAGGTGGTCTTCTGGTTGGAAGGGAGAGCAGATTCTTTGTTAGTTTTTCTTATTATTTGTCCTTGCTCCTGGATTCAGAGGACGGAAGAGCCCTGGGCACACGCTGGTTTGAGCAGGAGCTGTGTGTCAGGTTATTTGGAAACTAGAAAGCAGGCGGGCTGGATTAGAGTGTTTCTTAGGGTCTCCTGAAGTCTCAGGTTGTAGGTGTGATTACTTGAGAAAGATTTGATTTGGGGAAATGCAAGGACCACGACAGAAGGAAATGTCTGCTCTGGATATAATCTTTCGTGGTGCTTAAATCTGTCTTTATTTCTCTTTCAGTTTTTAAAAATACTACACATGATATACTTGATAACGTGTACTTTCTTGGTACAAGATTGTAACAACATGCAAGTGTATGTAAAGTAAAATATAAAAATATGCTTTCAAACTCTCCTCTATTTTCACTCCCTTACTGAAAGATGATTAAGTGCTATGTATTTTTCTAGACTTTTCCTATGGGTTTATACATAAACATGTATATATGTGTGTGTGTGTGTGTATCCTTTTTTTTTTTTTAAGTTTTCTTTATTTTTTGAGAGAAAGCTAGAGGGAGAGAGAGAACTCCAAGCAGGCTCCATACTATCAGCATAGAGCCTGATGTGGAGCTCAAACCTACCAACTGAACTGTGAGATCATGACCTGAGCTGAAATCAAGAGTTGGATGCTCAACTGGCTGAGCCACCCAGGTGCCCCTATATATACGCCCATGTTATGTGTGTGTGTGTGTGTGTGTGTGTGTTTATTTTGAGAGAGAGAGAGTGCATGCATGTGCATGAACAGGGGAGGGGCAGAGAGAGAGGGAGAGAGAATCCCAAGCAGGCTCCATGCTGTCAGCACAGAACCTGACATGGGGCTCAAACTCATGAGCTGTGAGATCAGGATCTGAGCTGAAATCAAAAGTCAGTGGCTTAACTGACTGTGCTGCCCAGGTGCACCCTGGGTATACACCCATTTTAATTTAAGTAGGAGCAAATTCTACCTCTTCAGTGCCTTACTTTACGAATCTTTGTTTTCTCATATATATTCTGTAATATTATTACTACCTTGGATTTTTATTATTATTTCTTTGCATGTGTCTCTCCCAGATTTCCACTTTGTGTGGGTTTTATTTAACTTGTTGCGGAAGGTTTCAAACCTCTATAAAAGAAGGGACTTGGGGCGCCTGGGTGGCTCAGGTGGTTAAGCCTCCAACTTCGGCTCAGGTCAGATCTCATGTTTGTGGATTCGAGCCCCGCATCAGGCTCTGTGCTGACAGCTAGCTCAGAGCCTGGAGCCTGCTTCCGGTTCTGTGTCTCCTTCTCTCTCTGTCCCTCCCCCTCTCATGCTCTGTCTCTCTCTGTATCAAAAATAAATAAAACATTAAAAAAAAAGGGGACTATGAGGCGCATGGGTGGCTCAGGTCATGGGATTGAGCCCTGGGTACAGCTCCATGCTGAGTGTGGAGCTTGCTTCAGATCCTCTCCCTCCCTCTCCCTCTGTCCCTCCCCCTGGCTTGTGGTGTCTCTCTCTTTCTCTCTCTCAAAAATAATAAAAATAAAAAATACATACAAGAAGAGACCAGCGCAGTGCGCCCGTGCGCCCCGTCCAGCTCCAGCTTCGCTAACTTGAGGCTGCTCTCCGTTCGTACGTGCTCCTGCCCCTGCCCCACCTGATTCTTTATATGATTATGTCTGTAAATATTTCCATTTGAATATCTGCATGATAAGAGATTTAAAAGTATATAACTATAGCACTGTTTCTGTACCTAAAGAATTAGTAGGAATCTAATATCACCAGATATCTAGCCACTGTTCAGATTTCCTTGTCGCATATATTTTTTTTACAGTTTGATTCAGTACACAAGTAAGGATGACTAATAGAATTGGTCAGTTGTGGTTGGGTTTTTTGTTTTTGTTGGGTTTTTTTGGCGAAATTTGAGGCTTTCTGTTTGAGGAATTTGCAGGCCTGATTACATGCAAAGGTTGACCTTGCAGATGAACTGTGTTTAGGCCCTGTGGACACTCAGATAGGAGAAGAGCTGGGGGGACATCTGAGGCCTGACCGGAGCAGGGCGGTGGAGTGCATGAGACCGTGCGGGGAGGGGGGGCTCGGTGACAGAGGAGCTGTCCTTGCCTCAGGAAGGCCTGCCATGTGCTAAAAATGCTGGAGGACACTTGCAGTGACATAACCCTTGGCCGAGCATGAGCCTAATCATCTGATTAATACTTTTTTAGCTGCAAGTTTTCTCTTCCCTCTCTGCCAGGGCAGCTTTGGAACTGATCTCTGATTTTAGGGATACAGAATGGGAAAACAGAATGTGCTTTTCAGAAATGCACTTTTCACTCAATGTGAAACACATGTTCTGTAAAGCAAGGGAAGCTTACTGTACTGTGTCCATTAAAATATCATGGAGCCCTTGGCAGAAGATGATACAGGGACCTGAAGTCTTATCGGCAGCGGGTCTGGTGTGAGGTTGGTTTGACTAATTGCAGTCCTGGTGCTTGCTGAGGTCACGAGTGGAGATCCTGGGTGTATGACGTGTGACATAAGCCACGCTTCGGATGGCATGCTTTCCTCCTAGCAGTGCATAACCCCCCAGCCCCCACTCTCCTGGAACAGAATAACAGTTGGGGCCCCAGGGACAGAACTGTAGTGAAAGTTGGTGTGATACACACCTACTTCCTTCCTTGCCGCATACACAGCCCCCTCCTCCGGGGTCGTGGGTGTAATTACCTGATCACCCACCACCCTGGCTTCCCTGGGCCGCCTGGTGCCTCTCTGTTGGATCCGCATTTGTTTCTCTGGACGTAGGTCACGGGGCCCCATATGGCCCGTTGCCGTCACGGAACCAGCCCAAATTCACGTTGGATGGATTCATTGCCGAATGCTAATCAGGGGAAATTAGACCATATGCTGGTAGTAAGGATCGTCATTAAGTTTTACAGAGCAGGCTGGCAGCTGGAGGGGTTTGGAGCCTGCACATTACCTCACTAACCAGTTCTTGGTTTCATAAAGCTTAAACAAACAGCGTGGGATTTCCAGGGGTGGTTGGAAAATCTTTGAACTTAAACTGGTCATGTTAGAAGGGAATGCAGGTTGTCATCAGGGCAGAGAAAGGATTGGGAGCAATCAATATTGCAAAAAATGTGGTTTCTCGGTTCAGACGTTTTGGCTCAGACCGTGCAGTGCGTGGAACTGGCAAAACTCGGCCCCTGTAAGTGGTTTTGATGGGTTTGGGGCCCCAGGGACAGAATAACAGTAAAAGTTGGTGTGATAAACACCTGCTTCCTTTCTCCGATGAAGTGTCACTGTACTACTTGCTGGGTCCAATTAAAGCGGTGTGTTCACAGCTTCCTAATTAAGAAGAATAAAAGCGAAGCACACACAAACTGCGAGAGAAGCAGTAAGGGTCGTCCTGGATGCTTGCTTCCTAAATGGGGACTGAGTAGCTGGAATGGACGGGGAGGGCCGGGGGAGGCTGCGGGAGCCACACGCAGCTCAGACAACACGGAGAGCCCTGCCTGGGGCGGCAGTGGCACGGGGGCTGGGGCCATGCGGCGCGGGACCAGACACTTGGCCGTCACTGCTGCTCTCTGTGCCCGCTGGGCCAGGGTGGGTAAGTGACTTCCCACGCAGACCTGTTGTGTGTCCCTGCAGTTGTGAATGTCGTGAGCGACTCTGGGGAGAGATGAGTGGGATCTGAATAGGGCAGCAGAGGGGCTGTTCATAGCAGAGCATGTCCTCTGGGCCGTGATGTTTTTTATAAAATGGAAAATAAAGAAAGGCCACCTAGGACCCCAGAAGAAGGCTGATAACACAGGGATAGAACACAGCTGCTTGCAGGAGATGTGAGTGTAAAATGCGTTGCACTGTGTCTTTATAGAAAAGTGAGTCCGTAAACAAGTGTTTGTTGATATAATTAAGACTCAGTTCTCCTTTCCACAGAGCTTAGCAGAATGAAGACCTTCCTTTCTCATTGTCTGACAAAATCCTTTCCTTTCAGGGCTCTGTTGGCTGGTGGTGGCTTTTCTACATGGACTTACCGCCAGGGCTATGATGTCAGCATTCCCGTCTACAGCCCGCTGTCGGCCGAGGTGGACCTTCCGGAGAAAGGGCCAGGGTAAGGGGCATTCAGCTCAGCCCGGTGTGCTGGGGGATGCAGACAAGGTCAGCCTGGTGGGGGTCCCAGCAATGGAAGCCTCGAACGCACGCCAGGGTCTTGGACCCTCCAGCTTCCCCACCCCGCCCAGTCCTGTGTATCCTCCACTTTTCTCTAGCTCTCTAGTACCATCTACCCAGCTTTCCAATCTGGAGTCTCTGTGATGTCCTTGACTCCTTCCTCTCCCTTACCTCCTATACCAGAAGAGTAAGCCCTGTTGATTCCCCTCCTAAATGTGTCTTTGCTCCGCCCTGTTTGTCCATCTGCTCGGCTCCCGCCCCGCACCAGGTCACTGTCATCTCTCCCATGGATTGCGGAAATGGACCCGTTTGCTTTCCCTGCCTCTAGTCTTGCTGCCCCTACAGCCTGATTGCTGATGTCCCATTTCCCTTTGGATAAAGCCCAGACCCCTTAAAAAAATCTTCCAAGACCACTCTTTCATCTCTAGATTCCCTCCCCCCCTACTTAATTCTTTTCTTAGGATGAGCTTTGCTCTCTCAGTCTGGGCTGCAAATATCCTTTACTGTCTGGAAGGCTTTTTCCTTATTTTCATCAGACTGGTGACCTGCTTGTCCTCTGGGTTGTCACTCGAGTGCCTCTCCCTGTACGGGCACTTTCGTAGGCCCTGGAGCGGCTCTTCTGCCGGACGCTTCAGGAGCGGCAGGACACCACGCGCGGGGCCGGGTCATCACGGCTTGCTCACAGCCTCCCTGCTTGCAATTTAGGATTTTGCAAGTGCAGTGAAGCTGGTGCCAGATGTTTTTTTTTTTTTTTTAATTTTTTTAAATGTCTTTATTTTATTTTGAGAGAGAGACAGACAGTGAGCAGAGGAGGGGCAGAGAGAGAGGGAGACATAGAACCTGAAGCAGGCTCCAGGCTCTGAGCTGTCAGCACAGAGCCCCATGTAGGGCTCGAACTCACGGACTGTGAGATCATGACCTGAGCCGAAGTTGGATGCTTAACCGACTGAGCCACCCAGGTGCCCCCGGATCTATTTTTTAACAGCCAAGTTCTCCGTGCCTGGTACATGATTGGCTCATGTTGTTGACCTGTGAGTGAGTAATGGAAAGAGCTGACAGCATGGATGTGCAGGACAGTGTGCCTAGGCTTTTTTGAGGTAGTGTATTAAAAATTGTGCAAGTTCATAGTGAGAATCTCAATAAGCTTTAAACAAATATGATAATAATAGTGTTTTCGTGTGCCAAGTGCTCAGGTGTGAAAGGGACACACTTGTGTATCGTCACACCAGAAATCTCGCACAGGGGAAGACTTAAAAACCCCACACCTAGCATGTGGTCACAGAAACGAGTCTCCAGGAAATTGTTTGCAAACCATCTCAGACTTGACTGCAGAAGCCTTTATGGATTCCCCTGTGTCTGTGTGTCCTGCTGTGTGGCCTGGTGATCAAACTGTGGAACTTTCTTTAGACATAGCAAATTTTGCTATTCAGACGAGATTGAAACAGTTTTCTATTTTTAGGCAAGTGCGAAGAAAGATTAAATAGTTCATGAACTTATTGCCTAGATAAGCTTTCTGGATTTTTCTCTGTTAGTGACTCCCAGAGTTGACTTTTTGTTTTGTTATTTTGTGATTTTGTTGTTGTTGTTGAGATATAACTCAATTACCGTAAAGTTCACTCTTCTAGAGAGTATACTTCAGTGGGTTTATTTTTAAATGAGATGTAGTGGGCACAGAACAGTGTGTACGTTTAAGGTGCCTACCTGCACTCTTCGGTGGCTTTAGTGTCCTCGCAGATTTGTACCGCTGTCATCACCACTGTCCATTTCAGAACATTTCATCACCCCCCAAACAGACCTCATACCTGTCAGTAGTCACCTTCTGTCCCTGCCCTCAGCCTTCACACCGCTGCTCCCAGCATCAACCACTCAGCTGCATTTCCTTCTCTGTGGATTTGCCCGTTCTGGACGTTTCCTAAAAATAGAGTCATATAAATGTGTGGCTTTTGTGTCTCTCTGCACGTAGCATCGTGTTTTCAGGTTGTAGCCATTTTGTAGCATGGAATCAGCACTTTGTTTCTTATTTTTTGGCTGAATACTATTTCATCATATGGATATGCCTCATTTTGTTTATCCTTTTATAAGCTCATGGACATTTGGGTTATTTCCACTTTTTAGGTATTCTTAATAATGCTGCCATCAACATGTGTAGATGAGGTGGGTTTTTTAAAATTTTTATTTATTTTTGAGAGAGAGAGAAAGAGTGTAAGTGGCGGAGGGGCAGAAGGGGAAACACAGAATCTGAAGCAGGCTCCAGGCTCTGCACTGTCAGCACAGAGCCCGATGTGGGGTTCGAACCCACGAACTGTGAGATCATGACCTGAGCCAAAGTTGGACGCTCAACCAACTGAACCACCCAGGTGCCCTGAACATTGAAAAGCTCTTAGCAGTACTTATCATTAAATATGAGCAAAAATATGCCTATACTAATTTTGGATCATCATCAAGATGAAAATACAAAATCTTAGAGAGGATTTGTAGACTGGAGAGACGTATGTAGTTGGTGCTGTGTTTTGAGACAAGATTTCTGTGATTAGAAGGTGTGACCTGTGTCAGCCCAGCTGGCACTTGTTGGGGTGGCACAGGTTTTGTCATGTACCTAGGATCCTAATTTGACTTGTTTATGTAGCACTAGATATAATAGATATTAGCATAATATAAATATATTATGATGGATATTATAATCTGAAACTATAATAGTGGAGAAAAGTCTGCTGAACTTAGAAAAAAGATTCGACTTCTGCTTCTGTGAACATTTAAATTTAAATCAGCTGTGTGATTTTTGAAAGTTGATTTTTAACCCTTTGCTTTTTTCCCCTCCTCTGAAGTTGTTCTGGAAACTGTTTGATTCAGTTGAGTTCTCGTCAAACCTTTATTGAAGGTCTGTCGGGACCAAGCGTGGCCGGATGGGTGGCTCTCACCACGCGAGGGGGTTGATTTTGTCTCCCCGGGGATATTTGGCAATCTGTGGAGCCTTTTTGATCGTTGTGACTGAGGAGTGTGTGTGTCAGGGGTCCCAAGGCCACCTCCAATTTCGATGCTTTGCCGGGAGCTCAGGACCCAGCACATGGTCATACTCGGGGCTGTGACTGTAGCCGAGGGAGCACAGGCAGCAAAGGGAGAAGGTGCATGGAGTGAGGCCCAAGGAAGCCAGGCGCAGGTGTCAAAGGTCCTCTCCCATTGGCATCACACTGTCACACAGGATGGACAAGGGGTGACAACAGCAGGCGTGAAATGTCACTTAGCAGGGACTCATTAGAGACTCTCCATGCCCCCAGTTTTCACTGGGAGCTAATCACATGCAGTCTCTGCTTGACATGTGCCCCCGTTTCAGATTTCCAGAAGGAAAGCAGGTGTTCAACATAAGCCATGTTGTTTGTACGGTTTGGGCCAGTAAGCCACTCCCTTCGGTTCTGGGGAGGGTGAGAACTCTCCCAAAGTCAGAGTTCCCGAATGCCAGCCTTTCAAAGAAGAGCACTCGGACCCTCTGTGTGGACTCTGTTCTGCATGGGGTGCTCCTGGCATCCAGTGGGGGGAGGCTGGGGGTGCCACTAGGCCTCTGCAGCGCACTCCATGCAGCAGAGACTTCCGGGCCCAGACGGCAGCGGTCTGCGGTGGAGAAGTCTGGGCAAGGCCAAGATGAGCGGCTGGGGACGGGCTCTGTCCCCTCAGCGTGGCTACCTCCGGGCCTCTCTTTCTTAAGACTGCTCAAACTCCGCTCTCTTAATTCTCTACTCTCTCTGGTGTGTGACCCAGCTCTCTCACAGTGGTTTAGGGCTCTTCCTTCTGTTCAGATTTGACCTATAGGGGTAAAACCTACCGAAAAGGAAAGGTTTAGTAAAAACAAAGAACAAACCAACTCTGATGAGTAAAGTTATTTTCAGGCCATTAGTTTCAGAGATTTGAGCTGCTGGTGGTGGTTATTTTCTCAGTAACTCCATCTCTCTAGTTTTTACACATTTCAAGACTGAAATTGAGATCTTTAACTAGACCACTTAAGATGGCAGCCTTTGAACTTCAGCACTGAGTAGGTAGGTGGAGGCTGAGTAGATGTTCACCGAGGGGTGGAAAGCTAAGGGCTGTGGGGTCCGGGCCTCCCCCTGCTGGCCAGTTGGTGGATTTCTGCAACTCAGCTGGACACACCCCTCCCTTCCCTCCAGCCTGTAGTCCCCTTATCTCTGAAAGGAAAAAAGAGAAGAAGAAACAAAGGGCAAAAACAGGCTCCAGAGTCATCAGCCTTTCCAGGGACCTGGGAGGAGGCAGGGTGGGTGACCTCACGGTCCTGCTTCGGATTTGTTGCTTTTTGTGAGAGTTGGTTTTTAAGGGAATTCCCACATCTCTTGAGGGCTGCTTGGAGTAGTGAGAGCTTTGTTTTTATTTTTGTTTTAAATCTCTCTCAATATTGTTTCAATGGGAAGCTGAGGATTGCTGCTATTGATAGCTTCTTCTCACAGCTGTGCTGGTCTCAGCTGGAATTCTTGTCATTTTCTCTCTAAAAGGAACTAAATTAGGAGTTTACAACTGTTACTATTGAGGGAGACTTCAAGTTCTCAGCATGATTTTACTTAAACTTAGATTTCAGCACTGCTGGGAGGAAACATGAAAGTCATAGCTAGTAATTCTAGTCCTTAAAAGAAAAACAAATCCACCTTACCATTTTGTTTGCTTAAAACTAAAATCAGCGCACACTCCATCGGCCATCTGTCGGGTCAGGGAGAGCCAGCCAGCAAGCAGACGGAACATTTTTAGAGTCTGTGCACATCTGCACGTTTATGTTGAAAACGCAGTAATGGTAGAGTAGGGATCCAGTGATGCTGGCGACCGAATGTCTAAAATAGAACTTCGTTTCTCAACAGTGAAATCTCAACCAGTGTCCTCTGCTCAGGGGCTTCTTTGAACCCCACACGCGTTACGTGGGTGCGTTGTCTCTGTGTGATCCACATGCACTTGTGTGAGAATCTCCAGTTCCCCCCAGCACTGGCACGAGAGTTCTCGTTTCCTCTTTCTGCATGTTTGTAACTCCGTTCTCTGCCAGTGAGAAATCTGGCTCCCATTATCCTCAGTGTCTTCACTTATCTGACCAACCCTCTCCCGTGTGTCACCAGAGTTCTGTGCCGCCACTGCCTCCGTCACCGCACAGGTGCTCTCCTCAGCCCTGCTCAGACTCTGACTCCCCTGTACTGGGCTCTTGCCGCTGCCTCCTTCCCACCCTCCCCAGTGGATCCCCTCCTCAGCCTTCGGGGTCCAGCACCTCACACTGGGATGAGAGCACCGTGACTGTCACCCTCCCTACAGCACGGCACCCTTGCCAGCCTGCCCAGGCTCTAACACTGTCCTGGGATTCCCACACGCCCCGCTAACCTGGCTGTGCGGCAGCATCCCACTGGGTTGTCATGGCTACCTTCTCCCCTGCCCCCAGGGCAGAAACCTCGGGTACCCTTGCAGGGCCCTCAGGCTCTGCACTGAGTCACCTCCCAGCTCTTCCCTAAGTAGAAGCCTTCACCCCAGAAAGGCCCCAACACTCCGTGGGGGCCATTTCTGCCCCCACCCACGCCCTGCAGAGATAGAAACCTTCTTTTCCCTCTAGGACTCCCAGCACTCTGTGCGCGTCTGCACGGACACCCTTCTGGGTGCCAGTGCGTCTCTTCCTAGTCTCGATGGCATAGGGCATGCTGGTTTTGTGCCAGCAGCTCTACTTCAATACAAAGTCTCTAGAAACATCCAGCAAGTTTCAGTGCCTGGTAAGATCCATCGTAGAGTCAGCGTCTTAGGAATTGGAAAGACCTTTAAGAGCCAGTTAGCCCTAACTTGACTGCATGGCTGGTTTCACTATAATTTGATAATGAAAATGTTTCCAATTTGGAATAAAAAAAAAAACAGTCCCTTTAATTTTTAGATAGCCTTAATTGTTACGATAGTTTTAAACCCTGCTTGTCTTGTGATTTCTGCCTATAAATCTTTCTCTTGTTTAAATAGACAAGTCCGATTACAGAAACAATGTCAAAGTAGATGGTATTCACTTCAGAATGATCTGTGAATGCTCTGCTATGTGACCTTTTCATCACAGTGTCATCCCTCTGAAAATTAATGCTTTTTAAAAAAAGTTTATTTATTTTGAGAAAGAGAGGGAGGCAAGAGCAGAGGAGAGGCTGAGCGAGAGCGAGAGAGAGACAATCCCAAGCAGGCTATGCACTGTCAGTGAGGAGCCTGACGTGGGGCTCAAACTCACAGCTGTGAGTTCATGATATGAGCTGAAATCAGGAGTTGGATGTTTAATGGCCTGAGTCTGCCAGGTGCCCCTGAAAATTAATGCTTTTACAGAAGAAAAATTACTGAGGCTCAGGGCTGAAAGTAGAACCCAAGAATCTGTTTCAGTGTCTAGAAGGAATATTTTTAGCTATAAATATCCAGCATATTGTTCAATAAATCATAACTTAGGGGGAAGTTGCCCGGCATGAGAGGACCGACCTGTGCAGCTGATCCAAACGGACTTCTGCGTGATTGCTAGTCCATGTCTTTCTTACCTCCACTTACTTGTACCCTGGTGTCTGGGTCAGAACTACCATTGGGGGCAGGGAGAATTTGTGTATTTGTGCTGTTCGGTACCCACTAGTCACATGTGGCCATTGACAGTTTGAAATGTGACTGGTGTGACTGAGGAACTAAATGTTATCTTTAATTAAGTGGCCTTGGGACATCTGGGTGGATCAGTTGGTTAAGCAGCTCACTTTGGCTCAGGTCATCATCTCACTGTTTGTGAGTTCGAGCCCCATATCTGGCTCTGTGCTGACAGCTCCAAGCCTGGAGCCTGCTTCAGATTCTGTGCCTCCCTCTCTTTCTCTCTGGCCTTCCCCTGCTTGCGCTCTGTGTGCACATCTCTCTCTGAAAAATAAATAAACATTAAAAAAAATTTTTTTTAATGGCCTCATGTGGCTAATTGCTATTAGACAGTGAGGTTTTAGGAAATCCCTTTCTTTGCTAACTTTAGCATGGGAAGTACCTTTTGCTTTTAGTTTAGCTGCTTAAAGAAATTACCAAAAGGGGAGTGTGGTGGCTCAATCAGTTGAGTATCTGACTTCGGCTCAGGTCATGATCTCATGGTTCACGAGTTCAAGCCCCATATGGAGTTCTGTGCTGACAGCTCAGAGCCTGTAACCTGCTTTGGATTCTATGTCTCCCTCTCTCTCTGCCCCTCCCCCACTTGCACTTTGCCTCTCTCAAATAAAGAAACAAAAATAAATGTTAAACAAATTACCAAAAGAAATGGTTCTGAGGATTTAAAAGCAATCTGGCCATGGTATGCGTGGCTCTGTTTTCTGGGTTTATTTAGCTGATCTGGTGGTGAGCGTTCTCCTTCTCCACTCATTACTCTATGTGTTCGGGACCTGAAGCTCAGTGCTGGGTAGAACATGGTGGTTTTCTTGGTGAGAGGATGGTTGTTCTTAGTGGGGTAGGTGTTCTCTAGCTAGAACCTCTATGTAAGTCTGGGAAACTAAAAAGCAAAAAAACAATTACCTTTCCTTTCTCCCAAAGCAAGAAAAAAAAAAAGAGAGAGAGAGAGAGAGAGACAGAGATGAGGTCACAGAGTGTAGGTTGTGGTCCTTTCTTACATGCAGACTCATATCAGCTTGCCTGGTGGCATCACCTGTGAGATGCACCGACCCCTGGGACTTCCCCTGGTGTAGACCATTGCGGGTAGATTCATGTGAGGGCCGCCTCTAGGCTTGATGGGGCCCCCACTTCTTCCTGGAACCTGCTTTATCGTATTTACATCTTTGATGGTGATCACTAGTGGTCCCTCAGCCTGTGTGCTGTTTATCCTCCGGACCCTCTCTGGCCCGTGGGAATCTTGCCTTCTAGGAGAGAGTTCCCTACCATCTGGCCTTGCCTGAATCTCCCCCCTTTGCTTCGGGCTCATGGACTTTGCATCTCTCAAGTTTTCGTCTCTTGTGGAGATGTAAATGGTACTAGACCCATGGAGATCCTTTCTTTCCTCCATTTTCTTTTAGACGTCTTTGCTCTCCGGATGTTAAGACTGGTTGCATACTTTGGTGAAGATATTTTTTCCACTTGTTCTCAACTACCAATTCCATCTTCCTGTGTCCAGGTGGCTGAGGGTGGGGGCTGTCTTCCCTGCAGCGTCTCTGTACCCGGAAGTAATCCTTGACCTCTTCCGGTTTCACAGCCACTGCTGCCCATTGTTTGCCTCCCTTCCCATTTGAAGGATGCCGGCAGCTCTTGGCGCTTTCTCAGGTCAGAGACCTCAGATATAGCTAATGATAGTATGTTGATGCTTCTTCCGAATAGTCAACCAGTCAGTTTCTCTCTTTCCCACATGCACACACACGTGTTTATGGTGTGCTCTCCAAGCTTGGCATATTATAAGCATTTCCTCAAAACACAAAGAAGTTATCCCAAATAAAATCTTTAATGATTGCATAATATTTCAGCGCATGAATGAGGCCTCCCTTACATTCTTACCGGGTTTGCTACAGTGTATACTCAAGGGGTGTGGACACTGGTGACGACACACTGGGTTCACTTCACTTTGAGCAGCACGCCGGCGGCAGCGTTGGTCACCCTCTCTTCTCTGTCGCAGCCCCCGGCGGTACTTTCTCCTGTCCTCTCAGATGGCCATCCACCCCGAGTACCGAGAGGACCTGGAGGCCCTCCAGGCCCGACATGGCGAGTCGGTGTTAGTCCTGGACAAGTGCTCCAATCTCTCGGAGGGCGTCCGCTCCGTCCGCACACGCTGCCACAAGCACCAGGTCTTCGATTACCCCCAGGTGCTGCAGGTGAGTGGCCGTCGTCCCCTCCCGAGCCTCGGCAGGAACGTGCACCCCAGCGCAGGAGGCTGGGTTCCACACACGGCTGGGAGAATTACCCAAGGGGAGAAGAAAACGTAGGCCGCTCCTTACCAGACACGCAGGCCCGCAGGTGCGTCCGTGCCTGCCATGTTGTGCCACACAGCCGCTTGGCCTGTGCGTGTCCCTCCTCCTTTCCGGTATTCATCATACTTGAGAATCACAGATCTGACAGATTTACAGAGAAGCCACATGGGCAAAGCGGGCACGTGTATTTTACGTGTACACTTGTATTCATAAGCCCGTAAGTCCAGGGAAATTTCCTTCTTTAAGGAGGCTACTTGTATCCCTGACATGCTGGCCCACAAGGTCACACAGTCAGCTTTTGCTGGGAGTGGGAGGTTTTCATTTTTTGTGACTGTCTTGTCCGTTGGTGTTTTGCCACCCTTGGCATGTCCCACTGGTAGTATGGTCCTTTCCTTAAGTCATGGGCCTGGCGGGACTTCCTTACCCATGGGCCGAGTGGTCCTTCGGGGGATGTTTTAAGTATAAGTAGGATGCCTGACATTCCAAGGGCAGGGGGCTGGGAAAGGAGAAAGTGAGTTTTGTTCACTGAGTATTTAAAATAGTTCAAGGAGAAACAGCAAGGAGCTGGTGTGACTTTTTTTTTTTCCTTAAATCTCCGCAGAGACCTGGCCCATGCTGAGATTGCTAAAATGCTTTCTCTCAGAGAGCACTGCATGTCCTGTGGAATGTCTGACTGATAGCAGTGGATATGCGAGTGGGAGTATTTCTAGTAACTGTGGTCTCGGCAGGAGACATGGCTGTCAGCCCGCATGTCCACGCCGGGGCGCCGCCTCCTCCGGGCAGCGTGCTGTCCACCGGCCCCTCTGGGTGCCAGGACACGTTCTCTTCTTCGGACACTTAGCCGACTGAGCCAACCAGGCGATCCCCGGTGCATCTTTTCAGCTTCCACTGGGGTTGACTCTTACCTTTTGGCATTTTCTGTCAGGAGGTCTCAGTGTTGCTTGGCTTTAGCTCTTGGGAGAGCGTCATCTGCCCCGATCAGAATAAGCAGATGGGCGAAACTGGTGTGTAATCCTCTACCTCTGCTTGTGTTCCCGCAGGAGGCCACTTTCTGTGTGGTCCTTCGAGGTGCTCGGCTGGGCCAGGCGGTCCTGAGTGACGTTTTACATGCCGGCTGTGTCCCAGTTGTCATCGCAGACTCTTACGTTTTGCCCTTCTCTGAAGTTCTTGACTGGAAGAGGTGAGTGTTTCCTTCTGGTAAACTTAACGCCGGTGGCTCTGGTATGGGTCTGGAGAGCCCCCTGAGTAACTGCAACGCACAC
The DNA here is from genome assembly GCF_006229205.1 of Suricata suricatta. Lineage (NCBI taxonomy): Eukaryota > Metazoa > Chordata > Mammalia > Carnivora > Herpestidae > Suricata > Suricata suricatta. The sequence goes on along the minus strand of NC_043710.1, from coordinate 18,431,792 downwards.
CTAGTTTGAGAACTACTCCCTGAGTTGTGCTTTGCTGTATTTTCCATCCAGTGAGTTCGTCTGTCAGCCTAGAGCAGGGCTTCGCAAACTGAGGCCGTGTGGTCAAATATGGGAAGCTGCCAGGTTTTGTAAATAAAGTTTTATTGAAACACAGCCAAACCCACTCATTTACATATGATCTACTGGTTGTTTTTGTGCTAAGGTGACAGAGCTGAGTAGTTGCAACAGAGATTATACGGCCCACAAAGCGTAAAATATTTACTTATCTAGCTTCTTATCAAAGACGTTTAGCAACCTTGGGCCAGAGCACTGGTTCTCCATTATAACTGCAGTGCATACTCACCTGAGGGCTTTAACAGATGCCTGCGCCTCACGCTCGCCACGCTGTACTTGGAGCTGTACTTGGAAGCTCCGCGGGTGAGGTTTGTAGCCACAGTTGTGACCCACCGCACAATGTTACTAGCTGGAGATGGAGTGTCTCCACATGGGCGGGAACTTAGAAGCATTCCCAGTGAACCGACGACGAGGGCAGGTTCCGCTTGGCTGTGGCTGCCACTGCAACCAGTAGATCATATGTAAATGAGTCTCGTGCCCTTTCATTTCCCTAGGACTTTGGAGGTTAAAGAGGATTGAAAACTAGCTCCCCTTGTGTTTACCTCTCAGGCCTGACTGCCTCAGATACTTAATTGCTTTCCCCTCTCCCGACTGTTTTGATATTTCTATTTGTGCCTGACCACTTAGCTAGGTATTCAAACAGCGTAAGTAGCATTCATTCATGTGTACCTTCATTCATCCTGTACGTCCCGGAGAGTCTCCTGTGAATAACGCAGTCTCTGCACTTAAGGAGGCTGGGATCTCGTGGGGCGGACAGACCGAGAATTCTCACGGCATGTGATGTGTGCAGGGGCAGAGGCCTGCGCCGGGGGCGGTGGAAGCCCAGCACAGAGCGGGAGCCCCGTCGGCCTGAAAGGGGACACTGTTCCTTGTGTCTCAGAGAAGTGCTGAGCCACGTCCCGGCCTCATGCATCCGTGGACTCAGGGCCTTTTGTCTGCCCGGGGCTGTGTTAGGTGTGGGGATACAAGAGTGAGCAAAGTCAGAGCTGGCCCCCTGGAAGGTCCTAGCCTAGTGGTGGAAGGCAGACCGGTACACCAGCAGTGGCCAGCTGCTGTGAGCGGCCGCCACCCAGGTTGGGTGGGATGCTAGGAGAGGGAGAGGCGGCGGCACACGCCATTGTGGGCAGCGCAGTTGGTAAGGGCTCCGTGGAGGCAGTGACCCTGATCTCACGGGAAGGATCCTCCTATGAGAATCTGGACTGGCTTGGGGACTTGTAATTAGGGGTAAGTGGCGGAAGGGCTCTGCATCTGGAGCCAGAAGGCCTGGGTTCACATAACCACCACTGGCTAACTCTGTGGTCTTGCCAAATCATTTTCTTAAAATTTTTGAGCTCACTTTTCCCGTCTGTATATTCACGGACTGGCTTAGCCGGTACTGACTAAGTGCCAGCTGTGTGTGCAGACATGGTAGCAGGTGCTCACAGCACTGGGGCATGGAGCCGGGCGTGGGTGCGTCCTAACGGACGGGTCTCGCTGGGGAGGGGGTTTCGGATTTTACTCAGTTCATCTGTACAGCTGCAGTGGCCAGCTCTGCCAAACGCCATGTCGGGCGGGCCATTTCGTGCCGCCCCCTCGCCCACGCATCTCAGGCGAGTCCTCCCGGCTCCATCCACGCCACTTGTGCCAGCTCTTCCACCGTTGTTGGCGATGGTCTCCAGCTGTTCTGCTCTCTGTGGTTTCTTCTAGTGCTTCGGGCACAAGGACCCCGCTGGAACTTAATCAGATGGTGCCAGCTCTTCCTAGACCCTCTTTCTAACGGCTTTCCCTCTCAGTAGAAGCCGAGCCCTCACCATGGCCTGCAAGGCCCCCGTGCGCTTCGCCAGGCCCCTCCCTCGCCTGTTTGTCTCCTGGTTCCCTGCACCGTCTTCACTGGGCTCCAGCCGCTCCGGCCTCCTTGCTGGTGCCAGAGCACTGCCAGTGTGCTGCTTCCTCAGGGCCTGCGGCTCACCAGCCCTTCTGCCCAGACGGCTCTCCCTCGGCTGTTCTCGCGGTGCTCGGCCCCGGCCTTCCTTGTCTGACCTGGCCACTGTTGTGATGCCGGGACCTGGCATGTGCTGGGGACTCCATAAACACATTCCCAGGATGTGGCTGGCTTTGAGTAGGCAGCTGGTCCTCTGGTTCCTGGTGGGCAGGCCCGGGAAGGGAGGGCATACCGGCGGGAAGAGCTCACAGCCACGGACCCCGAGGCCGGTAGAGGGCGGCTTGTTGACGTGACTGGAAGGGCACCCGTGTGGTCGGAGCATGCGGGTGGGGCAGAGGGGGGTGAGGGAACTTGTGTGAGAGGGTCCTCCCGAGGAAGGGAGGAGGAGGTGGAGGAGGCCCTCACCGGAAGGAATGCGGGTCGGGGGGTGCAGGTGTCCACGACTGTCTGTCCATCCGTCCGTCGCGGAAGGACTCAGGACACGCGTGTGGAGGTGCTTTGTGTGAAGGGCTATGTGTGTACCAGCTGTTTTGCTGCCGTCTCCAGGGCGTCTGTGGTTGTGCCGGAAGAAAAGATGTCCGAAGTGTACAGTATTTTGCAGAGCATCCCCCAGAGGCAGATTGAAGAAATGCAGCGGCAGGTAAGAGGCCGGGTGGTGGGTGAGGGTGGCCTGCGCCGGGAGCAAGTCACAGCTGGCGCGTGGCGGGTCTGTGGCCTCTGCTGTTGGCTGGGCACGAGGAAGCGAGGAAAGCCGGCTCAGGTGAGTCCCGTCAAATAAGGATCGAAACAGTAACCGTCAGAAGTTTGAGAATTCTCCTGACATAAGCCCGCCACGTTTCCAGGGCCTGAAGCTCCGAACCTTTCTGGGTGGGTGTGTTCATAGCAGGTGGTACTTGTGCCTGAGGCAGCTCTGGAAGCGGGGACATTTTCAGGGTGATGCTTTAGAGCAGCTGCTGGCCCGGAGAATGTCATCTCATCGTGTCAGCTGGCCTACAGTTCTGGCCGCCGGTCCCTGAGGCTTCCGCCCTGCGGGGCCCGCCCTGTCTCCTGCAGCAGGTGCCGCGCCCCTGCCTCACTTCCCGGGTTCCCTCCCGCCGGCTGGCAGCCCTTCCGCCGGGCTGCTCACAGTCTGAAGCACGCCCCTGGGGGCCTCCGGCCATCCTGCTTCTCTTTCTTTTCTCTTTCCAGAAAGGAATTTAGTTGGGCTGAAATGTTAAGCAAAAAAATAAAAAAGAAAAAGACTATCCTAGGTTGATACTGTGCTTGTTTCTGTTTCTTTTCTCTTTAATGGATTTTTAAGGTTTTGATGTTTGTCAAAATTATCTCTGTGGGAGATGCGTGGGAGAGAGGGTTGGAAGGTAATCAGCATTACCTTTCACATACCCCGTGTTTTTGGTTTGGCACCCCACCCCAGGCGGAGAGCATGCAGGTGACCTTGTCCAGGGAATGGGTGTCAGGCCTCTGTCTGGGTGACGGCAGCGTGGTCACCTGCCAATGGGAGGGGCGGGGTCTGGGCTTCTGACCACTTTGTAAGTCCATGTTCAGTCCGTCCTGCTTCCGGCTCCCCTTGGCCCCCAACTGGGACTCCGCAGTGGCCGACCTCAGGTTTTCCTCAGCTGATGTTTCTCAGCGGTGCCTCGGGTCCTCAGTCAGCCACCCTGTCTCTTCTGCCCCTCCGCTTCTGCATTTTGTTGCTGTCATCTCATCTCCCATTTTCTTTACCTTGGAGTGATTATGCCTTCGTTTTTAAAATTTTGTCTTACTTGTCATTTCCGGGTTTTCAGGAGGCAGTGAAAATTAGTGGACGTGCTGAGCCTGCCCAGTTCGTTAAACCGAGGGAGGTCGGCATCCCGCAGTGATTAGTCTGTAGGCGCTGACCTTGGACTGCCTGTGCCACAGACGCACGGCTCTGCCCTTGGCCAGGGATTTGCCGTCTGTGGACCTCAGTAACCTCATCCGTAAAACACGCTGGCGTTCCACTTGGAAAACGAATCACAGCTTGATTTTAGCCTCCGCATAGTATTTTCACAGCCTGCTCATGTCCATTATAAGTTTCCGGGCCTCTCCCTTGTTACTTAACTACTGACCTCGTCTGAGTTCAGTCAGTTATAAAATCCATCTAGAGATCTCTAGATTCTTCCTCTAAACCTCTGGTTCCTACAACTTGTGTAGGAGAAAAGGTTCCTTTTCACAGAAGAGTCCTGCTGTCTCAGCTCCTTGTGTTTCTTTTATGGCATCTGGATTCATTAACACAACCAAGTAGAGAACCATCTGCCCAATCAGATACCATCTTAAGATTCCAGTCTGAGAAGGCCAAGTAGGCACCCCGCACCGTCATGTCGGGAAGGAGAATCGTTTGGTTTTTGGAGCAGAGCTCCTGGGGCTGGCTTCTAGAACACCATCGTTCCACAGAGCCTGGCTGGGGAACCGCACGTCTGAGACCAGCACAGGGGGTTAAATGTGAGTCCAGCCTCAGAGCTGGTTCTGTCTCCTAGAACCGTGGAGACAGAATGAATAGAGGTCATTTAAAATAGGGTCCTTCGAGGTTATTTGGGTTCAGAGGATATACTTGGAGTACGAGCCCTGCCCTGTCCCTATGAATTGTATGACAGTGGTGACAGTGTAAGTCACCAGGGCTCCCTGGGCTTTCATTTGCTCCCTTACGAAATGATGGGGTTGGCTAGATCCTCTCTCATGTTCCATTCATCTGTTTAAGAACTCTGTGAACCTCTTGTCCTTAGCAAGAATGTCACTGTCCTTGACAGCATTGATGGCCACGTGGCTATCTCTTCTCTGCTGTTCGCCTCTAGGCCTGAGGACCAATCACCTCCTGGGGTGGTAAGTTCCTCACATTGTCTAATTGGACAGAAATGCAGTCTTGGCACTTTCCTGCCTCCCTTTCCAATCTTCCTTCTGCTTTCTCATGCCCTTCTCTGCTGCTTTCAGACTTTCTCAAGCACTCCACTGCAGTTCCCTGTGTAGACCTGCTCCCCTTTCCCTAAAGACCCTGTGTTCTAAAAGTGACCTCTTTTCTTCTCCCAACCCCAGCTCTCTGGAGGGACTGATGTCAACCAGAAGGGATATTATCTGGTTAGGTAATTCCCAGATAGAAAGAAGGACCAGGTTCAACTACTAGAGGCCAATAGCACATCCTTTTCCCAAGTTGTGACAACCGAAAGTGTCTCTAGCCATTGCTAACTGTCCCGTGGGGGCAGCATTGCTTTGATTGGGAACCACTGTTCTATTGATCGTGATGATCTCATCTCATCTCAGAGAGCGTTCCTTTGCTCTGTAGGACCGTTTGCAGAATATGCTTGTCATTCTTTCCATACTGTCCATCAATTTAACTGACCTTGGCAGAAGTAGCTGAAAAAATAGCACATACTGACTTGGTTCTGGAAAGTTTTTATACCTAGTGAAATTTCTTTAGGGGGTTCCGATTCAGATCTTTTTGTAAGTAAGACAGGCATAAACTTTTAGGGGAAAACCTGTTGCATCAGTAGTTGATTCCTTAGAGCCTCTGGTTGATAGGTCCGAATGAGCTGAGGCCGAGAACAGTCTGATTTTCCTGCTCCGAAGTTGAAAACCAGCTCAAGGAGCTGCGTGGACAGTTGCAGCCAGCAGGGGTCTCCATCCACTTTTAAGTGACTTTCTTTTCCTTGGGACCGTTGAAATGTTGCCAAGAAATCCCAAGGTGCTTCTCACTGGCATTATCTTCATGGTCTCCAGCGATGAGTTCTTCAAGATAAGGAAAAAATAGTGCCGAGTGTAGGATTTTTGCTGTCTTAGATGGAACAGAGCTAAAGTTTCTGAATTGACCCCAATGTTGTGGGGATGGGACCTTGGTAATGAAGATGTTGCAGTGACATTTTGTAGCTTAGAGCTCAGGAGGAGGGAGGCTGCAGTGTAACTGGTGGGTGCAGCAGTGAAAGTCCTCAGCATGGCTTGGGCATTGGGGTGCACCAAGGAAGAGACATTTTGCCTGGTAAGGAAAAGTAAATTTGCCTTCTGACCTAAGATATGATATCACAGCAACCATACAGTTAAGTATAAGGCTAGAGCCTAAAACGGAAGTCAGAGCTAAGCTAAGGTTTTGAAGACAAGTACAACCCCTGTCTCCGTTATCTACTCCTGAAAGCTGACGAGAGGGCTGGGATGCGTGGCATTGGACAAGCTGGGGGCTTACGGGTGTGTGTGTGTGTGTGAGTAGTTAGTAGAGGGTACGCGTTATAAGAGTATAGAGCCAACTTACCAGTCAGCCTTTTATCATCCAATGAGCTAAATTAACTAGTTAATTTAGTGAAACCCTAATTAAGTGTTGTCTTTTCAATGGGAGAGGGTGGGAGATGGTAATGAATCTGTGATCCCCACTCACAAAGGCCTGTTATCTTGGGCCTTTAGGGACATAAGCACAGAGAAAGCTGAGAAGACAGTGCCCGTTTTCCAAAGTACATTAGAGGTCTGAAGTAGAAGGGAGAAGTTATGGGCTAGAGTTATCAGGGGCAGATTTACTGGGGGGGGGTTGCATTTGAGGGAGGCCCTGAAGAAGGAGAGGCCTGTCCAGCACCTTGGCAGACAGGAAGTATGCAACTGGATGTTTTTCTGAAGTCAGAAGGAGCATTCGTATCCTGTCTCCCTCGAATGGCAGTGGAAAGGAAAGCCATCTAGGATCCTGGAAGGCTGGGTAGACACCAGACCGTACGGTTGGAAATGTTTGTGTGGATAGGGAGGAAGGCGTAAATGGATCCCTGGTTTATCTGTTGAGTGGAGTTTCCAAACATTCTTTTATTGGTCAGTGGCTCCGCCAGGAGTGACCTCTAACCTCAGCCACACTAGGAGGTGGAAGTCAGGAGCCTGCTTTGCCTTTGAACTCTTCTTTGTACCCAATTGACTGGGAGCCTTTGAGGTGGCAGAAACAGTCAGCAACTTCTTTTCTCCCTGGCCCTTGAGCTGGGGTGAGTTAAAATGCCAGTTTCCTGTCAGTCTGTTACCCCGACCCATCTCACTTTGCCTTCATATTTTCCTACTAAGCTAGGGAATATTTGCGCTGCCGAGGAGTCCCTGAAGGTGTAATTGGCTGGTTGGGAAAAAGACAAAACACTTCCATTTAAGAAAATAAAACCCCAGGCCTGTGGCACCCTCGCTGACCAGGACTACAGTTAGGCGGCCAGCGTTGCTCTGACGAAAGAAAAGGCAGCAAAGACAACAGGGTAGCAAACGTGTGCGCACCAGGGGTCACGCAGTTCGTCCACAGGACAGCCTCTCAGCCGAGGCTTGTATTTTATCCTACTTACACGTAACGTCAACACGGTGACTTACCAGTCTCTGGAGCCATAGTTGCTTAGAAGTCACAGGTTTGAAGGGCAGAGACCAGGAGGGAGGGCCCGCGAGGCCCCTCAGGCTAGCGTGGGCAGCCTGGACGGCGAGGCGGGTCTGACCGCAGAGCTCCCGGCGCCTCGGACAGACGGCAGACAGCCCCACAGGCTTTGCCGGCCCTGGGCGAGCCGTCGCAAGATGGCCGCCCCCCTTCATTCACAGAAGTACGTGCTTGTTTGCTCTTCCTATTTTGGATTTCTGACATCCAAATGAGACCTACCCTCAGTCTGCGTATCGTTTCTGTTTTTTCCCTTAAAGCTGTTATTGATGGGGTGTCTGAAAATTAAGGAGATACCGAAATTGCTATGCTTGGTGATGCCCTTGAATTTTTAACTGAAAGCTTAAATTTTGTCTAGTGTATACATATGTGTGTGTAATATAGTGGCTTTTAACGTAATATGTACTTTACAAAGCTTTCTGTCTAGAATGTTTGTTTTTACAGACTCTCACATACGGAGAACAATCGGGTGGTTACCAGAGGGGAGGTGAGTGGGGGGCTGGGGTGAAGCAGGCCTGGGGACTACAGAGCGTGGTTATCACGATGAACACGGACTACGGGTGTCGTGGAGTCACTGCACTGCGTGTGCGCCCGAAACTACTAGGACACTGTATGTTAACTACTCTGGAATTAAACTTAAAAATGTAAGGGCACCTGGGTGGCGCAGTTCAGTGTCCAGCTTCAGCTCAGGTCATGATCTTGTGGTTCGTGGGTTCGAGCCCCATGTAGGGCTCTGAGGGGACAGCTCAGAGCCCAGAGCCTGCTTCAGAGTCTGTGTCTGCCTCTCCCATGTTTGCACTTCGTCTTTCTCTATCTCAAAAAGAAATGAACATTTGGAAGAAATTAAAAACTGAATAAAAATGAAGAAAATGAAAATGTTTTTATTTTTAAACAGTGTTTTGTGATTTACTTAAAGGTGTAAACTCTCCGACGTCTAGAAGCCTCGGCAGCCCGTTCTGTGAAGGCTCCCCGCACGGTGGCTTGCCCGTCCTGTCCATCGACAGTTATGCAGCTGCCCAAGTCCACTTCCCCTCCCTCCGCCGCCATGTACAAAGCAAACTGTTTAAACAGACTAGTGAGATAGGCGGTCAGACGAGTAATCTGAATGTTTTAACGCGAGGAAACTGAGGATAAAGAGATGTAAAGTAATCTCCCCAAGACCCCACACCATGTGAGGGACAGACCGGGAGCATACTCTTACATGGCCCACAACTTTATTTAAATCACAGAGCTGTGTGGCCTGGATTGAGGCAAAAAATCAGATGAACTTGCCAATAATTCAAGATGACTGCTTACTGGATCATTTTCTCAAAAAAAAGTCATCGCTTGAGATATTTAGGGCTGGATGCATCCCTGGAAATCTATTATGAAGAATATGGAAAATATTTCACTTCTAATTTCCAGAATCAGTATTATACCGTCTGTCATTTTTACCCCTCCACCTGTGAAGTTGAACATTTTTTTATGTACATGAACTGAACTCTCATGGCTTTTTAAAAAATGCCAAATATTCCCGGCCTCCTTTTCTCCCCCACTCTTGCTCCAAGTCTCTCCCAAGTCCCTCCAAGCTGTGTCTCCCGGTCTCTGCTTTCTGCCCTAAAAAAAAAGCTACTGGATTGCTTGCCCTCAGACAAAACACATTGACCTGAGCTTGGTGTTCTTCCTGTGAAGCAGACAGCCACGGTTCTGACACAACGCTGGGCTCTTCAGCCCATGGGAGAGCCTTGTGGATTGAGTATGATCGCTTTATGGGATACTTTGAATTTCATAATTTCTTTTCAATAGCACTGGATTCTCTGTGCGGTTGAGTTTTCCTACATATATAAATTCACATTGTGAAGGAGATTGGTTAATGTATGTTGTTTACAGCAGGATAAAATAAGGACTCGTTTAATTGGAACTCTTAAGGAAGAGCATTTTTATGTGTTTCACTTCTTCCCCCCCCAATTTTAGTATTAAGAACCTTATTGGAAAAAGACTTTTGCCAAGTATCTGATGGGAAGCCAAGAAAAGCATTTTAATAGAACTGTCTCAAATTTATAGTGCACTAGGGCCTGTAAATAAATTTTCCTGTCTTTAAGATTTGCGCTGATTTGCAGTTATTTTGTATAGCTTCTGAGATTTAGATCCTCGCAGTCCAGATGGAGAGGCCATAAAGCTCGCTCCCTGGCTGCCCTGGCAGCCCTTGTCCCTGGGCAGACAGACGTGGGCGACGCGTGAGACCTGCTTACCTTACTGTGGTGCTAGGTCTAAGTTCGGGGCCTTTGCAGAGTGGCCCACCTAAAATTCTCGAAATTTAGGAGGGTTAGAGTCTTTAATTTCATAATGCAAGCCAGTTAGATAAATATGTGTTAAGCACCTGCTCTTAACGTATGGCATAGGCATGTTGAGAGAGATTTTTTTTTTAAAGTAGGGGGCATGACACAGATCCTGTCTGTAAGAGAGGCCCAGAGGTTGCTGGGGCGGGCACTTTCAGTAATATACCCACTGAAATCAGGCCAGAAGTGCTGTCAGTCAGTTGTGCTGCGGAGAGTCAGGAATGGATCGGGGGTGGAGGGAATCTTCAGGGCTAGGTAGTCTCAGATAGGAAGACTGGATGCTCTGGAAGTACCTGACCTCTGCCCGGAGATGGCTTCTGTGAGCAGGACTCAGCAGGTAAGATGGAGCACGAGCAGGGACCTTGAGTACTAGTGGCAGGGACCCGTGCAGAGAATTAGAAGGCAGGGAAGGTCAGTGACAAGTGGAGAGTAACGAAAAGGTCACTGATGGAAGGGGAAAGCAGTATTCATTAAGAAGATTGAGAAACACAATCAAAGAGCTGGAAGGGACCTTCGAAACCATTCAACCTGTTTCTTGTATTTTATAAATGACAAGCCCTTGAGTTCAGGTGATCTTGAGAATGAATTGTTAGGGCTGGGGTGAGCCTGACTGGAGCCCAGGTCTCCTGACTCCCGGTCTGATGATTTAGGAAGGGGGGCAGTGCTGGGCATTGGGCACTGCAGTATTTTCCAGACTGAGGCTCTTGATTCGTTTGTTAGTAGATCACAAAGTCAACTCATTATGTAATGACTGGCATTTTATTTTATTTTAAAATGAAATAGAACAGAAAGGAAAATATCAGCATATTACACAGTAAAGATAAATAGTTGCAGAAACCTCTATTTCAATTACATATACATATATATATGTGTGTGTGTATATAGATGAATACTCAGTTGCAGTATAAAATGTATTTATGTTTCTTAGCGTGGTCCCAGTCCAAAAAGTTTGAAAAATGTTGATAGTGGGAAGCACAGGAGTATTTGAATTGGAGAGACCCGAATTCAGGTCCTAAACTGTGCCACAAATCCTAACTTGTGACTGTGGTCCAGTTACGTAACTGTCAAAGCTTCCCTTTTCTTATCTCCGACCTAGGGCTAATAACACTGCAGATCAGTTGTGCCGATTACAGGAAGTCATTAAAGCATCTGGGTCCCAGTCTGCCTGCCCCAGGCTGGTGCTCATTTGGGTTTGCCCTGCCTGGGTCTGTGTCTGGACATCGGAAGGAGCCTTCTGGTGTGGAGTTTGGTCTTAAGGAACCACAGTGAGTTACCAACACGGATGTATTATGCATTTGCTTCTGGGCTTGGAAACTTGAAACGAAATTTATTCCTGTGGGTCTGGTGTGCTTTCTGCATCTTGGCATGGAAAGTGGTTCACCTCTCTGCTTTTCTGTTGGGATCACAATAACTGATTAAAATCAGTGATTCTCTAGCTGACCTTAAAAAACAAAATTCATTGGCACATTTGGATAAAGTACTATTACTTTTTCCCCTTTCCAGTGAGAAAAAATTTTATAGTGAGTCTTTTTTCTCCTCTTCAAATGTGTTCTCTGCCAAATGATGATTTTATTCATTTTTTGGACTGAAAAATTTAAGAAAATGGACTTAAAAGTTAAAGTGAGAATGACATTTGGGGGAAGAACAGTTGGAGAACTTGAGTTACTGAGTAAGAACTAAAAATAAAGTGCATTTTTATGAAAACTTAATGAGGACCGTCAGCTTTTTGAAATAGCTCTTGCTCGCATCTTGCGGGAAGGAGGCTGAGTTCTGTTGTAGGATTTTCCTGGTACTCTCTCCTTCTTCCGTTTTCTTCTCCAGCTACCCATGCCTCCCTTCCCCCATTCCTTCCTGGCCGGCTCTGTCCCAGATTTAAAATCCCGCTGGAGAGCGGGGATGAGAGCTTTGTCCCCCAGATGATTTGGGCCAGCGGCTAAAACACTGCCATAAATCTGCGGCTCATTTTCATGCCACGTTAAAACAGTGTGAGCGGCTGGTTTCCGTGGCCCCTGCCCTCTTTCTTTATGGGCTTCTTTGGCTCTTCTTTATAAAGAGGCCCCGCGGAGTCATTTTAACGTTCTTATCAGTTTGCTGACAGCTATATGGGTCTTTCTGCCGAGTCCGGGAGCTCAGGCAGGCGTGTGAAACTCCTGATATTAAAATTGAAGAAAAATGCCAGGCAGGAGGGGTTGGGTGGTGCGGCCATTCTTCGGAGGTAGCAGACTAGCGGGACCATTAACCTTTGCAGGTCCAGAACCCTGCCGCTGGCCGGATGCGGCGCTCCCTTGGTTGGTGGCAGCGGGGCAGTGAGGGTTAGGCAAGAGAGGATTTTTCCGCGGGCTTTTATTTTTATCCCTTGATTAGACAATGCCGTTCCACTGGCAGTCTGTGCTTTCAAGCTTCAGCAAGTCAGTTGGGCAGCCCCAAAGGGCTCTGGGAGCCAGGTTTACGATGTACTTGGTTTCTAAAGGCCGTCTGACTGGCTAGGGCTCTGCCCGCTTGTCCTCGCCAGCGCCAGCTTGCTGTCTCCATGCCCACGGCATCAGTTATCAGATTTAAAGGGACTTTCATCAGTCTGCTTTGCTGCCCCTTTTAGACCAGATTGCTAACCCTCAGTAATCCTCCCAGAGTGCTCCATGGGCACGCCAGGCCCTCTATAAATGTCAGCCTGCGATGCTTGGCCCTTTTCACCCTGTCCGTCACAGAGCAGTGCCCTGGAAGCGCCTCCTCCCTCTCCCCTACCACTTTTCCTTTCTTTCTTTGCTGGAAGGCTCCCACAGCAGACAGCTGAGGGGAAGGAAAAGCCATTACCTGGAGCAAGGCCAGCGGCTTGACGGGGGCCTCAGAGTCTCTGGCATCTCCTGACCAGAATGTTTCTCCAGGCATTTCAGAAGCGCATCCCTGCCCTCTCTCCTTTCAGTGCTCCAGCCTTGATTTCCAGAGCAGCTGGGGCGGGTGGACTCTGCCCTCAGGGTGTGCTTTCTGTCTCCTTGCTCTTGTAACTGGAGCGGGGCATTTAGGAAGAGGTCAGTGGAGACACGCAAACTCCAGTGGATATGTATTTTTAATTGCTCTGCCCCCTTTTGTCACACACACGTTATTTTTCCTTTTGCAAATGGTTTTGGACATGAGCAGTTCTGCAAGTATGTTCAATTTAAAATAGCCATTCAACTTGAGGTTGAGGCAAAAGCAAGCAATTCTTGTAGCAAGTTAGTCAAATTATATGGCTGTTGATCTAGGATTAATGATTTTCATTGAGCGAACAATAAAAAAAAATACTGACTTGTTTTATTGCTCATGTAGCTCCTGTGGGGAGAGTAATTAGGTATAAAAGCCAAACGAGCAGTAAAACAAAATACCCCAACCTCTAAAACGATAGAACTACTTTTTTAAACATTTTCTGGGGACTACATTGATACCTGGTAGTTAGTTAAGAAGTTTAATGAACTAGATATCATTGCTTATAGTCTAATTATAACAAACGTACTGAAAATATTGAACTTATCAAAGATGAGTTATATAAAAATAACTTAAGCATATTGGCCGTTTTCCACAAATACGTGATGATGAATGATCATTGCATGGGCTTCTCAAGGGGTCAGGGTAGGTGGGATGGTCGGTTTCCCCTGGGCGTCGGCGAAGAGCAGTCTCCCTTGTCATGAGTGCCCAGGATGGGCCACTGCTTCAGGAAACGGCCTCTCTCATAGAAGCGTTAGATATTAATTTGCAGCCTGTGTAAGAATGGTCTGACTCTTTGGGGCTGGTTTCCTACCGAGCGGGCCTCTTTGTGAAGCATTTCTGAGAAATGATTGCTCATTACAGGAAACCCCGTGCAGCTCTCGTAGATCTGCTCTGTCCCTACTTACAAAGATACCTAGGTTCGTTTACAAAGCAGTGACTTGTGAGTGATCAAGTGTTGATTCATTTGGTAAAGAATTCACTGTATTCAGGTCTTCGGTAACAGTTCAGCTGATCCATAGGGTCATCCATACTTACAAATGTTAATGTAGACTATACACACGTACATATACATACTGTCTGTCTCAGCTTTGCAGGGGTTGAGAGCATTTGGGGTTGCATAATTATTTTTGGCATGGCATAGGCTTTGGCTTTATGATCGCACGGTTGATCTTACAATTCCCTGTTACTCTTCTTGGGAATGTGAGACATCAGTCACACATGTTTATTTCATTTCTCTTCACTTAAAGACATTTAATACCAAATCCAACCAGGATCGGTACAGAAGTAGCTCCCTGTAAACCACTTCTAGCCATATGGTTATCTCTGAAGTCCTTGATAAGGACTTGAATAGGACGCAGTTTGCTTGTTACCTTTTAGATTCCAGTACTTTTCACTGAAAGGTTTCTCTTCAGCTGTGTGCAGTATGTATGTGTATCAAAGTATTTTTAACTTTCAGGCTAACTTGAGCAGGTCTTGATGATCTTCTGCATGTGTCACAGAGCGTGGAGTTTTTGTTTCAAGCTATAGACTGAAGACTGAGTTCAGCAGTGAGGTTGACCAGAAGGAAAGGACCCAGAAGCTGGCAACACAGCCACAGGTCTGGATGACACACTCAAGGATTGTGGCGCAGCGTGCACAGGAGCGGAGGCCCTAGTGCATTCCCTGGAGCCTAGAAGGACCACAAATCTGTATTCCCCCAAATCTCTGCCTGGCGAGTTGTAGGTAACTTTGGATATGACGTAACAGCAAGCACAGCCTTTGGGAATCTTTCTGGTGTAACCTGAAGATTGGAAACTACAGAGTAGTGAGATTTTTAACGGTCTCATCAGCTACCACAGTGATTTTTAACCGTGAGGTGAGGGAGGGATCAGGATACCTTGTGGGGATTTTCAAACTCCACGTACTTGTCTCACTCCCACTCGGGGTGGGGGTGGGGATGAGGACATGAATTTCTGTTGAGAGTCCCTGCCACGATGAACCTCGGCTACTCTTTCTCGTGGGTGGGCGTCCTCCTTCAGGTGAGAAGGGGTGGGGGGGACGGAGAACCGCTGACAGAGCAAGCGCAGCTCTTTCAAGCTTCCTTTAGGTTCAGAGTCCCAGTTTGGAGACAGGAGACTGGACATGGGGGCTTCCATGCAGAATCAACAGAACTTATCTTAAAAATCCTTAGTCAGGGGCGCCTGGGTGGCTCAGTTGGTTAAGCATCCGACTTCGGCTCAGGTCACGATCTCACAGTTTGTGGATTCAAGCCCTGCGTCGGGCTCTGTGCTGACAGCTCAGAGCCTGGAGCCTGCTTCAGATTCTTTCTGTCTCTCTCTCTTCTTCTCTTCCTCTTTCTCTCTCTACCCCTTCTCTGCTTGCACTTTTTCTCTCAAAAAATAAATCAGTTACCAAAAAAAATTATAAAAGAAATCCTTAGTCAGAAGATGGGACTTCCCAGCCACAAGCAAGCCGCTTACAGAGGACTCGTGCCTCTGGTCAGGCGGAAAAGTGATAAACAGCTTTGGGCCCACACTATTCTCAGTTTCTCTTTCTCTGGGAATATGTAGGGACAGTGGAGAGGACTCACCTACGACCTGTCTGCTGAGTTAGTGTTCGCAGCCCAAAGAGGAGAACGTCTCCTTAGTTTTCTCTCGCCGTCTGTCACCATGTGGGAAACAGCGCAGTGGGGAGAATATGATGCTGACATAACAGTTTAGACATGAACTAAGCCTTCACATCTGCTCTCTCGGTCCCTTCGCATGTTGGGTTCGCGTGTGTCTTAATTAAAGTGGGGGGACGGTCCCTTCCAGTGCGCCTGGGTGGAGGGGGGCTGCTTTCACATTGGTCTCTAATCAAACAAACTTACGCCCATGTTCTCCTGGTTTTAGTGCAGCAAACACGGGCAGTCTCACCCTGGGCAGATTCCTGCACTAGTAGCTGGCCCATGTTGTGCAGTTATTTATTTATTTTTGGTGACAGATCTTGATTCAGGTTTTCCAGTCCAGCTTTCAGGTATTCCACGGAAGCAGCTGGAGGGGGAGCTGGTGCACCGCTCCTCACTGAAGAAGCTCCTTGATCTGACCGAGGGAATGGTGGGGTTCAGAGGCGTGGGTCGCTCTGTGCTCCTGGGCACAGACGAAACGACTCTAATCTCTAAGTATCTCTGTGGAGAAGGTTTGACCAAGACCAGTTTTATTGGTCAGTGGCTCCTGCTTTAGTAACCTTTCACCCCTATGGCTCTTGGAGGTACAAGCCACTGGCCGGCCTTGCCTTTGAACTCCTCACGGCTCCTGCCACCTCAAAGGCTCCCCGTCAGAGGCTTGTGTTTTGCTTGGGCTCTCTCCTCACAGCAGGGGGTCAGCAGTTGGGAAAACCGATCCACCCTTAGAACACTGATATATTTGAAGGTGATACCCCTGGGAGTTGAAACCTATGGCTTTCTGTTTCAGGAGCTGTCTGTCATACGTCAAGAAACACAACTCAGACTGCCCCTTCTTCCTCCTGGATCCCATCTTGTCTCCCGTAGGACAGGAGATCATAACAGTTGAGCGGTCCCTCCCCGTATTCACAAAGTCTTCCCCTTCCTTCAAGCTCTTTTACGCCTTTTTTTTGCAACTTGCTCAAGTAGCATCTATTTTGAAAGACGTTTTCTTTTAAAGAGCGCTGAAACACGCACATCCTGGCCGTCGTTGGTGTCTGGGATCCTAATTATGGTAAAGATGGACAGGACCCACGTCACAGGGCTCTCGGGCTCTGATGGGCCCTCCCTGCCAGACGGCTCAGCCTTCTTGATTCTGTTCCACCTGCTGGGGAGGCCAGGTCTTTCAAGGAGACATAGAAAGAGTGCAGATCACCCTCCTGCCTCTGCTTGGCCTCCCGTCGGGGGGCAGGAGTAAAAGCTCTACCACTGAGAGGCAAACCCAGGGGCCCACAGATATGAGATGATATCAATGTAGCTCCTCTGGTAAGAAATCCAGCTTCTCATTCTGAGAATATTGAGTACAAAATGTCTCTTCTACTCAAGATTTCTTTCGCCTGGGAGAGGAGCGAATGATCTCTCCTGAGGCCCCTGCTTTCCTAGAATTCAAATAGGATATCGCCAGTCATCTTTAGTAGAAAAGACAGTCTAGCAAGGTTTTTTTCTGTGTCAGAGCAAAGGTTGAGTTTTTAGCAGAGACTTAATGCCTCGGAAGAGCCAGGCCTCATTTCACCCGTGTCTTGTTCTATGGTCATGAGCTTATATTTCCCAGCCGGTAAAGGGAAGGGGAGAATTAACATTAACTCCTGTGTTTGGCACTGTGTTAGGAACTTCCTTAAGAAAACCTGATGAGGGGTACCTGGGTGGCTCAGTCGGTTGAGCGTCTGGCTTTGGCTCAGGTCATGATCTCACGGTTCATAGGTTAGAGCCTCGCATCAGGCTCTGTGCCGACAGCTAGCTCAGAGCCTGGAGCTTGCTTCGGATTCTGTGTCTCCCTCTTTCTCTGACCCTCCCCTGCTCACACACACACACTCTCTCTCTCTGTCTCTCAAAAATAAATTAAAAAAAAAAAAGAAAACCCGATGAGGTGGATGTTACTCTTATTTTTATAAAGGTACACAAGCTAAAGTCAGTAGTTGTTTAATTGGCTCCATTGAATTGAGTTTTGTGGAATCCATGTCCGAGGTAGTTTTTTCCTAATCCCATTCTTAGCTCCTGACCAGGTCAGAGGGTGGGAAGGGGGTGCGAGAGGGTGAAGAGTGACCTGCTCCTCGTGCCACCTGCACATCCACATCAGGACGCTGAGGAGTGGCCCGTGTGGCCCCACTCGGAATCTGCAAACTGCCTCTGCCCCGGACACCGGTCAGTGAGATGGGACTTCTGTCGTGCTCTTCCATCACAACGGGGTGACAAGGATACTCGTGACAGAGTTTGTTAAGCCCCGTAAAAGCCCACTTTTTCTCTTGTTTGGCTGGGCCAGTGGAAAGGTTCTTAGAGGTGAGATAGTTTTTCTCATCGAAATGTTGAATATCACAATTCTTGTTTTAACTCTAGAATGGAAAGGCTGGAAGTATAGGACTGTGTGCTAGGTTGAGAACTTGATGACTCTAAAAGTACTGGAGAATTTAAAAAAGATTTAATAATGCAGAAGACCTCTTGTTTGTGCTGAAAGTGATTTCTTCATTTTTCATAAAACCTGTGTCCTTCAAGAAGGCTGGTTTGGGGGCAGGAGGAATGGAGCGTGGCAGAGGAAACAGGCATTTGGAAATAATGGATTCCTGTCCCTACAGAGAACTTGCTCACTTATCCTCCTAACCGTACGTGCCTATTGCTGCTTGTCTCGCTTAAGTGCATCATCTGGGTCAGCCCCACCCCCACTCCATCTCCTCCAGGTACATCCTGGGCCTCAGAACCAGGTAGATTGTTAGTTTAGTGGTGAGTTGTAATAAAGAAGGTATTTGTTCAACAATTATTTTCTTACTTTTTTTTTTAATGTT